>NC_139689.1:6625524-6984104 GCF_964106915.1 Podarcis gaigeae | reverse complement strand
GAAACGGTCTGGAAAGACGATCCTTTCTTCTTCGATCCTTTTCCCTTCCCTCCATCTCCACCTGAAGACAGAATTGCAGAGAGTGAAGGCTTGGAAAACTCAGGCAAGCCTCCCTCATCAAAGGCACAAGCAAATCAGGTCAATTTTGGTTTCTTTCCGTTTCTCTTCTTCTTTTTCAATCTTAACTTCAGTTCTCCTACACTGGTCTCCTTCCCAATGACGGTCATTGAAATCTCTCCTGTCATTGAAATCTCTTTAACTAACCACTACACTGCGCTGCTCTCATTTCCTGCAGTGCCACTTTGCTTCCTTCAATGTATTTTATTTTATTTTATTTAGTTAGTCATTGAATTGATATACAGCTCTATACCCAGAGGTCTCAGGGCAGTTCACGGAATAAAATCAAAATGTAAAACCACAAAATACATAATCAAAATAAAACCAACAACCCAATATACCCTCCACATAAAAAAAAGCTTTTAAAAAGGCATAGGATGTCAATCAAATCAACCAAAGAAACATTTTGGCCTGGCGCCTAACGATTTATAATGAAGGCGCCAGGCAAACTTCCCTGGGGAGAGCATTCCACAGACGGGGAGCCACTGCAGAGAAGGCCCCGTTCTAGTGTTGCCACCCTCCGAACCTCTCGAGAAGGAGGCACACGAAGAAGGGCCTCAGAAGATGATCTCAGGGTCTGGGTAGGTTCATAATGGAAAGAGGCATTCCATATGAGGTATTGCGGTCCTGAGCCATTTAAGACTTTATTGGTCTAAACCAGCACTTTGAATTGGGCCCGGAAACTAATTGTTAGCCAGTGCACTTGGACCAGGATCAGTATAATATGCTCGAACCGTCTTGCTCCGGTGAGCAACCTGGCCACTGAATTCTGTACCAGATGAAGTTTCCGAACCATCTGCAGAGGCAGCTCTACATATAACGCATTGCAGTAATCTAACCTTCAGGTTAACAGAGCATAGATAACAGTAGTTAGGCTGAAGCTGATGGAAGGCACTTTGGGCATGTAGCAACTAGGACTGGTAGAAATTCAGTTCAGGGTAGATTTTAACATCTGTGCTTTCTGAAACAATACGCAAACTGAAACGCAGACGGCTTTTAAATTTGCACTTATCCGCATTTTATGATGCTGCTCTCTGGTGTAATAACCGATACAAAAATGTGTATGCTGGGGGAAGGCGTGCACTGTGCAAAGACATGCATATATGTGTGAAAAAGAACACATTGCTTTAGTGGAAATTGCTTGAGTTAAAATACATTTTTGGAAGCCGCCCAGAGCGGCTGGGGAACCACAGTCAGATGGGCGGCATATACAAATTAAAATGATCATTGTGATGTTTTTGTCAGGCAAAACTGAATACTGAAAACATGCATCGCCGGGAGAAATTTGCTCTGAATGTTGACAAATTTCCGTGAGGCTTTTCTTCTAAATAAAAAAAAGATAAATTGCAAACTGAAACAGAAACGTAGGGAGGCTGGAAAAATGAGAAGAAACAAAGAGAACCCAAAGCTAATAGAGTCATCTGCCCCCTAATTTGGAGTGTTTTGGGAAATTAAAATGGCAGCCATGCACCCTGCCCCCGGAGTGCCCTGATGTCATGGCAACTGCCCAAGAATTCTGAGTGCTGGGCCTAGTTTTCTCCTTTCCTCCTTCTCCCTCTCTCATGATCGCCCATCAATCTGGCTGGGGCAGGTTCCACAGGGGGACACCCGATCTCAGTGATCATGTCATTACCGAGGAGGCAGGTTTAGTCATTGTCTGAGGACTATCCCTGCCTCCAGGTCTGGTCCTGACCGGAAGGATACTGGAATCAGCAAGGGAAACCCACATGACCTGAAAGTGTTGCTGTGCAACGCCAGGTCAATGATGAATAAAACCACTGCCATCCATGACCTGATTGTGGATGGAGGATTTGACCTGGCATGTGTGACAGAGACCTGGTTGGATGAAGCAGATGGGCCTGTCCTTGCTGCTGCTTGCCCACCATGTTTCTCTTACGCACAGCAACCCAGGTCATGTGGGCGGGGAGGGAGGGTTGCAGTGATTTTTAGGAAGTCATTAGTCTGCACCAGGCGTCCTATTGGGAAAACCCAGTTTTCTGAGTGCATGTTCTGGAAGTTGGGCAATAGGGGCAGTACAGGATTCCTATTGGTGTACTGACCTCCCCGCTGCACCAAGGATTCCCTGCCTGAGCTGCTTCAGGTCGTGGCGGATATGCTCCTGGAGACACCTAGCTTGGTTGTCCTGGGGGATTTTAACATCCACGCCGACACGACCTTACAAGGGGTTGCTCGGGACTTCGTGGAAAGCATGGCCTCCATGGGGCTGTTCCTGAATAAGTTTGGCCCGACTCATAGCCGCGGACATGCCTTAGACTTGGTTTTACCTCTATGGATGTTGGTGATCTGACACTAACTAAAAGCGAAATAAAAGAAGTGCCATGGTCAGATCACTTCCTGGTGCAACTGGACTTCTCTGTGGCCCGTCCCCTCTGCAGGGAGGTGGGACCAATTCGGATGGTCCGCCCCCGCTACTTAATGGATCCAATTGGCTTCCAGAGAGTGGTAGGGGATGTTTTATCCCAAGTTGATGGCCTTTCAGCTGATTCCCTGGTGGCCCGCTGGAATGCAGAGTTAACCAGGGCTATTGACTGTCTGGCTCCGAAGCGCCCTCTCCGATTGCATGGAGCCCGGACAGCCCCATGGTTTCCCCCGGAGCCGAGGGCGAAGAAACAATCGTTGAGGCAGCTAGAGCGCCGGTGGCGGAAAACTCATTCTGAATCAGACCGGTCTAGTGGCGCCCACCCTGTGGAACACCCTCCCTTCAGATGTGAAGGAAATAAGCAGCTATCCTATCTTTAAAAGACATCTGAAGGCAGCCCAGTTCAGGGAAGTTTTTAATATTTAATGCTGTACTGTTTTCAACACTTGATTGGGAGCCGCCCAGAGTGGCTGGGGAAACTCAGCCAGATGGGCGGGGTATAAATATTATTATTATTATTATTATTATTATTATTATTATTAGCCTCTTTCTTTCCATGGCAGGTATAAGCCTCCTCATAAATACCTCCCTGCGCCCTGCCCTTTTGTGTGGGGCTGTGTGGACCTCCCCTCCCAGCCCCAGATCGGCGAGGTATAAATAAATTATTATTATTATTATTATTATTATTATTATTATTATTATTATTATTATTATTATCATCTCACCAGCCTCCATGCTGGCGTAGCTGGAGAAAAGTGTAGCTAGAAGCTTCAGGGATGACTTCTGGTAGAGCCCCACCACGGTTTCGTTGAGGGGGTCCTTGTTTTTCTGCAGCCAGCCAAGGATGTTGTAGTCGACGGTGCCGGCGTAATGGATGAGGGAGAAATGGGCCTCCGGCTTGCCCTTGGTGTTGCGAGGCTTCCCAAAGTTGTTCGACTTGCCCAGGTGGTTGTCGTACAGCTTGGCCTTGAAGGTCATGTCGGAGGCTTTCGGAAACATACACTCCTCCTCCAGAATGGACATGATGCCCAGCGGCTGCACGGAAAGAGGGGGAAAACAGAGCCAAAGCAGCAAGTCAGGGAGACCCGGCTAACCATGGTTTCCTGTTGCATCCAAACTGGGAAACTATACCAAATAGTTCCCTAACAAGTCAGAATATGAAGCCAAATGGTTTAAAGTCGTTTGGAAGCCGTTAGCCGTAGTGAAATCAGATGAAACCACAGAAGGAATTGGAAGGACAGGGGGAAGAACCCAGAAGAGGTCGAACCATGACCCACCTCCCAGAAAGTGTACAGTAAAGCGAATTTATTTTAGCAAGCCACAACAAGGGTGCTAATGGCCAGTCCCCTTATATTCAGGGTTGTGTTACACAGTGGTAAGGGGCAAAGCAAATCTAGTAACTGGCATTGGGTGAAGAAATATTACTTGCCTTTAAAACAACAAACAAGTTTCTAGCCCTTAATGTGGCAGTGGTCTGGGCTGTGCTTCCACAATCACATCTCAGCTTAATAAATGGAGAGGTGCATGAGCTTCGTACAACCTCGCTTTCTCCCACCCCTTTCATGCAAACAAGGCAGGGACCCACAGTTAACTCTGGATTCCTGCTACCTCTGAACCAGGAACGATGCTTAATGGCTTCCTAGCACCTTAACAGCATAGCTTCATAGTCTGGCCTGTTAGTAAATTATTTACTAAGTTTCCCAGTTCAAATGTAATGGCAAACCACAGTTAACTGTTTCTTTCTGACTTGTTTGAAAAGCCTGGCAAGGAAACAGCAGCTACGTAAATGAAGTAAAGTTGCACCTGCACCTTTGTAAATACAGAAAGTATTCTGAAGATGCTCTGGCCCACTTCCAAATTCACACTAGCAATTGCCAAACCATTGTTTGGTGATCAGCAGTGTCCCCGGTGGACGCAGGTGGCGCTGTGGGTTAAAGCCTCAGCGCCTAGGACTTGCCGATCAAAAGGTCGGCGGTTCGAATCCCTGCGGCGGGGTGCGCTCCCGCTGCTCGGTCCCAGCGCCTGCCAACCTAGCAGTTCGAAAGCACCTCCGGGTGCAAGTAGATAAATAGGGACCGCTTACCAGCGGGAAGGTAAACGGCGTTTCCGTGTGCAGCTCTGGCTCGCGAGGTGCAGCAATGTCACGCTGGCCACGTGACCCGGAAGTGTCTCCGGACAGCGCTGGCCCCTGGCCTCTTGAGTGAGATGGGCGCACAACCCCAGAGTCTGGCAAGACTGGCCCGTACGGGCAGGGGTACCTTTACCTTTACCTTTACCTTTACCTTTAGTGTCCCCGGTGCTCCTGCATTCCCTTCCCTCTTCCATTCCACCCTCCCTTAGCAAGAACTATAATTTATCATGATGTCTGAACTGGCACAAACAGCTGCTGTATAACAAGGTTTTGCTCACAAACCAGAGACTGAAAACAGGAATAGATTCTGGTTTCAAATCCTGCTTTGAGAGTAAACCATGGTTAGTGGTAACGATGGTTTCACCAATTTGGATGTCATGGACTACAGTTCCCATCCACTTCAGCCAATGCTGGCAGGGGCTGATGGGAGTTGTAGTCCCAAACATCTGTGGGCACCAGGTGGGGGAAGGCTCAGCTAATTAATAAAGAGAGGGAAGGAGGGAAAGCGAGAGGCTCTGACTGGGTGAGGCTTGGAGGCAGGGCCAGATTTAGGTTTGATGAGGCCCTAAGCTACTGAAGGTAATGGGGCCCTTTATATGTCCAGCTGTCCTTTGTCAACAACAAATTGTCGCTGTTTTTTGTGTTGAATATATGCCATATGGTAATTTATGGACCTAACAGGTATCTAAAGCCACAAAACACTGTTGCTGCATGTAGGTTTTGTTTTATTTGTTTTTTATCTTATATTTTGGAAATGTACATCCAGTTTTTTCCCCTTTAATTTTTTTTGGGGGTGCCCCCAAGAGAGTGAGGCCCTAAGCCATAGCTTGTTTAGCTTATACCATATTTTTCACTCCATAAGACGCACCTGACCTTAAGATGCACCTAGTTATTAGAGGAGGAAAATAAGGGAAAAAAATATTCTGAACGAAAAAGTAGATGTATGATTTTTGTGGTTCATGCTGTGGCCACAGACATGTGATCTGATGGTGAATTTGGGGTGACCCAATGCAAAAATCCTGAGGATCCATGTGGATCCGTGCTTTGTAACCACATTTTTGCGCCATTGTGGCCCCATGAAACAGTGGGTGCATGATTTTTTGGGTGCAGGCTGTAGCCATGGACATGCTATGTGATCTGATGGTGAATTTGGGGTGACCCAATGTAAAAATCCTGAGGATCCATAGGCTTTTACCTCCCCCCTCCCAGGCAGCCTCCGCTAGCGACCCTTATCTCTCTTCTGATCCCACCGATCAGCTGTTTCCTTTCAACATTCCCTTCCCTCTTGTTTGCCTTGGTGTAGTGTCTTTTCCTTAGCTGGAGCAGTTTTTCGCTCCTCCTTTTCTTCTAATTTCTCTTCTTGTTGCTTTAGTCTTCCTGTTTCCCCCCTTTGCAAGTTTGCTGTCTTTTCCTCCTCCCTCCTAGGCAGCCTCCATTATCTCTAGCGTCCCTTATCTCTCTCCCTGATCAGCAAACGATCAGTGGCTTTGTTTCAACACCCACTTCCCTCTTCCAAAAAAAAAAAAAAAAAAGCATGATCTGCTTTTTGCCCCTGGGCAATTTGGCTCCAGGGACCACGCATTCGCTCCATAAGACACACAGACATCTCCCCTTAGTTTTTAGGAAGAAAAAAGTCCGTCTTATGGAGTGAAAAATACGGTACATAAATCCGGCACTGCTTGGAGGGCACTCCTGATCACCAAACCCCAGTTTGGGGATCAGCAGTGCAGTGCCTGTACCTCAAAGAGCCAAATAGGGCAAGACCTTGAATCTTCCCTGTTGCTGTTTTTTCTTTAGGTCCAAAGGATTGTGGGACAGAGGGGGCAAATTGAGAAACCAATGATAAACCCTTCCCCATCCTCCTGTTTCCCTGATCTCAGTGTGCAGGCGTGATTCCATCCCTCAGAGAGCACCTCATAACCACACCTTCTCAATGAGGTCGATGCAGGCCTGGAGGTCCATGCCGAAGTCAATGAAGACCCAGTCGATCCCTTCTTTCTTGTACTCTTCCTGCTCCAGCACAAACATGTGGTGGTTGAAGAACTGCTGCAGCTTCTCGTTGGTGAAGTTGATGCACAGCTGCTCAAAGCTGTTGAACTGAGACAGGAAGCAAGGAATGGAAACGAAATCAAGGACTCCAGCAATTTGAAAAACCAGTCTGCCCAGGGTTCAAAGCCCCACTCTGCTATGATGATGATGATAATGATAATGATAATGATAATAATTTATACCCCACTGATCTAGCTGGGTTTCTCCAGCCAGTCTGGGCAACTCCCAACAGAATAATAATAATAATAATAATAATAATAATAATAAAGCAATAAAACACGAAACATTAAAAGTTTCCCTAAACAGGGCTGTCTTCAGATGTCTTCTAAAAGTCAGTTAGTTGCTTATTTCCTTGACATCTGGTGGGAGGGCGTTCCAGAGGGTGGGTGCCACCACCGAGAAGGCCCTCTGCCTGGTTCCCTGTAACCTCACTTCTCGCAGGGAGGGAACCGCCAGAAGGCCCTCGGTGCTGGACCTCAGTGTCCGGGCAGAAAAATGGGGGTGGAGATGCTTCTTCAGGTATACTGGGCTAAGACCGTTTAGGGCTTTAAAGTTCAGCAGCAACACTTTGAATTGTGCTCAGAAACGTACTATGAGGCTGACTGGGCGACCTTGGGCATATCACAAACCCTTAGCCTAAGCTAGCCAAGCTGAGGACAGATGAGCAGCTCAGAAAACAAGTCACCCTTGGAAAAAACAAAACATGACAGGCTTGCAGTCTGCTGAACAAACCGTGTTCGCCCCCAATAGGAAGAGACCAGTCCTCCAGGTAGGGGATATCTACCTAAGGACAATGATCCTATCTTGCGGCATCCACCGCAATGTACTCACGTCAAAGATCTCGAATCCTGCGATGTCCAGCACCCCGATGAAATACTGCCGGGGTTGTTTGGTCTCCAATGAGTTGTTGATCCTGACCACCATCCAGCTGAACATTTTTTCATACACAGACTTGGCCAGGGCCCCAATGGAGTAGTACACCTGAGCGGAGGAGCCAGGGGAGGAAGGAAAGGAAAAGTGAGCAATGCTTCAGGAAAAGCAATCTGAGCCCCTGCGCCTGGTGGTGCCCTCCATATTTTTTTGGACTCAGCTCCCATCAGCCCCAGCTGGCACGCTTGGAGTTGCAGAAAAATACATAGGCAGCTGCAGAGCAGGCCATTGTGGTGTAGTGGTTAAAAGTGGTGGACTCATAATCTGGTGAACTGGGTTTGATTCCCCGCTCCTCCACATGCAGCTGCTGGGTGACTTTGGGCCAGTCACACTTCTCTGAAGTCTCTCAGCCTCACTCACCTCACAGAGTGTTTGTTGTGGGGGAGGAAGGGAAAGGAGATTGTTAACTGCTTTGAGACTCCTTAGGATAGTGATAAAACGGGATATCAAATCCAAAATCATCTTCTTCTCAGCACCAGATCCTGCACAAGCATGGCAGGGACTGATGTCCTGGCCAAGTAGAATACGTGAATGGAGCCTGGTCTTCTGATGGTAAATTGTTCAAACTGATTTTTAGTACTGTGTGTTTACGGTGTTGTAAGCTGCCCTGGGACCTCATGGCAAAGGGCAGAGAAGATTCCAGCATTGTGACTGCGGCTCGTGTTTCGTTAGCCCTCAGATGGCAAACGAGCAAAGTCACAACTAAAGAAGAATGGCAACTTAAACTGATGGAATATGTGCAACTTGTGGACCTAACACATAGAATAAGAGAACAAGAGGAATAGATGCTTAAAGAAGACTGGAAAATGTTTATCGAATATATGGAGGGAAACTGTGTTTATTTGAAAATGTGGGCAGCATTAAGATAAATTCAGCAGTGTAAATAAGTTTTGATGGATGTAACAATGGAACACGGAATGGTTTAGTTTATATAAAATATGCAGGGATTTGTGTTATGCGAAATGAACCATGGAAAGTGAAGAAGGGAAGTCATTGGTATTTTAAGGTTGTTTAAATGAATATTCTAAAATGTAAAAGAGAACATTTAATAAAAATTCTAGGAAAGAAAGACATTATCTTCAGCAGCATCAAGTTATATGGGCTCTGAGCAAGGAGTCCTGCTGCCTTCAGTGTGAGCACCTCTCTCTTTATCTTTCAAAGGCTGCTGAGTCCCCAGCCCCCCAAAACCACAGCATTTTTTAAAACGCCCCAGGGATGCAGAACTTCAAAGAAGAAGGCAGACTGTCCGCTCATTCCTTGACCAGTGGTTCTCAAAGGGAGAGGACGGCAAGGACCATCAAAGAAACATATAAACATTTTCAGCGTAGTGTAGTATCAAAATATTTCTTCTTATCTGGAGAGTATGGATAGATATCTTTTCAAAACCAAGCACTGCTAGGAGTCATTTATTTTCTGTTTTCCTCAGGTTATATACGCTTCAGGTTACAGACTCTGCTAACCCAGAAATAGTGCTTCAGGTTAAGAACTTTGCTTCAGGATGAGAACAGAAATCGTGCTTCAGCGGCGCGGTAGCAGCAGGAGGCCCCATTAGCTAAAGTGGTGCTTCAGGTTAAGAACAGTTTCAGGTTAAGTACGGACCTCCGGAACGAATTAAGTACTTGACCTGAGGTACCACTGTACTGTATTTATCAATTAGAAAATTGGTGAGGCACAGGGAAATTTTTATTCCAAAACTGTGACCCAGAGGGGAAAAATGTTTGTGAATCGCTGCCCTAGACCAAATGGCTCCTCAGTTCAATAGTTCCTGTGGTGACCTCTGTTTTAACCCCCACACCACCCAATTTTAGGTACCTCATACCACATTTCGTGACTTTGCTACATGACCTGACTGCAAATAAGCCTGATCCCTGCCATGGTGGCTGATGATGTTGAACTGGTGCATAAGGGATTTTATTTGCGGCCTCTGAACTGTTTGTTCTTTTAGTTTCAGCTGTCGAACTCAGGGTGGAGCAGATCGTCTGGGTGACAGGTGCACCCTGAACACAGCCTGGCACCCCCCAAACCCAACGCCCCAGGCAGTCATCTGGGTCACCTGCCCCTAAATCCAACCAGGCTCATTCCAGCTAAGCGGTTTGGGTTTTATTTAGAAAGGTTTCGATCCCTCCTTTTTTTAGAAGGGTTTCTATCCTTTATTATGACAACAACAATTCAACAACCCTGGGCCTAACATTACATTTCTATTCATGATTAATTAGAAGTTGGTTCTCCCCGTTTCCACAACAGTTTGTGATGTTATTGCTTGTTTGTTTTTAAAAAGTTCTCGTGGGAATTCATCCGCATTTTAGTGCTCCAATCTCCTAATATAAAGATTTTTGGGAATGCAACCTTGCCCAAAACACTCACGGCTGCAAAGCAACTTTCTCTAACGTAATGCATGCCAATGTGTTATTTTCACTAATATATGTACATTTTTGTGCATGTTAATTGTGATGGGATGTGGGAACCGCATTGCAAGATTAGGAGAAGTGCAAATTTCAAAGGATGGCTGTGTTTCGGTTCACGCATTAAATTTCATGCTTAAATTTCATGTTACAGAAAGTGCAAATTGCCTAAGTTTGCCTTTAAATGGAAACTGGGTCAAATTTCTCCCCATCTCTAGTCTGAACTGATGCGAATAATGAGGCCAGCACCATCAACGCCAGCAGCTGCACCCATGTCCAGCTTGCCCAATTGTAAATACCCTATAATAGTGTTTTTCAACCTTGGACCCCCCAGATGTTGTAGGACTACAACTCCCATCATCCCCTGATGTTGTAGGACTACAACTCCCATCATCCCCTGCTAGCTTAGCCAATAGTTAGGGCTGGTGGCAGCTGTAGTGTTACAACACCTGGGAACCCAAGGCTGAAGAAAAATGGCCTACCACACCCTCTGGAACCCGAGGCCCCGCTGCAGCGGGGCCTGCAAAAAGACATCCTCACCTGTTGGACATTTTGCCCCTTGGTGACATATTCATTGCCGACCTTCACCCGAGGGTGGCAAAGACCCTTGAGGAGGTCGGCTGAGTTCAGGCCCATCAGGTAGGCAGATTTATCTGCATCTGGGGAGGAAAGGAAATACGTATGGTAGATAATGCAGGTGGGATCCTATATTTTCTACTCCTGCAACTTATTTTTTAAGAGGTGAAGGCGTCTGTCCGTTTCAGCTTTGCTACGTTTCTCCTTTCTTCAATCTTAAGGTCAGTTCTCCACCTCAATCTGCAATTTTATTTTATTTTTTAAAGCAAGCCCTCACCAACAAATTTCTCCTGGTACTACACACACGATGGTACGTCATTTTGCCTAATATTTGAACCTCTGCAAAGCAATTCCCCCTAATTTAATGCATATTCCCCCATACATACATTTTAATATAAACACCATCCTAGTACAGTGGTACCTCAGGTTACATATGCTTCAGGTTACATACGCTTCAGGTTACAGACTCCACTAACCCAGAAATAGTGCTTCAGGTTAAGAACTTTGCTTCAGGATGAGAACAGAAATTGTCCTCCGGCGGCGCGGCAGCAGCAGGAGGCCCCATTAGCTAAAGTGGTGCTTCATGTTAATAACAGTTTCAGGTTAAGAACGGACCTCCGGAACGAATTAAGTACTTAACCTGAGGTACCACTGTATATGTATTCTTCGTGCACATGACTTGGCTGGAGAAATACAAAATTCAGAGAAGTGCTCATTTCTGAGGATGGCTGTGCTTTGATTGACGTATTTTCCGGAAAGCAAAAAGCAGGTCCAACTTTAAATGCACACCAAACCCCTTTTCTCCTCTGCCCCTGCTTCTTTCCCCTTCCGCAAATCCCTTTCCTGCTTCTCCCTGACATTCCCCTTCATCCGACAGATCTCTCCTGCCCTTTGCAAACCACACACCTTCGGTCCCATCAGCCTCAGCCTGCTCCTCCCGCTGTTTCTGCTTAAATTTCATGTTGCCGTAGTGCATGATGGCGCCAGTCAGCTTGTAAACCCCGACTTTCTCCTCTGGGGTGAAACCCAGGACATCAAAGGCACTCTGTGTATATATGGAAGGGGGGGGGGGAGAAAGAAAGAAAGAAAGAAAGAAAGAAAGAAAGAAAGAAAACGTCACCGAGGACGCTTCTCAAATTGGCACCATTCACTTTTGACACACACCTCCAATGCATTTCCTGCAATCCTGGAGCTGCCAGCAGGTGGTGCTGTTCCAGTTCTGTAGCCACAAGATAGCTCTCCCTTATGAAATACAGTGGTACCTCAGGTTACATACACTTCAGGTTACAGACTCCGCTAACCCAGAAATACAGTGGTACCTCGGGTTACATACGCTTCAGGTTACAGACTCCGCTAACCCAGAAATAGTACCTCGGGTTAAGAACTTTGCTTCAGAATGAGAACAGAAATCATGCTCCGGCGGCGCGGCAACAGCAGGAGGCCCCATTAACTAAAGTGGTGCTTCAGGTTAAGAACAGTTTCAGGTTAAGAACGGACCTCCGGAACGAATTAAGTACTTAACCCGAGGTACCACTGTATGCAGAAATGGAGAAACTTACCAAAAGAGTAAGAAATTAAGATAACAAACTTTTTATAAAAGAATGGAAATGGTTTATTGAGTATTGACAGATAAATTGTAAACAGGTCAGAACATTGGCAGGGTTATTGTAATAATCTGCAGTTTTATAAGAGTACAGTGGTACCTCGCAAGACGAATGCCTCGGAAGATGAAAAACTCGCAAGACGAAAGAGTTTTTTGTTTTTTGAGTTGCTTCGCAAGACGGTTTTCCCTATGGGCTTGCTTCGCAAGATGAAACATCTTGCAAGTTTGTTTCCTTTTTCTTAAAACCGTTAATACCAGGGTGCATCCGTGCTTCGCAAGACGAAAAATCCGCAAGACGAAGAAACTCGCAGAACGAATTAATTTCGTCTTGCGAGGTACCACTGTATATATTTAAAGGAGATGAATAAATGAGCAAATTAAGATGAATAAATGAGCAAATTAAGTTCATTTGGATATGCAGAAGATATCAAAAACAAATTTAAGGAACCGCAGAAAGAAGGAGAAGGAAGTCAAGCTTTGAAATGTTAAAATGATTGCAAAATTATTGAAATGTATAAACATGAAAAGCATTAAAGAAATACAAGATAGCTCTACGCAGGGAATGCTCTTCATCTTTTTCAATATGGCGCCCTGTGCAAGCCCAAATTTTGGCACCCCTAAATGGATCTTCTTAACACATGGGAAATGGCTGACGTCCCTTCCCCTCCCTGTGTTTATGCAAAGAGACTCACGTCTGTTGCCATCAGCTCGTCTGAGTCGTCGATGGAGGCCACAGTCACCTCTCCTTGGGAGATGTAGCTGTAGTCGTAGGGGTTGTTTGTGACCAGAAGCAGGTCTTTTGGGGAAAGAAACAGGGGAATGAAGAGGAGGGTTAACAGCAGACTGTGTTCGGGACATGACCCCCCAGAAACCATCGGCTCAAAGAAGGATTTGGTCACAATGTGGATATTTCATTTAAACCCATTTAAACTTATTGTAGATTTATAGTTAGACTTGTTATCGCCTGGTTTCGGAAAGACTCGCATCCTTATCAAACTGGCTTAGCAGAGATTGGTAACTGGCCAACAAAATACAGCGTAGCTGAAGGACAAAGGAGACAGCGTGGTTTGGTGGTTAGAGCAGTGTTTCTCAAACCTGGGTCTCCAGCTGTATTAAGACTACAATTCCCATCATCCTTGACCACTGGCTAACAAGGGATGATGGGCATTGTAGTCCAAAAAAGCTGATGATCCAAGTTTGGGAAACTGGGTTAGAGTGTCAGACCAGAACCTGGGAGAGACCAGGGTTCAAATTCCCACTTGGCCATTAAACTCACTGGGTGACTTTGGGCTGCTTGATGCCTCTCCGCCTAACCTACCTCACAGGGTTGTTGTGAGAATAAAATGGAGGGGAAGAAGAGAACCATGAGCTCCTCAGAGGAAAGATGGGATGTAATAAATAAATAATTTTACAACTGACTGGTACTGTTTTGTGGATGAGGTAAGAATAGCAATCCTGAATTTCCACGGACACATAGGCGCCGACTCCATGGGGCCTGAGGGGGCCCAGTCCCCTCAAAAATTCGTTTGGGGGGGCTCTGCCCCCCCCAATAATTTAAGAAAATTATTACCGTAAATTTCACTCTATAACACACAGATTTTTTCTCCTAAAAAGTAAGGGGAAATGTCTGTGCGTGTTATTGAGCGAATGTGTGGTCCCTGGAGCAGACTCGCCGGAGCGCAGGGGCAAAAATAGGCAAAAATCAGGCAAAAATAAGATCGGGCGGGCGGAGGGAAGGCAGAAGCTGCTGCTTTCCTGCATTCTGCCTCAGGGTCTTACTGCCCACCCGCTTCTGTTGCTGCATTTGCTCAAACTCAACAAAGAGCAGGGAATCCCCTGCCCTCCTGGCAAGCAGAGGGTTAAGGAAAGGATCGAGTCCTTCCTTCTAATTCTTTCCTAGTCACACTGCGTGCAGGCTCCAGCCCACCACTTCCTCCTCTCCGTGCTCTAGGGATGCAGGTGGGAGAGAGAGAGAGAGGGCTGGCTTGGGGGGGGGGACTTTTGCCTTCCTTTCCTCCCCCCACCCCGTTAAACTCCTCCCCTGCATTCTTAGCCAGCTGCTTCTCCGCACACCCCTCTTGTGCTTCTTGTCCCTTCTGTGTTTTTCCTTCCCTCCCCATTTAAAACGTGGTTACAAAGCATGGATCCACATGGATCCTCAGGATTTTTGCATTGGGCTACTCCAAACTCACTGTCAGATATTAAAAATCTTTATAAAATAGAGAATTAAATACATACAGAATGTTAAATTTTCAGTTTTGAAATATTAGTACTAGTTTAGTACTGTATTTCTATATTACTATAGTACTGTATTAGTTATTTTCAAATACTTAAATATTTTTAGGGTGTAAGACCCAATTAAAGCCCGTTATTTACATACAGTATTACAGTATTTACATACAGTATTAGGCATACTGTATTAATTTTATTAACTGTATTAAAGCATTAACTTTAAGATATTCTATTTATTTAATGAACCCACAGCCTTATTCAAAGTAAGCTTAAATTAGCTATTTCACTTATTAATCAAAGTGCTATTACTGTGTGACAGCAATATTTTATGTTTTATTCTTTTAATGATAGTTTAGGATTTATTTAAATATCATTTCAGTCTTTTCAGAGCTATATATTCACTGCTCTGTAATAGTCTAAGCATAATTGTTACTGTAACTTAAATTAGCTTTTTACGAAAATACCGTGCGTGTTTTTGTTTTGTTTCTTTTTTCAAAGCCAAAAAGTGTTTCAGGCTTGTCGAGTTTCCCGGAGTGTGGAGTTATAGAGAGTCGAGTTTTCGGGGTTCTAATGTTGATCATATGACTCTAAAATACTTTTAAAAAACTTTAAAACTCACTAATTTTCATCTAAAATTTAGAAAACTTCCCGGGGTAGGACCCCGGTATGGGCCCCCCCAATATTTTTTATAAGTCGGCGCCCCTGCACGGACATCAAGATTGTTCACACCACACTTTTCAATGCATTTCCCTTTCCTATACAGTGGTACCTTGGGTTACATATGCTTCAGGTTACAGACTCCTCTAACTCAGAAATAGGACCTTGGGTTAAGAACTTTGCTTCAGGATGAGAACAGAAATCTTGCTCCGGCGGCGCGGCAGCAGCAGGAGGCCCCATTAGCTAAAGTGGTGCTTCAGGTTAAGAACACTTTCAGGTTAAGAACAGACCTCCGGAACGAATTAGGTACTTAACCCGAGGTACCACTGTACTGCAGAAAGTTTGCTTGCTTTACTAGGCTGGCAGAGCCCTTTATTACTGCAGAGCCCTTTATTACTGCAATGTGCTGTTTGTGGGGCTGCCCTTGTATATAGTCTAGAAGCTGCAGTTAATGCAGAATGCAGTGGCCAAACGGTTCACGGGAACAGGCTACTGGCAACACACTACACTTCTGCTGTGAGATGGGTTGCCAGTTTGCTACTGAATCAGGTGCAAGGTTCTTGCATTAATTCACAAAACCCTAAACACCTCGGGACCAAATTCCCTTTAGGACCGTATGGGCCCTTATGTTCTGCCTCGATCACTGAGATCCTATGACGGGGCATTTCTGGTGGTTCCCCCATGCTCCAAAGGCTTGGTCAGCCTTCACTATGGACCAAGCCTTGAGTGCAGCAGGACCTGGCCGGTGGAACTCCTTGCCACTAAAGGTTCAGCAGGAATCGCCCCAGCCTTCTTTTAGGCATCCCCGAAAAGCGGTGTTGTTTAGACAGGCCTTTGAATTGTGAACCCCCTTTTAACTAATCAGCATTTATTTGATGTTTCTACTGATGTCTTTACGAATGTTTTTATTTACGCTATTATAAATTTGTTTACGGGATACTGCCTTGCTGTTGTTGTTGTTTTTTATGACAGAGCAGTCTATAAAATCTAAAATATCAATAAATAAATGTGCAAACTTAAAGTTCTGGTATGCACATGAATCCCTCTAGAGGCAACGTGATTCGATTACCAACTGGGAACTTTGGTATATACTCTGCCCCCTTATGGAGAAACACAAAACCGAAATACTCACCCAGAAGCTCTGGCTTCTTGTTGGACAGGATCTGGTAGAATATATGGTAGTTTCTCTCAGCTTTGAGCTGGAAAATCACCCGGGACTTTTCCAGGAGGTCTGAGAGAGAAGGGGGGGGGGCTGTGTGAAAACTGAACTGATGCAAGCTGTGTAAAATCTAGAACACCCACTTAGACCTTGCCAAAAAACAACAACAGAAAAAACACATAGTTGCACAGGACTGGCATATATTAATTTATATGCCTAGATGCAAATTTAGATATCACTACTATATATAAGTATTTATTTATTTGCAGCAACTGTTGCTTATCCTTTTAGGCTCTCTCAGAGCAGCGTACAAAATCAGTTCTAAGACACTCCTTGCCCTCAAGTGTAGCAAATGGGGAAGAGGGGAAATATCAGTTTTTTAATGGATGAAACAGGTTAGTTTCTTTTAGAGTTTGTAGAGATGGTTTCATTGCATTAGAGTTTGTTAAATTGATATTATTGTTATCAGAGCTTGTGTTTCTGTTTCATTCTGTTTTTACTGTGTACACCCCTCCAATGGCTTTACACCGTGAAGTTTCCTGTAAATTTGTTTTAATAATAACAACTGCTACTCTTTCTTAACTGGAGTATGTATGGCGGGATAAGGAATTTGAAGAGGATGGCAGGAGTTGCGAAGCTTTTTGGGCCAGTGGAATTTTTGGGGAAGTGCAGTGGGTGCCAGTCACAAGATGGCTGCCGTAGTGTGTGGCATAGCACAAGATGGCTGCCGCGGGGTGTGTGGCATAACACAAGATGGCTGCCGCGGGGTGTGTGGCATAGCACAAGATGGCTGCTGTGGTGTGTGGAATAACACAAGATGGCTGCCGCAGGGTGTGTGGCATAGCACAAGATGGCTGCCGCGGGGTGTGTGGCATAACACAAGATGGCTGCTGCGGGGTGTGTGGCATAGCACAAGATGGCTGCTGTGGGGTGTGTGGCATAACACAAGATGGCTGCCGCAGGGTGTGTGGCATAGCACAAGATGGCTGCCGCGGGGTGTGTGGCATAACACAAGACGGCTGCTGTGGGGTGTGTGGCATAGCACAAGATGGCTGCTGTGGGGTGTGTGGCATAACACAAGATGGCTGCCATGGGCATGTGACATAGCACAAGACAGCTGTTGCGGGGTGTGTGGCATAACACAAGATGGCTGCTGTGGGGTGTGTGGCATAACACAAGATGGCTGCTGTGGTGTGTGTGTGGCATAGCACAAGATGGCTGCCACAGGGTTTGTGGCTTAACACAAGATGGCTGCTGTGGTGTGTGTGTGGCATAGCACAAGATGGCTGCCACGGGGTGTGTGGCATAACACAAGATGGCTGCTGTGGTGTGTGTGTGGCAGAGCACAAGATGGCTGCCACGGGGTGTGTGGCTTAACACAAGATGGCTGCCATGGGGCATGTGACATAGCACAAGACAGCTGCCACGGGGTGTGTGGCATAACACAAGATGGCTGCTGTGGGGTGTGTGGCATAGCACAAGATGGCTGCCGCGGGGGACAGAAACACAGCTGGACGCACAGATCAGACGGACCAATCAAACTTCCCTTTGCAGTCTGACTTACAGGTTTCTATGTCGGCTGACGCCAACTTTCCCGTTGCCCCGAAGTGGATTCGGATGAATTTACCCTAGACAGAAAAAAAGAAGGCATGACTATGTGAGAGCGCTGGACTCTGATAAAGAAGTCTTGGGTTCAAATCATTCTCTAAGCTGTGAAGTTCACGGGGTGGCTTCGGGGTGCCAAGCCTACCTAGCAGGGGTGTTAGGCAACAATGCCGTTCTGAACTGTTTTGAGGGAGAACGTGAGACACAGAAACAGAACAACAGCAATGTTTAATTGCAATTTGGGTTGCTTTGCATGCAGAAGTTCACAGGTTTGATGCCGGCATCTGCAGGTTGGGCTGGGGGTGTCCCAGTCAGTGTGGACAATACTAAGCTAGATGGAGTCCTGGTCTGACTCAGCTTCCTAGGTGCCCAAGGGCATAGGCTGATATAATGGACGCACACCCCGCAAGCACCCTGGAAAACCGGGACATCCTTTTCCCCCTTGTGAGAGCATGCCAGCCATTTTGGGTGTTATGATCTCGTATGATTTCATGCCAACACCTCACCCTGAAAAAAGCACTTTTCTTGGCCTGGCGGTTTTGCACTGCACCCCAAAATGCACATTTTTGACGGCTTGTGAGAGCACAGCCCTTCAAAAAAGCATGTATTTGGGGCTCTGTGATTTCACGTGGGGTCTTGTGAGGGGGCATGGATGAGAAAACGCGTAACTCCGTTGTGGGATTCAACATGGAGGGCAGGCAGGGCTTCGATATTTGGGGGTCTTCCATACACCTCTCTAACCAGCCAGATTCACTCACAAATCGGGACGAGTTGTCGTTCCGCAAGGTCTTGGCATTGCCGAAGGCCTCCAGGGCAGGGTTGGCCTGGATGATTTGATCTTCCAGCGTCCCCTGAAAAAGCAGAGTGAACGGTTAGGGCAGCTTAAATCCACCCCCTCAACACATCTTCAGATCCCACGGCATGCTCTGTGGGGCACTGCTGTGGGGAAATTCAGAGCATGACAGGGTCCGCTGTGGGGAATTTTGCACTGCATGGTTAGGGCACTATGACGCCCGCTTTGAACAGTCATGGCTTCCCCCAAACAGTGGCGTAGCGTGGGTTGTCAGCACCCGGGGCAAGGCAAGTAATTTGCGCCCCCTAACCTGTGGATTTTAGGAGGGGCAGAGAGCTGCGAGTGCGAGCGCGCACCCCCAGATGTTGCGCCCGGTGCGGCCGGCCCCCCCCCCCGCACCCCCATGCTACGCCACTGCCCCCAAAGCATTCTGGGAGCTGCCTCTCTTTGCTGAGAGTTGTTAGGAGACTCCCATTCCCCTCACAGAGGTACAATCCCTCTGCCCAGAGAATTGCGAGGGAAATGGGGTGGGGTGGGGTGGGGGGTCCCCTAAGAACTCTCAGCACCATGAATAAGCCGCAGCTCCCAGAATTCTTTGGCGGGAAGCCATGACGGCTCAAAGCAGTACGAGACCTCCTAGTGGTGCAGCAATAAAACCATTGGCACATTCGCAAAGCTAAGCAGGGTCTGGTATGGTTTCCAGGTGGATGGGAGACAGCGTGTTGAGATTCCTGCAAAAGGAGTTGGACTAGACAACCCTCGGGGTCACTCTGTGATTGAAATGTACGATGTTAACGGGGCCTTAGCCAGCTATGCCAAGGGCCTAACTCTCCCTGGGGTGGGAAACCTGCGTCTGGGCTGCACCAATTTCAGATGTAAATGGGGGTTCCCGGAATGGATTCACATGCAAGAAAGCTAGCATGTCAGAAACCAGAGTTTCTTCACATCCATGCCTTCGTTTCAAGCAGCTCTCAGGGAAACTGAGTTCTCCAAAGGGCAACACGGAGACTAAGGAGAAGGAAGCTGGTTCCTGAGCTGGATATGCAAAGGGAGACATTTGGGGGCAGGCTGATGTCGGTGAGGCAATGCCCCATACACCCCAATGGACCAGCCACGGATGAGCACTCTTATACCGCTTTGAGAGTCATGGCTTTCCCCAAAGAATCCTGGGAACTATAGCTTAAAAGAGCGCCTTCCCCAATATCAACCAGCTTGGACCTTAAGATCAGCTGGTGAGGCCTTGTTGGTGGCTCAACCCGCCTGGCAGTGACAGGGCCTTTTCGGTGGTGGCTCCCCGTTTGTGGAATGCGTTCCCTGTGCCTCTCTTCCTCGTTACCGACTTTCCAGAGGAATTTAAGAGCATTACTCGGCTGGAAGAGGAGGCGGGAGGCCTTTGCGCAGGAGGGAAAGGCCTGCGCTTCGCACACGATCACAATCGCTCGTGGGTACCTTGTTGGTGTTGGCGGCATCCTTCTTGCGGTCGCCGATGGCAGCGATGCTGGCAAAGTACTGGATCACCCGTTTGGTGTTCACCGTCTTCCCTGCGCCGGATTCTCCGCTGGAATGAGGACAGAATACGACGGTGAGGCAGCCGGGCAGAGGGGAAGCCTGCGACTGCTTATGCAGTCAGAAAATACTTTGGATTTTCACAACATGCCAAATGGGGAGAAGGGGGTTATTTTGAGGCACTCACGTGATGAGGACAGACTGGTTTTCTCGGTCTGGAAGGAAAGAGAAAATGTAAGAATTGCCATGCTGGTTGAGATTGAGGACCGATGTCTCTGGCATTGAGCGGCTAACCAGAGGTTGCTCAGAAATGTTCACATGCAAGGTAAGGTGCTGAAAGTTGGCCCCCCTCTCTTTTACCCTTAATATCAGGAGGTCAAAGATAGAGTCCTCCGGAACATGGAAGTTCTATTGTTAGATGTCTTCAGTAAACGGGCTATGGGTTTCCCCAGTTCTCCAATTATTTATTTTAAAATGCCACTTATACCTTGTAGCAGTGAATTTGAGCATACAGTGGTGCCTCGCAAGACGAAAATAATTCGTTCCGCGAGTCTCTTCGTCTAGCGGTTTTTTCGTCTTGCGAAGCACAGCCATTAGCGGCTTAGCGGATTAGCGCTATTAGCGGCTATTAGCGGCTTAGAAAAGGGGGGGGAGGGGGAAAACTCGCAAGACTCGCAAGACGTTTTCGTCTTGCAAAGCAAGCCCATAGGGAAATTCGTCTTGCGAAGCACCTCAAAAAACGAAAACCCTTTCGTCTAGCGGGTTTTTCGTCTTGCGAGGCATTTGTCCACTGTATTATGAGTTGCATTGAGGAGAATTAGACTAGCTTTTTACTGCCCAGCACCTTCCAGATGTTTGAGGCTACAATTCCCCGGAGCAGATTAGCCAGGAGGGTTCTGGGATAACCGTGTCCCTGCTGCCACACAAAATAAAAACCCCACACAAGGGCAACGAATCCTTTTGTACCCGTCAACATGTATTGGTATGCGTTGTCGGAGATGGAGAAGATGTGGGGAGGGGCTTCGCTTCGCTTCTTGCCCCTGTAGGCGGCGACCACCTCAGCGTTGTAGACCGGCAGCCATTTGTAAGGGTTAACAGTCACACAGAAGAGCCCGGAGTATGTCTGGGGGGGGGGGAGAAAGGAAGAGGGAACCAAAAGCTAAGAGGGACACGCCAAGTTAGAATGAAGTGTGAACTTCATACCCTCCGACATTTATCCATTGAAAATAGGGACATCCCATTCCATCATTATAATTTTACTATTTATACCCCAGACATCTTTTTGGGTTGCCCCAGCCATTCTGGGCTACTTCCAACATACTGTATTTTTCGCCCTATAGGACGCACTTTCCCCCCTCCAAAAATGAAGGGGAAATGTGTGTGCATCCTATGGGGCGAATGCAGGCTTTCGCTGAAGCCTGGTGCGCACCGACCCCTCTCGCTCTCCAGGCTTCAGGAGAGCCGCAGCGCCAGCCCCACAAGGTCGGGGGACAGCAGGGAGACGGAACGCTGCCATCCCGCTGTCTCCTGATGTGGTTTGGAGGCTGCCAGCCCCGCAAGCTCCGGGGACAGCGGGGAGGCGCAGCGCGTCTTCCTGCTATCCCCGGACCTGGTCTGCAGGCTGGCGGCGGGGAGAAGAGCACTTCTCCCGCTGCCGGCCCCACAAGCGACTGGGGAGGAAATAATTCCCCCCCCTTTATTTCTCCCCCAAAAAACTTGGTGCATCCTATGGGCCGGTGCGTCCTATGGGGCGAAAAATACGGTATATAAAAACTTACTATATTTTTATTAAACATAAAAAACCCTTCTCTATACAGGATTGTCTTTAGACGGCTCAGGGGTCAGATGGCTCCATACCCTCCAACGTTTCTCCAATGAAAATAGGGGAATCCTAAGGAAAAGTGGGACATTCCAGGATGAAATCAGAAACTGGCTTCTCTAAATCAGGGACGTCCCTGGAAAACAGGGACACTGAAAAAAAATTGAAGATCTAGCAAAGAAACCATAGTTGACCAAAGGGGACTACGATTCCCATCAGCCCCAGTCAGTAGCTAGACTACAAATCCCATCAGCACCAAGACAATCACTGTCACCAGTTGGCTGGGCTGGTGGTGCTGATGGGAGTTCTAGTCCAAATTTTTTGAAGGGCATCTAGATGGTGGGGAGCCCTCCCTCCGGACTTACATAGATCATCCAGGCGGCGTAGCGCTCCTTCAGATTGTAGAGGACGGCAGCTTCGTGCAGGAAGGTCAACATGGCCATGTCTTCAATTTTGTCGAACTTGGGCGGGTTCTGCTGGTGGACGTCCGCCTCCTTCACTGTCACCGTCTGGAGGAGTTTTAGCAGAAACCATCGTCCAGATCCCACAATCAAAAACACCGACCCGCCAATTCCCATCAGACCTTTAAGCTTCCAGAACATCTCCTCCATCCCCTTTGGGTCCTGATCCTGGTTATCTGGCCTTTGACAGACACAAAAGCCACAGCCTCATTTCCGCTGTCCTCTTCGAACATTGCCAGTTCGTTGACTTTACACTATCCTGCTCTCCTCAAAAATCATCAGAACGTGAGAAAAGCCTGCCGGATCAGGGCCAAAGGCCCATCTCCTCCACATGATACCCGCAAGCGACACCTGAGCGCACTCTCTCCCCTCCTGCCATTTCCAGAAACTCATTCCTGCCTCTGGCCACAGAGGCTGAAAATAGCCATGGTTAGCTTTGTCCTCCACAAACTGGTCCACAACCCGCTTTTAAAGCCATCCAGATGGGCAAGCTTCACTGCCTCTTGTGGCAATGAGTTCCGCAGTTTAACAATGCGCCGTGGAAAGAAGCACATTCTTTCCCCTGCCCCAAATCTTCCAATATTCGGCTTCGCTGCAGACAAGCGTCCTCACAAACATGAACCCCTCCTTGGCCCATTGACCTTTCTTGGCAATTGCTCTTCCCCGTTTGAGCCCCAAGGATTCTCATTCCATTAGGGGACGGGCTCTTGCTTTGCACCCGGATGGTCCCAGGTTCAATGTGGCTTAGGGCTCTCGTATTTATGGAAACGCCTCTCCTGGTCTGCCCCACAGAGGACCTTAAGGTCCATGAACAACCATAGTTTAGAGGTCCCGGGCCCTAAGGAAGTCAGACTATCCTCCACCAGGGCCAGGGCCTTTTCAGTGATGGCTCCGACCTGGTGGAATGCTCTGTCCCATGAGACCAGGGCACTTCAGGATTTAACCTCCTTCCATTGGGCCTGTAAGACAGAGCTATTCTGCCTGGCCTTTAATTTGAATTCAGCCTGATCTTTTATTTCCCTTCCCTCCCCCTCCCCTTTTTATGAAGATCACTCGCTCTGAGACCCCACAGCAAATTCTCCCCTGGCCTCCTCGCTGGCCCAAGTAGGACCAATTCAGCCAGCTAGCCCTGGGGATTATCTAATGCTTATTTCCCCTAAATTGATTTTTGAATTTTATTGTTATTCATGTTTTTATACTGTATTTTATGCTGCTTTTATAGCTAAGTGTTTAAAATTTGTTGTCAGCCGCCCTGAGCCCAGTTTCTGAACCAGGAAGGGTGGGGTATAAATAAAATTATTATTATTATTATTATTATTATTATTATTATTATTATTATTATTATTATTAATTCCTGGTGCCTCCAGATACAGCTAAGTCCTGGACAGCCTCTGCCATTCAGTGTAGACAACGCTGAACTAGGTGGACCAGTGGGCCCCTCCTCAGAATGAGGCAGATTCCTAAGTCCCTGCCCACCTCTTTCGGAAAGTCCAGACCCTGCATTTCAGGGGGTTGGGCTAGATGACTCTTAGGGTCCCTTCCTGCAATTCTATGATTCTGTCCTCTGATTCTTTGCACCGCCCTTGCCACAGACCTTGCCGTTCTCGGTTTGCACAGTGACCATGCCTCCCTCACGGCTCGTGACCTTGCCCTTGACAAACTCTTCCTTCTCATCGGGCACGAAGCACTCCGTGCGGATGTCGAAGATCCGGGTCTGGGCCTCCAGGCGCTCCTTGTCCGATTTCCGGAGGTAGGGAGCCGCCGCCCCAAACTCGGCCATCACGGCGTCACCCATCCTGCGCAGCAGAAGAAGGGAGGGAGGGCATGAGGGAAGCAAGAGAAAGACTGTCATCCCCGGTACACAGCACCCCTGGTAACTTTGCAGCAAGGATGGGGAGCCTGTGACCTTCTAAGGGCTGTTGGACTCCGATTCCCATAAGCGCCAGCAGCCAGCATGATGGGAGTTGTAGTCCAACAACTCGTGGAAGGTACCGCATCGTTTCTCAGTGGCCTGCTCATGCCTAGAAGTGGGAGAATCTGTCGGTTCCAGTTTCTCACAAGCTGTGTACACACCATACATTTTAAATGTGCAAACGCATACATTTTAAATGTGCAAACGCACACCTGAGACTCTTGGGAACTGTATTTTGTTACAGGAGTTGTAGTTCCGCAAGGGGTAAACTACAGTTCCCACGATTATCTGGGCTGTGGGGGGGGGTGGAATGTGCTTTTAATAATAATAACACAGAATAAAATGCAGATTAATACAGACAACCGCCTGGGAGAGCGAGACCAAGACGATATTTGTTTAGTCTTAAGTATGATGAGCTTTGAGACGTATGACTACCGAGAGAAACTTTGCCATGGCCACTGTGATATCATTAGACTTGTCGTCCAGAAGATATTTAGTATAGTAGGCTTCAGATTTACCCGGCCGATTTGCCGGTAGGGGTTTGATGTGCTTTTAATGTGTGATATCTCAGTTTCTATTTTTTTCAGTCTTAAGCGCTGAATCTAGACATATATAAAAAAAACACTGTGAAAATGCTTTTTAAAAAAACGTTTTAAAATACATATGGAATTCCCCATTAGCTCACCATCGCCATCTAGTGTCACATTTGTATAATGCACTTAAAACGTTATATCTGCAGCTGTATAGCTGAGTTGTCTCTCTGCATTTCCATATCAGTTTGCAGTGTAAACAAAAAAAAAGTCCCCATGAAAGTTCATAAGCATTCTATCGTATATTCTATCGTAATATATGCTTGAATGAGCTTTCGCCTGATAAGACACATTTTTACAGAGCAATTTCCACCTATACAATTCATTTCATACAATTCAGTTCATATATGGGGAGACACGGGGGGGGGGGGGAGCGAGAGAAAGGTTGAGACAAGGTCATCCTACCTGTTAGAGCCTTGGAGGAGGAAGACTGGAGTCTGAGAAAAGAAATAAAAAGAGTTGGTGGAGGAAGAATGAGTGTCAGGCTTGAGTCAGGAACCGGTCGCTGGCATCTTCTCGCTGAGCAGCTGGGAAAAGCAGCTGGAGCAGCTGCCTCTTAGGAAAGTCTGGGCCAAAAGGTTGGTGGGTGGAAGGGGAAGGGGTTGCAAAAACTCATAGCCTTATTGGGGAGGATAAATGCCCCCCATCTCCTTCTTCCATCCAAGCAACCCCCACATTTTTCTTTGCCCATAATAGTCACCCACTCCTCCATCCAGCCTCTAACACAGGGGTCAGCAAACTTTTTCAGCAGGGGGCCAGTCAACTGTCCCTCAGACCTTGTGGGGGGCCGGAATATATTTTGAAAGGGGGGGGAATGAACGAATTCCTATGCCCCACAAATAACCAAGAGATGCATTTTCTATAAAAGCACACATTCTACTCGTGTAAAAACACCAGGCAGACCCCACAAATAACCTAGAGATGCATTTTAAATAAGAGGACACATTCTACTCATGTAAAAACACGCAGATTCCTGGACCGTTTGCGGGCTGGATTAAGAAGGTGATTGGGCCGGATCCGGCCCCCGGGCCTTAGTTTGACTACCCATGCTCTAACATCTTCCTTCTTCCCTGCTCCAACTGTGAGTCGTGGCCTCACTCGCCCCCTCCCCATAAGCTCCCCCCCCCCCATGCATACAGGGAACTGTAGTTCCTTACCCAGTCATCTCCAAACCCTCCTCTAGTCCTCCTTTGTCGCCTTCCACAAAAATATTTTTCTTTGATTTATGTCACACACAGGACCCTCTTCTATCCCTAGGACTATCTTACTGGCTGGACTGGGCTGAGTACATTTAAAGCAGACATCCCACAAATAATTCTGGGAACTGCAGTTTCTTAAGGGGGCAGGGACCTGCAGCTCTGTGGTGGGTAAACTACAAAGTTGCTTTGGGTGGGAACACGCTTTAAATCTGCGTTAAATGTGTGGTGCGCACGCCACCCAAGTGTTAATTTCAAGTTTCCAGTCCTCAGTGCTATTGGAGCCCTCTCTTTGCCTTCATTTTCCTTCCCTGTTAACTACAAGCTCTACTCCCCCCCCATATTGTCTCCTTCTTCAGTCAATGATATATAAATACCTCCTCCCTCTCTGTTAACTCGCCTCTCCCCTGCCCCATTGTAGGTGATAGCAAGCATCTTTCTTCAAAAGCCCCGCCATCCACAAAGCTTTTCTTCACGCACCTCACCCTCGTAGGTGACCGATAGATTTTTCGCAAGCTCCCTTGGGGAGCTCCGAAGAAGAGACCCGTGAAACTCAAAAGCTTACTTCCACAAACCAGAACGTCCATCCTCGCAGTTTGTTTGCTCATGCCCGAATTCATTGCCCTTGCCGTACGCCTGGCCTACAGACACCAGAGAGAGGCACCCAGGTGTGTCTAAACCACACAGGTAAGTAGGCAGGTGTCTGTATGCCAGAGAGGTCACTGGCACTTCCGCAAATATGTAAGCCACTTACAGATTATTGCTATCATTTGTTCAGATCATAGATCAAACTTGCTAAAGAAATAAACGTTGATCCCTACGAAAGCAAACATGGACCAACTTGTCTAGGGTCACAGCTATACTACAATCTAAAACTCTCACCCCATGGCTTCCCCTAAAGAATCCTGGGAACTGTAGTTCACGCATACAAGAGCTGCAATTCCCAGCACCTGAAATAAACTATAGTTCTCAATAATCTTTGGGGCAACATGGTGCTTACATGACCTCAGCAGCAACAGAAACAGCATCTCAGTCCTCTTATTCCGGGTCCAGCTTGGAAGAAAATATTTACAGCCGAAATACATTTTACTTCCTTCGCATCCTTTCCTGACCCACACGTCCGAGACCCCGAATTTATTTATTCCCTCCACTACGCCCACCCCACAAGCCCCACCGCACACCCCCAGACCAGAAATCTCTTACGCCAGGACACGGAGGTAACTCAGCCTGGAGTCCGAGCAAGATCTGAGCCTTTGGACCAACCCCCATCCCTTTATATCCTCCTGTCCGAAATAGCATCACCCCGCCAGCCCAGTCTTCCGCCCCCCCCCCACTCCCTGAAACAGGCCCGTCGCAGCTGTGAGTGACATGATGACAAGGATTCGGAGAGATGGCTCCGCGAAGGACCAGCCTGACCATGAATGGCACTCGTCTTCATCCCTTCAACTGTCCTCCCCCCTCCACAACCTCTCCTCTCTGCAGCCCCTGATTCCCAGAGGAGGGAGGCACATTCCTCAGGGGAGGGGGACATGAGGCTCGGTGCTGTCAGTGGCTGATAAGCGTCAGGGAAGTGAGCTGGAATGACAGCATGTTTCAGGTCTATGCAAGTGTATGAAGATGCTAGGCCAGGGAGGGAGACAATGCAACGATAAGGAGAAGACTTTGCCGGTGCAGAGAAGAGTCTGAGAAGCATAGAAGTGGGCTCAGAAGGAAGGAATCATGTGTTAAAAGTGCATATCTCTAAAACAAGGGGTTTTTGAGGGCGCACGTTCTGCTCATGTTATCTTTTTTGAAAAAGAAAAAGATATGCATTTAAAAAAAAATCAGAGCAGTTTGCAACAATTATCCATCGATGTTAAAATGTAAAAACTAGGAAAGCAGCTAACTATTATGGAAAGACCGGTACAGTAATTCATTCCGGAGGTCCGTTCTTAACCTGAAACTGTTCTTAATCTGAAGCACCACTTTAGCTAATGGGGCCTCCCGCTGCTGCCGCTGCGCAATTTCTGTTCTCATCCTGAAGCAAAGTTCTTAACCTGAGGTAATATTTCTGGGTTAGCGGAGTCTGTAACCTGAAGCGTATGTAACCTGAAGCGTATGTAACCTGAAGTACTACTGTATTTTCAGTTGCCTGCATAAGTTTCCAGCAGACCTTTAAAAACTGAAAAGGAAGGTGCTTGCTGAATGTATAGCATTCCAGACCTGTGGGACGATGACACTAAAGGCTGTACATTAATATAGACCAAAGCTTTCCAAATTTTGCATGTTGCTAGCACACTTCTTAGATTTGCGCCATTTTGTGACACAGTAATTGAGTTTTGTATCATTTCGCAACACAGCAGTTCAGTTTTACTAGCAATCCGGAGGTTAAACTTTCCAGTCCCGGGAGGGGTGTGGGGAGCGTTCGTGCGACACACTGCAGCCGACACACTAACGTGTCGTGTGTCACGGTTTGGAAAGCTCTGCTATAGGTGTTTAGTCTAGGAACGACAGATTATTCTTGTTGCTGGCATTAGCTGACGTGGCACCTTCCTTCTTCCTTTTTGTTAACATGCAGTAGAATAAAACGAATCATCGTAGAATCACGATGGTATAAAGCGGCTTCCCAGTGCTTTCAGTTTACAGTATGGTGCAAACAGGTTCTTACTTAGAGCGCAACTTGTGTAATTTTGTCATTTGTTCATTTATTAAATTTATATACCTCCCTTGCTCTGAAAAACACAGGGCGGTATACAGTAGAGTCCTGCTGGGGAGCATCTGTGGCATGAAACGCTGTAAGATATCTATTAAGTAGTGGGTTGACATCAATACATAACAATTTCAGAAGTTAATGCACACCGATTGAAAACTGTAAGACGGCCACAAATTTTTGCAGGTGCAATGCGTTGTTCCTGCATTGCAGCGGGTCACCTTGGTCACCAACTCTACGGTCCTACGATTCTTCACATGGCTGCCAATTGTCACCGGTGCACAGACAGGATGTCCCTTGCAAAGGAGGGATGACGCTCAAAGAATGCCGTGGGGGGCGGGTGGGAGAGAGGGAAATATCTGGTTTTGACCTCTGCCCTGCCCTCCAAACCATCCCGGTCACCTTCCCTGACCTTGGCCGGACGGCATGGGGGTTGTTTGAGGGAACGGGGGGCCTCGGAGGGCGGTCAGAGATGGAGAGCTGGAATTAGCTCTCTACCTCTACCTCCATCCCCCCCCCCCGGGAACTTCACGCCTTCCCAAGGCCTTTCGGACCAGGGTGCTGATTCTCAGCTGCCATTGTTGACTGGCGCTGATTCTCAGCTGCTATTGTTGACCGGCCGAGGGAGGGATGGGGAATGGGGGACAGGTGCTCGGAGCCAGGATAAGCCCAGGGGTGGAATTAAGCGGCCGGAGGGGGGAGATGGCGGTTTTGGCGAGGTTTGGGGATTAACACCTGTTTTGTTTGTGGCACTAGGATGCTTTCGGATCATTTCCTGGGCCCGGGAGCGGTCTGTGCTGGTGTGCAGTGGCTGGTGGGGGGGGGGGAGCCTAAAAGGCCTAGAGAAGTGAGAGCTAAGATGCTTTTTAGGTGGGGGTGGATGGCAGCAGCTGGACTGGGGTGCTGAGTGGGACGGTGCCTCACGGCCGGACAAAGGCAGGTGGAGCGTGAGATTGAGGGCTCAATTTCATTCTGATGCATCCGCAGCCCTTTGTATGTTCCGTGGAACTGTGATCGTGCCTCTGCGACGGCAGAATCTGTTTTCGCCATAAGATTCTAGTCCTCATCGCTGGCACAGTTAAAGGAGGGGGCAAGGAAGGTCTTCTTGTGGCCGGTAGGTGGGCTTTAACCATCCTGCAAAGCTCCCCGCAGGTTGTAGGAGCAGAATAATTTGTCATTGAATTTATTTACGATTAAACTGCAGTCTATTCTGCTTCATTCCTTCTGTACACAAGATTCATCTCTTCCTGGTAGATAACTTTATTTATCGTTATTTATTAAATTTGTATACCGCCCCTCATCTGAAGATCTCAGGGCGATTCGGAGCATTAAAAGGCAAAATTAATATGCACACCTTAGACCAGTCACCCCAAACTTGGCCCTCCAGATGTTTTGGGACTACAATCCCCATCATCCCTGACTACTGGTCCTGTTAGCTAGGGGTGATGGGAGTTGTAGTCCCAAAACATCTGGAGGGCCGAGTTTGGGGATGCCTGATTTAGACTGAAAGAAGTCGTATGAGGCATATCCTGGGTTTAAAACAGATATTCTGGCTTCTTCTCAGATTGTATAAATCTTTCTCCTTTTAAATCAGTAGAATTTCTGACTCCCTGATGCAGAATTTTTGTCCTATGACCGCCAGGCACTTTGTCAGATGGCCCTTGAAACTCGGATGCGAGGGAATGGCACATGGCACATGTTCAGAGGTTCTCTGATGAACTGCCCCCAGTCTGGTTGCACACTGCATTGGTAACCTACAGATCCAGTGAGTATTTGCTTTTATTTATTTATTTTGCAAGAACTATGGACGGTTTGAATATAACGAAACTTCAGAGTGGTTTACAGAAAGAATAAAGCAATGTGGGGGTGGAGTTTAAGGCAACTATTTGAAACATTCAGAAAACATAATTGAAATCAACAATGTGCTAAAGATAATACTAAAGCATGTGTCAACACTCTACATGTCTGGATAGACTTTTTTCTTTCTTTCCAAAGGTGCCTTTATTACCTGCGTATTTTCCAACGGATTTTCGATTGTTAGCAAGGTGTGATATACAAGTAAGCTTATTTTCTGTTTTCCATTTTTCCTTTTTCCTTTTATATTTCCAACTTCTCTAATTACATTGGCCAGAGATCCAATGCCCAATACAAATAAAATTGGGGAAAGGGGGCATCCTTGTCTTGTACCTCGGGCTAGTGTTCTTTTTTTCTGTTATTCCATCATTCACTGCAATGGATGGGTAAAAGGTAAAGGACCCCTGGATGGTTAAGTCCAGTCAAAGGTGAATATGATATTGCGGCACTCATCTCATTTTCAGGCCGAGGGAGCCAGTGTTTGTCCACAGACAGCTTTCCGGGTCATATGGCCAGCAGGACTGAACCGCTTCTGGCAGAACGGGACACTGTGATGGAAACCAGAGCGCACAGAAACATCGTTTACCTTCCTGCCGCAGCGGTACCTATTTATCTAGTTGGCATGCTTTCGAACTGCTAGGTTGGCAGGAGTTGGGATAGAGCAATGGGAGCTCACGCTGTCGCGGGGATTCGAAACGCCGACCTTCTGATTGGCAAGCCCAAGAGGCTCAGTAGCTGAGACCACAGTGCCACCCGCGTCCCTAAATGGACTACAATGGATAGTCTTGCCTAAAACAACAGCATTTTAAAGCAGAGCACAATGAAAGCGAATATCTGTTGTCAACAGGCAGGGAGTTCCAATATGTGGGATAATGCAGTTTATTCACACTCTTGCATTCTTTTGTCCCTTGGGGCAAGGGCACGAAAGGATCATGTGACCTGGAACGCCCCCCTTCCCCCCCCATGTTACCAATACAACATGAAGTCACATGGTTTTCATGAGAAGACAGCAAATGACTCAGACCAAAGTCACCTTCATTACTTTGAGCGAGAACCAGATGCTGTTGGTTCCCATTTTCTGCTCATTTTCTGTATCACCCAAGTGCCAACTACACTGGCTTGTTGATTTTTTAAATGTTACAAACTTTGGCCAAGCTTGGGGTTCTGCTGAACATGCAGAGAGACTTTGCATGTGTGTGTCTTTAGTAACTATCACCCGCCGCCCCCCCAAAAAATTGGCTATTAGGAGTAATCCCAGAGAAAATGGCAGCAGAATTACAGGCACAATAAACAAGGTAAAGGTAAAGGTAAAGGTACCCCTGCCCGTACGGGCCAGTCTTGACAGACTCTGGGGTTGTGCGCCCATCTCACTCAAGAGGCCAGGGGCCAGCGCTGTCCGGAGACACTTCCGGGTCACGTGGCCAGCGTGACATCGCTGCTCTGGCGAGCCAGAGCCGCACACGGAAACGCCGTTTACCTTCCCGCTGGTAAGCGGTCCCTATTTATCTACTTGCACCCGGAGGTGCTTTCGAACTGCTAGGTTGGCAGGCGCTGGGACCGAGCAGCGGGAGCGCCACAGGGATTCGAACCGCCGACCTTTCGATCGGCAAGTCCTAGGCGCTGAGGCTTTAACCCACAGCGCCACCTGCAACTAGCAAAACAATAAATAATGGCATACGGTACGGTTGCTATATGTCTGGAATTTCTCGGACATAGCTGGTATTCAGCCCTTGCAAATAAAGCTCAACAATTTAATAACTTTTGTGCTTGGATTTTCACTTTTTTTGAAATATGGCAGCCCTGCATAAGGAGAGCCTGCTGGAAGAGTTAATTATGGCCCATCTAGACATAGCGACTGGCACATTCGCAGGGAAACCAAAATGCTTGTTTACAAAGCAAGCAGTCCGCAATAAAACTTGGTACCGTTGGGGTGATTAACACCCCTCAGTCGGACAGGGAAGTGTTGTCGGCACTGAGACTCAGACGTATAGAGCTGAACTCAAAATGCTTGTTTACATAGCTGTTGTACCACCAACCTTACTGTATGCTTGTGAAACATGGACCACTTATAAACACCATCTCCAACTCCTCAAAAGATTCCATCAACGGTGTCTCTTAAAATTTTTACACATCACTTGGGAAGACAGGCGAACTAATACCAGTGTACTGGAAGAAGCAAAGATCACCAGTGTCGAAGCAATGATTCTTCAACATCAACTTCGCTGGACTGGTCATGTTGTGCAGATGCCTGATTATCGTCTTCCAAAGCAACTACTCTATTCCCAACTTAAAAAGGGGTCGCGTAATGCTGATGCTCAATAAAAGAGGTTTAAAGACTCTCAAGGCAAATCTAAAAAAATGTAATATAAACACTGACAATTGGGGAACACTGGCCTGCGAGTGCTCCAGTTGGAGAACAGCCAAAGGTGTCATGGGCTTTGAAGATGCTTGAACTCAGAACAAAAGGGAGAAATGTGGTAGGAGGAAGGCACATTCGGCAACCCTCACCACGATCAACTCTCATCTGGAAACCTACATCCCCACTGTGGAAGGATGTGTGGATCCAGAATTGGCTTCCACAGTCACTTACGGACTCACTGTTAAGACCATGTTCAGGGAAGACAATCTTACTTGGCTACAAGTGAAAGCCAGAGAAAGTTTTTTGTTTTTTTTTTAAAGCAAGTTTCCCAAATACAATGCGTGCTTGCATGTTGTTCTCAGAAATAGATGACCAAGTTTTGCTTTGTCTTCTTGTGTTGCAAGTTCTGGGAGCGGGAAGGGAATCTGCTTAAAAATTAAACAGGGAAATGAATTTTTAGGCACACTGTTTCACATTTCTGCACTCTTTTTTTGGGTGTAGAACGTTTTGTTTAATGAATTGCTCTGGGCAGTTTGAATTTCTCCCCAACCCCCTGACATCCCTATCGGAGACCTACAGGCCCCTTCTGTGGTCTCTCTTGACAGGGGCGTGAGAGGAATGTGCAAAAGCCATAACAAGGGTAGAGCCTGCTCTGGGGCCATCTAGCCCAGCCTCTTCTTCTCACAGTGGCTGACCACATGCCTATTGGAAACCCGCAAGCAGAATTCGAACACAAGAGCCTTCTCCCCTCCTGTGGTTTCCAGCACAATTAGCATTCAGAAGCATTGCTGCCTCTGACCGTAGTCATCAATAGCCCTCTCCTCCATGAATTTCTCCAATCCTATTTTAAAGCCAAAGGGATGCGGGTGGCGGTATGGGTTAAACCACAGAGCCTAGGACTTGCTGATCAGAAGGTCGGTGGTTCGAATCCCCACGACGGGGTGAGCTCCCGTTGCTCGGTCCCTGCTCCTGCCAACCTAGCAGTTCAAAAGCACCTCAAAGTGCAAGTAGATAAATAGGTACCACTCCAGCAGGAAGGTAAACGGCGTTTCCGTGTGCTGCTCTGGTTCGCCAGACGCGGCTTAGTCCTGCTGGCCACATGACCCGGAAGCTGTACGCCGGCTCCCTTGGCCAATAAAGCGAGATGAGTGCCACAACCCCAGAGTTGGTCACGACTGGACCTGATGGTCAGGGGTCCCTTTACCTTTATTTTAAAGTCATCCAAGTTTGTGGCCATCTCTTCCTCCTGCAGGAGGGCGTTCCACAGTTACGCGCTGCATAGTTTTCCTTCCACCTGTCCTGAATCTTCCAAAATTTAGCTTTGCTGGATGCCACCAAGTTCTAATATTGTGTGAGAGGAATTTCATTTCATTTCATATTTTAGTTTTATGCTGCTCATCTGCCTGGGTTGCCCTAGCCACTCTGGGCAGCTTCGAACAAATCAAAACATCTAACATTAAACATCTAACACAGTAAAACATCTAACATTTTCCAACAGGAAAGCCCAAAATACCTTTTGTAAAAAAAAACACAGACAAAAACAAACCTGGAAGTTTTTCTTTTGGGAATTATAGGGACAAAACTACCTAAATTCTATAGAAATTTATTCATGTACTGTATGCTACTACAGCAGCAAGAATGCTACTTGCCCCAAAATGGAAATAAGCAGAAATCCCAGCAAAGGAAGAACGGATACAAAAACTTATGGAATATGTGGAAATGGCGAAATTTACTGGAAGAATAAGAAATCAAGATAACAAACGTTTTTATAAAAGAATGGAAATGGTTTATTGGATATTTACAGATGTTGTAAACAGATAAAAACATTGGCAGGGTTATTGTAATAACCTACAGATTCATAAAAGTATATATTGAAAGTAGATAATTAAATGAGAAAATTAAATGAATTTGGATATGCAGGAAATATTAAAAAAAATTAAGGAAGCGCAGGAAGAGGGGGAAGGAAGTGCAACTGCAAAATGTTAAATCGATTGTAAAACTAATGAAATGTATAAACTTGAAAAACTATGAATAAAAACATAAAAAGGAAAGGAAAGTCCCAAATGTCGTAACCTTCTCTCCCTCGCAGGGACGTCGCTCTAGCAGTCGTAGCTGTCTGCCGACGTCTGTCTCTTTAGGGTGGGATATTTGGGGGGTTTTGGGGGGTTGAAACTGAGAGAGCCACACGTCAGTTGGGGGTTGGATGTGGGGAGCAAGGGGTCGGAGGCTGGGCTCCTCGCTGTCGGTATCTGGGAGTGCTGCATTCCCTTGTCTCTGGCAAATATCTCTCTTCACACCCAGCTGCTGTTGACAGCTTCCCAGCCTTGGCCCGCTTTCTGGAATCCTGGTCTTTTTATATCGAGACAAAAAGAAGAAGGGGATAGCTTATGGGGTGGGTGGCGGCAGTGGGGTGGGGGGGAGAAGAGTTAATTATCTTGAGGCCTTTGTCTCTCCTCCTGCGCTAGCGAAAAAGCATCCGCAAGAGAGAGGCTGGAGAAATTGAATCTGGCCCGGTTCCCCGAACATAATGTCCACTTAGTTGGTATAAAGTGGTGATACCCAAACAAGAGGGCAACTGTTATCCAGGAAGAGGTGTGAGATTCCGGGGATTTGGAGGGGGGGCACACACGCACAAAGAGGGTGTCGGTGCAGAGATGCATCTGCGCAACCCAAGCCTAATGTCATCTGCAACAGAATTTGGGTTGAGTTGACCTCACTGCCGCCGAAACTGTGTCCCATCCCCTGCTATGGGGAATTAGCTCTCACCGAGCCATCTCTGCTGGCCCCTTCTGTCCCGAGCCCCCAAACCCACAACTCGGGCCCCTCCTCTGTTCCTCCAATCTGGCCCTCAGCCCCTCAACCTCATGAACTCCGTTCCTTTGCTTGGCTGAGGCAAGCTCTTATCTCTGCACCAGAAGGTCAGTTGCCCCATACTTGCCCCTTCCTGCTCTAGCGGTGCCCCACAACCATCCTCAAGCCCTGACAAGTATCCCCCCCCCACAAAAAAATAACCCCACACAGCCTGCATTGAGATACATCAGGGCTCCTCAGGTTGATTTACGTAGGGATCCATCAGCCTCGCCATCCCCAGACCTTGGAGGGAACAAAAGTACCAGGAAAGCAAAATCTTCTTTGGAGAAAAAGAGTTTATTGCAATCTGTGCACAGAGACAACCAGCAGGATAGCTCCTGAAAATCTGGCTGTGAAGCAATGTACTTCAGCAGACTTTCTTATACTTTTCTGAACATTCTCCCCCCTCCCATACCTTCTCCAAACTTCCCCAATCAGCTGGCAAATGTTCAACTTATTCCCTTATATGGCACATCTATATTGCTTGCTAAACACATCTATACTGCTTGCTAAACATTCCATCTTCCTCATACCTATCTTTCTGCTGGCTAAGCACTCCCCCCTCCCCTCTTGCTTGTACGTGTCTCTTTGCTAAAGCAGGAAATGCAAGGCAGAAAACGGCCTCCTTAGCAGGCTGGTTAGATTTGCAAACAGCTGCAATTTCTTGCTAGCTGGCAAGGCAGGAAATGGACTCTTGACCTGCCAGACAGACTTAGCAAACAGCCACTGACCACAATTGCAGAAGTAAGCTTGATGCAGAAACTCACTATGTGCAGATAATATTGCGAGTAAAATTCCTTCTTAGGTACAAGGTACAGAGTGAGTGAGTGACCCTTCCCATCTCCCTTCAAGGTTGGGCCTGGGCCCTCCAACACCCCACCTTTATCCCAGTTCTGCTGATCTCTTTTACCAGACCCTCCAAATTTCCAGGGACTGCCCCAGATTTAAAGAAGCCGTCTCAGTTTCTCAGTTGATCCCAGAATGTCCCGCTTTTCCTATGGACATCCCTATTTTCACCGGAGAATGTTGGAGGGTATGGAGTTATGTGACCCCCCCCCCCCAAGCCAAGGAGATAAGTACGGTAACTAGACAACTTTTAGAAGACATCTGAAGGCAGCCCTGTAAAGTCATATCTTGGTTTACAGACACTTCAGGTTGCGTTTTTTTTGGGGGGGGGGGGTTATGGACGCGACGAAACCCGGAAGTAGCGGAACGGGTTACTTCCGGGTTTCGGCGGTCGCGCATGTGCAGAAGCACCAAATCGCAACCTGTGTGTGCGCAGACGTCCTGCTGTGGTTTGTGAATGCTGTGGTTTGCGAACGTGCATCTCGCACAGATCACATTTGCAACCCGAGCACCCACTGTATAGGGAAGTTTTCTTTAAAAAAAAGGTCTAATGTTTTATTATGTTTTTATATATGTTGGAAGCCACCCAGAGTGGCTGGGGCAACTGAGTCAGATAGGTGGGGCACTATTATTATTATTAAAAATAGGACGTCCCTATATTCATTGGAGAAATGTTGGAGGGTATGTCAGCGGCTATGCTTTTGCCTCCATGGTCAGAGGCACCAATGCTTCTGAATACCAGTTGCTGGAAACCGCAGAAAGTGAAAATTATATACCTTTAGGTGCCAGGCAAAAAACGTTCCTCTTTAACCAGTCCTTTGGCTGATTGACATCCAACCAACACCCTTTTAAAATGTGTTGGGTAGGTGTGGGATTATTGGATTGTTCTTGTTTTTGTTTTTATTATGCGTTTTATGCTGTTGCAATTCTATCTTGTGAACCTCTGAGACCTGAGGGTATAGGGTGGTAAAAAAGGTAAAGGTACCCCTGCCCGTACGGGCCAGTCGTGTCCGACTCTGGGGTTGTGCGCCCATTTCACTTAAGAGGCCGGGGGCCAGCGCTGTCTGGAGACACTTTCGGGTCACATTGCCAGCGTGACGAAGCTGCTCTGGCGAGGCAGCACCAACGCAGCACACAGAAACGCCGTTTACCTTCCCGCTATAAAGCGGTCCCTATTTATCTACTTGCACTTAAGTGTGCTTTCGAACTGCTAGGTGGGCAGGAGCTGGGACTGAAAGACGGGAGCTCACCCCGCCGCGGGGATTCGAACCGCCGACCATACGATCGTCAAGTCCTAGGCGCTGAGGTTTTACCCACAGCGCCACCCGCACCCCAGTATAGGGTGGTATACAAATTTAATTTAAAAATTTTAAATGCTCTTGTGCCCAGGTCCCGCTTGCGGGTTTCCCGCGGGCATCTAGTCTAAGGCTACCAGATTTTTTTCAGTGAACCCAGGGACACTTTTCAACTTCCTAGTAAATAGATGGATTTTGTCAGGGGACTGATTTGTAAATCCGGGGACTGTCCCCGGGAAGCGGGGACGTCTGGCAACCTTAATCTAGTCAGCGAGAACGGGATCCTGGCCTCGATGGGTCATGGGTTTCTGATCCAGCCGGGCTCTTCTGGTTTTCCTCTCATCCCTCGCATCAGCTTGCCTGACGCCTTCTAAGCCAGGCCCCAAACCCGCAAGAGACGAGGCTCAGCAGGGGGCTGGGCGAGAGAGAGACAACTGTCTTTCGGAGGGAGGAGTGGAGAAGGGAGGGGGGTTGGGTTGTCCTTGTTTTAATTCTCAGATTTAGAGCACCTGCTAGACCCAAAGACTCTGAGAACATCATGGCACGACTGGGCGAGGCAAACACAAATCGTTTTGAAACTTTGCAACTATAGGTATTGAATGTGCCAGACTTGCCAGCTAGAGAGCTCTGGCAGTTTCCCTGGGGCCCAGGACACCGCAAGATATAGCAAAGGGCACTTAAGAACACGTTCCTGATGGAGTCACACATATATGGGAAGAAGAGAGAATAATATGTCTTAGGAAGGGGGAAACTAAGTGGGCACGAGCTCAGGTTATGAGTTTTGTAAATGGGGGGGGGGGGCGGGTGTCTCTACACTTTTCACCTTGCTGCCCTTTCCAGCCAGTAAGCACTCTGTCTGCAGGTAAGCGACTTTCTGTTTATAGACTTGTAGACTAGGAAGGGAACCCAAGAGTTGTCTAATCCAGGGGTCCCCAAACTAAGGCCCGTGGGCTGGATAAGGCCCAAGGGACTCGTTTATCTGGTCTGCGGCGACCCCCGCCACCCGCTGCCACCACCTGCTCTCACCAGCGTTGCCCACTTCCGGGTCAGAGGAGCACCGGAAATCGCTTGAGTGCATGCGCAAGCGTTATTTACACATACGCAAGCGTTATTTCCAGTGCACATCCAGGTCAGAGGAGGCCCGTGCACATGCGCGCAAGCTATTTCCGGTGCTCCTCCGACCCAGAAGTGCGCCGGAAATAGCGTGTGCGCACACGTATGGGCACGCGCTCCCCCGCCCTCCAGCCCGCCATGCGATCGGCACTGGAGACACCGGCCCGAGGTGTGGTAAGTTTGCTGACCCCTGGTCTAATCCAACCCCCTGCAATTCAGGAATCTCAGCTAAAGCGCCCACAGCAGATGGCCACCCAGCCTCTGCTTAGAAACCTCCAAGGAAGGTTAACCACTGGGGGAAACGTTGGAAAAGTGACTTGAAGTTTACAGCATGTTGTTCTTTGAAGGAGAACTCCCTGAAAATGATTCACAGATGGTATAGGCTTGCTAAGATGTATGAGACAGAATCGGGTAAGTGCTGGAGGTGCAAAGAGGTGGAAGGAACGTTCTTTCATATGTGGTGGACTTGCAAAAGGGTAAAAGAGTATTGGGAAATGATCCGTAACGAATTGGAAAAAATGTTTTTAAATACTTTAAAAACAACAACCAGAGTTCTATCTGTTGGGGATAACTCAGACTGAAACCCCAGGTGTCAAAAAAAAATGTTTTTTATGTATGCCACTACTGTGGCCCATGTTTCGTTCGCCCCAGATTGGAAAATGGGCGAGGTCCCAACTAAAGAAGAGTGGCAACTTAAGTTGACAGAATGTGCACAACTCGCAGACTTAACATATAGAATGAGAGAACAAGAAGAACATACGTTTAAAGAAGATCGGAAAACGTTTATTTTATATATGGGAAATAACGGTGTACAGCTGAAAACACCGGCAGCATTAAGATAAATTCAACAGTTTTGATGGATGCAATAATGGAATACTGAATGGTATGGTTTTTGTAAAACATGCTGGGATTTATGATACGTAAAATAAACCATGGAAAGAGAAGAAAGGAAGTCACTGATATCTTAAGGAGGTAAAACAGGTATCTTAAGCTGTAAAACAGAAAACTTAATAAAAATTATATACAAAATAAAAAACCTATAAGGAAGGGGAGTCCAACACTTCCCAAGCCACCCGAAAGTTCTTCTTGACAGTGGCGTAGCGTGGGTTGTCAGCACCCGGGGCAAGGCAAGTAATTTGTGCCCCCTAACCCATGGAATTGCGCCCCCTAACCCTAACCCCCAGATGTTGCGCCCGGTGCGGCCGGCCCCCCCTGCACCCCCCACGCTACGCCACTGCTTCTTGATGTTTAGTCAGAATCTCCTTTTGAAGAAGAATCTTGCCATTTGAAGACGTTGGTTCGAGTCCTGGCCTCTGGAGCGGGAGAAAAAAAACTCGCTCCATCTTTGTTGCAAAAGTGCAGAGCATGTTGTAAGTTCTTTTTATATGCAATGACGGCAGCAAGAATATTATTATTGCACAAAAAATGGAAGCAAGAAGAATTACCGACGTAAGAAGAATGGCAGATGAAATTAACGGACTATGCAGACTTAGATAAATTAACAGGAAGGATTCGAAACCTGCGGGACCAGAGATTCCTAGAAGACTGGAGTAAATATTTGAACTATTTGAAAAGCAACTGTAATTAACAGATTATGCTAGTAGGACTGCAAGAAGTTCTGTAAGGGGGACTACTCGAAATATTGCAAGAAAGACTATGAGGAAAGTTATTAGTTAATAGATAATTAAAAGCAATAGAGAAATAAAGAAATGCAGAACAAGTGATAAAGAACAGAAAATCTTCAGAGGTTGTTGACGGAAGTCTGAAACATTGTATGAGATAAGAAGTTATGTTAAATTATTGTTGGAAATGATATGTTAAAAAAAACCCCAATATAAAAAGCAAAAGTACAGAGCATGGGTTATTATTTATGTGCAAAGTAAGTACTGTATTTTGTAGAGAAATAAATAAACTGACAAAACAAGATGGGAGTCATGGGCTTCCATGGGGCTGAACCAGTTTGGAGCTGGTGCAGATTAATAGGCAGAGGACTGACAAGTACATTGCTCCCCACTTTTCTTCCAGCTCACAGCTGTCTCCTGCCCCTCCCTCCCCACGACCTAAGACCCTCCCCTTGCCAGCCAGGGCAGCAGCCCCTCCTCCTGTCAGATTAATCCCAAGCAAGAAGAGGCAAAGGGATATTGAGTTCTGGAGCCCTCAGACCACCAGGTACTTTTGCATACTAGAAGTGTATCAAGCTGTACATTTGGGCTGGGCTGGGCTGGGCTGGGGAGGCGCAGAGATTTCCTTTTCTGTAAATGTATTTTTATTTCCTTCTGCAATGTATACAAAACCGCAGATGGAAATCGAAAGATGAGAGGCAAAACTATAAAGTGCAAGTAAAGAATATCAGCATGATTTGATTGTCAAGCGCAGTTCCAATTTTTCTGGGCTTGTGATGAGGTTTGTCTTGAAAATGACGGTTCCTCTGCATGTGTAATAAAAGGAATGCCAAATGATATAAAAAGTGTCCTGTCGAAATCTCAAATTATGAGTGGTTTTCTCCATTATTGCTATATTCCAGAGCGAGTGGTAAGATTGTGGGTTGCTTTCCCTTGAGTTGCAATGACTATTTGAGCTGCTGAGACTATATATAAGACCAATTCTTTTGACAATATATCTGTATTGAACTTACTCAGCAGCATTCATCTTAGACCACGGCGTAGAGATTTTCTATTGGGGAAAAGAGGCATTTGGGTGCAAAGAGGGAATATTTTGGGCTCCCTTTGTTTTCCATTCCCCACAAGATGCTCAGCTTGCCGGTGAAAGAGACACAGAGAGAAATAAGAGGTGGTGTATGAAGCTTGCAAAAAGAGGCAAGCTTTGGAGCTATACAGAGCAGTTTATCACACGGGCCAGGAAGATAGCTCCATTCCCGGTTGTCTATAGGCACTTTAAGAGAGCAACAACGCCGGTTAAGGAGATGGTGCTGGGAGATTTAGATTCATTATCCTGTTGGTGCTGATCAATGTTTTAATGCACTTTTAAGTGGACATTAAATGTGTGTTGTGATTAGGCTGTTATCTTTCTGCCTGAAGTTAATGATGTCTGCATTTATAACCAAGGTGTCTTCCTGGGGAGCTGTTTGGAGGCAGTTTTGAACAGCGAGTTCCCCGACAGCTCCCTCCCACCGGGTACAATACGATGATACGATAACCTTTATTGTCATTGTCCCATACAGAACAACGAAATTGAAAAATCTACACCAGACATTCTGAAACCAACAAGCCTGCTATCCCAGCTATCCCAACCTGGCTAGCCCACTAAAAACTCTGATACCCCATTTTTAAATACAATATACTCCCATACAGACTCCTTAAAGGTAAAGGTAAAGGGACCCCTGACCATTAGGTCCAGTCGTGGCCGACTCTGGGGTTGCGGCGCTCATCTCGCTTTATTGGCCGAGGGAGCCGGCGTACAGCTTCCAGGTCATGTGGCCAGCATGATCAAGCCACTTCTGGTGAACCAGAGCAGCACACGGAAACGCCGTTTACCTTCCTGCCACAGTGGTACCTATTTATCTACTTGTACTGGTGTGCTTTCGAACTGCTAGGTTGGCAGGAGCAGGGACCGAGCAACGGGAGCTCACCCCATTGCGGGGATTCGAACCGCTGACCTTCTGATCGGCAAGTTCTAGGCTCTGTGGTTTAACCCACAGTGCCACCCGCGTACCTAGAGACTCCTTACACTGCGTTTAAAACCAAAATCACATTTGGATAGAAACTGTTTCTCAGGGAGCTAGTCCTAGTGTTTATAACTCTGTACCTTCTTCCAGAAGGCAGAGGCTGAAAGAAATCATTTACAGGGTGCGCTATCTCTGCAGCTTTCTTATGGCACCTGGAAGCATAGATTTGATCCAAGGTGGGAAGAGTGCACCCAATTATTCTCTCTGCAACCTTTACAACCCTGGACAGCATTGTTTTTTCCTTGACCGTGCAGCTCCCAAACCACACACAGAGACCCTAAGTCCCGTAACAACAGTCATAGAGTTGGAAGGGAGTCATCAAGTCCAACCCCCTGCAACCTGAGAGGGTGGAGGAAGCAGGAGAAGGCCTGTCCCTCATTGCTGACTCTCGACAGGTGGAGGTAAAGACGGCACCATCGGTGAGGGAAAACTAGGCCACACAGCCGTTCAGCAGGACCAAGGAACCGCCCACGTTCCCACAGCACCCTGAAGGAGTACGACAGACACTGCTTGGATGGCTGAGGTAAGTCCAGGAGTTAATCCCAATTTCCAGGAACCGGAATGTTATCCAGCATCCAGCATATGGATTAAACCAGTCTGTGGTCCCTTCTCTTAGCAGTGGAACTGGCCGATGGGCCCCATGTCCATTGATAAGAAATAATATGCAAGAAGAGCTGGTTCAGACCAAATGTCCCTCTAGCCTAGCATCCTACTCCCAAAAGAGGTCAATAATAATAATAAATAATAATTTTATTTATACCCCGCCCTCCCCAGCCTAGACCGGGCTCAGGGTGGCTAACACCCTATATAAAAAGAAATTGATTGAAATACAACTTAAAAACAAGATTAAAATGTAACATTAAAATACAGCCTCATTTCAATGGAAGTTCATCAATAGGTAACTGCTTTATGCAGAGTCCATCGAGCTCAGCACTGCTTACACTGGCTGGCAGCCGCTTGCGAGGGTTTCAGGCCGGAAATCACCCAGACCTACCAGGAGGTGCCATCGGAGACTTTCGCTGCGCAAGGCAGATATCCCACCACTGAGCTTACAGACCTAAGTCAGCTGTGAATATATTGGAGGCCTCTTTCATGTTTATTATGGATGATATCGAGCTCAGGGTTGCCCTGCCGATTGACATGGGGCTGGGAAATTAAATACTTCTCCTTGTTGCAGAGTCCCGGGCAGCCTGAAATATTGCAGGCTCTGAATGACACGAATGGAATCGTTGAGTCCGAAGGGACCCCCAGGGTCATCCAGTCCAACCCCCTGCATTGCAGGAATCTCAGTGGGACAGGTAGGCACCTGTGCATGAGAGGGGGTTGTTTTGGGGGTAGGGGGCAAGGCTGCGATTTAAGGGCGTATGGCGTCCTTCTCACACTGCCCTCCCCTGAGCCGCTTTGCAAGGCTGGGATCTGATCAGATCCCCCCTGGAAAATGCACCCCTCCTTCATGTGTAGCTTGGCTCGCTCGCTCGAGCTGCGCGGAGCACTTTCCTCACCATTTTCTTTCTCGGAGCGAAGAGCCCAAAGGCACCCCTTCTCCCTTGCAGAAACAGGGCTGCTCCAGGATGCGAGGAACTGCCTGGACATTTTCCCAGAGAGGAATGTTTCAGTGCAATTTTCGTAGCTGTTTTAGGAAGTCAGATCGACTTGCCCAGGAATGGCCTCATCCTGGGTATTTTTTGTTGTTGTTGTTAAAAACAATATCTATCAATAGCCCCCTTCTAATCCTCCCAAGTCTATTTTAATAGTGCTGACCTATTTTAATCAGTTTAATCAAGGGATCCGGCGTAAGACAGCCTAATCTATACATCTGCGTGCTTTCATCTCTTCTAATCTCCCTGAATATTGGGCTTAATGCCTCTGATCCCTTCTAGGCACCTACCAGCCTGGCCTAATCTCATTTGCACATATGCATATTTTAATCTGCCTTTTGTTCAGCAGCTGACACCCCCTCGCCTTTCCTTTTGCATCCCCAACAAATTTTTCGATGGGAATTTTCTGCTGGGTGTGAAAGAGGGTGGCGAGTCTCATTTACATTAGGGGAAAACCTCCAGTTCTCTCTCCTGACACTCCCCAAATCAGGACTTTCCCAGACAATTGGTGAGGCTATCTTATTCTATTATTCAGTTTATTCCTTCAATCTGATTGATTGATTGATTGATTGATTGTCATTTGGATCGATTAAAGGGGGGGAATGCCCTGGATTAACCAAGCAGCTGTCTTTTATTACTATTTTCATGGTTTCACTTCTTAGCACAAACAAAAATATATAGATACAAACGTCACAAACCAGCAATTACAGGAACAGTACAGATAGCTGGTACTTGACAAGCTTAGCATCTGATTTTTTAAAAAGTGTGAAGTGTTTTGAATGCAAATGTTTGACAGAGCTGTGAATAGCATTGCCTGTCTTAACATAATGTGTCTTCTAAGAGGGTGCCTGTTTTTTGTTCATATAAGGGTCCTGCTAGATCAAAGGTCGCGTTTTTCTTTTCACTGGGGCAGATTGGATGCCTCCAGGATGCACACAAGCGGGGGTCCTCCCCTGCTGTTGCACCCCTGAAACTGAAATTCAGAGGTAAAAAGGGACCCCTGACCTTTAGGTCCAGTCGTAACCGACTCTGGGGTTGCGGCGCTCATCTCGCTTTATTGGCCGAGGGAGCCAGCGTACAGTTTCCAGGTCATGTGGCCAGCATGACTGAGCCGCTCCTGGCGAACCAGAGCAGCGCATGGAAACACTGTTTACCTTCCTGCCAGAGTGGTACCTATTGATCTACTTGCATTTTGACGTGCTTTTGAACTGCTAGGTTGGCAGGAGCTGGGACCGAGCAACGGGAGCTCACCCCGTCGCGGGGATTCGAACCGCCAACCTTCTGATCAGCAAGCCCTAGGCTCTGTGGTTTAACCCACAGCGCCACCCGCGTCCCTATAAATTCAGAGGTACACTGCGTCTAAACATGGAAGTTCATCTAGCTAGCTATCATGGATAACAGCCATCAGCACACCTGTAGTCCATGAATTTGCCCAATCCCCTTCAAAAGACCACCAGCTTCATGTGGCAGGCAGTTCCGCAAGTTAATTCTGTGGGTGGGGTGTGTGTGTGTGTGTGAAGCAACCGCTTTGTCACCACTGCCACCAAACTTTACAGCAAGTTCAGCTATAGTGAGAGGAGGGAGGCGGGGACTGTGTTCATTCTGCTGTAAATACGTGCAGGTTTCACTGACTAATTAAGCTGATTACAACTGGTGCAATCAACCCACTAAGGGCGGGGAACCTTTGGCCTTTTAGGTATTCCCAAACTATAACTCCCATCGACCCTGGCCATTGGCCATGCTTGTTGGGGCTGATGGGAGTTGTAGTCTGGCAACGTATGAAAGGTCAACATCCATTATGACTGCGGTGAGAGAGAACTGTAGTTCACCCCTCACAGAGTTCCCATTCCCAGCATCCTCAACAAACTATAGTTCCCAGGATTCTTGAGCGGGGGGGAGCTGTGTGCTTTAAATGTATGACATGGATGTATCTGAAACTGGTGCATATTGAAGAAGTGCACATAAATGTCCCTCTACACCCTCACTGCGTTGGAAGGTGGTGGTGTTCTTTTTACTGAGTTTTTTAAGCAGAAAGTGTGCCTTGCAGAGGATTTCCTGTGTTGGCCAACAAGGCTAGGCTAAATGGCCTTTGAGACCCTTCCACCACTGTGATTTTGCGAAAGGCTATTCCTGCTGTCACAAGGCTGGCACCGATCTATTATTTATCTGTGCTTTGGATACAGCATGGGACTTATAGGCTTTCTGCACAAAGGGCTGTGACTTGGGGGCAAAGCACCGCAGGAATCACAGGCGCAGGTTTATAGCTGGGGTGGGGCGCTTGTGGGTCTCTGGGTGTCGCTGGGCTGCAGATCTCATTGGCCCACTGCTCCCGCCTGAAGCTCTGAGAACCGAGGCTCAGAGAGGAACGCCGGGCTGCTTGAAAGCGCTTTTGCAAAGGGCTTTTGCAAAGCCCCACAGCTGCTGTTTTCGGAGGCTCAATCAGGAATGCCAAACTGCTTGGAAGTGCTTTTGCCAAAGGGCTTGCTGGAAGCCCTGCCAGGCTCCTGCGTGAGCCTCCCTAGCTCAAAGAGGAATGCTGGGCTGAGCAGGATTTAACCCCCGTTAATCAGCTGACAAGTAGGGATTAAATCTGTGGTGCTTGGGATGCTGAGGACCAATGCACCAGGAACCCCCTAAGAGCAGGAGGGGGGCTTTTGCAGAGTTTAGTTTCGCTTTCGACTGTCCCCGGGGGGCTCATCTGGCCTCTTCATTACATATCTTTAGGCGCCAGGCGTAAACGTTTCTCTCTAACCAGACCTTTGGCTGATTAACATTCTATGGCCGTTTAATTGTGCTTGCAGATTGTTTGTTTATGTACTTTGCATTCTCATTTTCTATTATTGTGACACGAACCACTCTGTGACCCTAGATGAAGAGGAGTACACAATTTTTAAAATAATAATAATAATGTCTGCTGCCTCGTCTGAGCCAGCCTGTTTCCTACTAGATTTCACCCTGTCCTCAGCTGACATCAGCTGGTGGGTGGGTGTAATTTGGGGAAAAATGCCTTGTGGGCCAAACGGGGTGCCCTGGAGGGCCAAGACTGGCCTCCGGAACCCTGCTCTAGACCAGAGGTTGGCAACCTAAGGCCCATGGGCCAGAAGCAGCCCCTGAGCTGCCCCCAAACTGAGCCGTCTTCTTGGCGAGTCCCCGCGCACTGCGCTAAACTGGCACAGTGCAACGCGGGGACTCTCTTCTGTGGCTCCGGAAATCACTTCTGCACATGCCCAGTCACCGAAAAGCACTTCTGCGCAGAAGTGATTTTGGGCGTCTGGGCATGCGCAGAAGTGATTTTGGGCGTCTGGGCATGCGCAGAAGTGATTTTGGGCGTCTGGGCATGCGCAGAAGTGATTTTGGGCGTCTGGGCATGCGCAGAAGTGATTTTGGGCATCTGGGCATGCGCAGAAGTGATTTTGGGCGTCTGGGCATGCGCAGACGTGATTTTGGGCGTCTGGGCATGCGCAGACGTGATTTCTGGTGTTGCGCTGCGCCGGTCCGGCCCACGGAAGATCTTCCGTGGGCGTGATCTGCTCCATGCCCAGTAAGCCTAGCCAACGCCTGCTCTAGACATTCAAATAGTGCACCTGAAATTATCAGTTATCTGATTTCTTACCCACCTTTTGCTTTAAGGTCCCAGAGTTACAGTCCAGAGCTCAAAACAATTGCAAAGAAAATCTAAATCTTAGATATCAAAGTCCAGGGAGGGTAAAGATGTGTGCTTTCAGCATGTGAGGGAGACTAGATAATGATGCAAAACACACCACTTGGAGGAGGGAATCTCACAATTTAGGGGCTGCCACAATCTTTTTTAATTTCTGCATTATTCTTTTTTACTTGCTTGTATAGTGGTACCTCGGGTTAAGTACTTAATTCGTTCCGGAGGTCCGTTCTTAACCTGAAACTGTTCTTAACCTGAAGCACCACTTTAGCTAATGGGGCCTCCCGCTGCCGCCGCGCGATTTCTGTTCTCATTCTGAAGCAAAGTTCTTAACCCGAGGTATTATTTCTGAGTTAGTGGAGTCTGTAACCTGAAGCGTATGTAACCCGAGGTACCACCGTAAATCAATTCAGGACTTTTGTTTTTTTGGGGGGTTTTTTTATAATATTTATTAAAGGTTTTTTGGTTACAATATAAAAACACAAACAAGAATATTACATATCATAACATATTTTCTTATTTCCTTTGGACTTCCTCACATCTCCCGCTCCTACGTTCCAAGTTATAAAATTACTCCAGCAATTTATCACCTTGTTTCATCCTTACTATCTATTTTCCAATGTTATGTCTCAAATTTTAGATACCTTAATCTTACTCCTTAAAAAATTAAACTTATCCAGATAGTTATCTAAAAAAAAAAAATGTTTTTTCTTGCATTTAACTTATTTTCCTAATTCACTTCATCTATTTTAATGGTGCCTAGTTGTTTATAATCAAGCATCCTGCTTAGCATTCATACAATTTACAATATTTTTGCAAGTAAATCTTGATTTTTTTCCAATCTTCTTCTACCGTCTCCTCTCCCAGGTCTCGGATTCTGCCCGTCATCTCGGCCAATTCCATATAGTCCACCAGTTGCATCTGCCATTCTTCCAGTGTGGGTAGATCTTGAGTTTTCCAGTGCTTAGCAAGAAGTATCCTTGCTGCTGTTGTAGTCAATTCAGGACTTTTGAGTGACACACAAATTTAATCAATTGAAAGCTAAGCCTCGGAGTCAGGGTTCTAACCAATATTAGCGCCCCACTGAGTAAATCCACTAAAAAGATAGAACATGACTAAGGTCCGTTGATTCCAATGGGTCTAACTCTGAGTAGAATTCAGGCCACATTCGTGCTATACATTTAAAGCACTATGATACCACTTTAAACTGTCGTGGCCCTCCCCCCCCCCCACATAATTCTGGGAACTGTAGTTTGTTAAGGGTGCTGAGAGCTGCTTGGAGACCCCTCATTCCCTTCACAGAGCTATAGTTCCCAGAGTCCCCTAGGAAGAGGGGTTGATCGTTAAACCACTTTGTTAATTGTAGCTCTAGGAGGGGAAGAGCCCCCCCCCCGAACAACTTTCAGCTCCTTTAACAAACTACAGCTCCCGGAATTCTGTATGGTGTGATTGTGACCCTGTTGTTATTGTTCAGTCATGTCAGACTCTTCGTGACCCCATGGACCAGAGCACACCAGGCACTCCTGTCTTCCACTGCCTCCCGCAGTTTGGTCAAACTCATGCTGGTAGCTTCGAGAACAGTGTCCCACCATCTCGTCCTCCGTCATCCCCTTCTCCTTGTGCCCTCCATCTTTCCCAACATCAGGGTCTTTTCCAGGGAGTCTTCTCTTCTCATGAGGTGGCCAAAGTCTTGGAGCCTCAGCTTCAGGATCTGTCCTTCCAGTGAGCACTCAGGGCTGATTTCCTTCAGAATGGATCAGTTTGATCTTCTTGCAGTCCATGGGACTCTCAAGAGTCTCCTCCAGCACCAGAATTCAAAAGCATCGTTTTAGCAAATCTCTCTTCCTTACAAGGAAAGAGTTTAGGCCCAATTAACCAGTAACAGGTAAAAGCCAGAAGGTGGCAGCCGTTGTTCAGGAAGGGGCTTGAGATACTGCCAGAAAACTGGGCAAAACGCCAACTCTGGATACTTTGGACAAAAGGGAATTTTGCCTTTTACTGTGAATTTTGTACTTCTACATCAGTGGAGAGGCAGGCTCACCTAGGGAAAAGGGATTGGTCGAGGGTGCTGTCCTGAGAGGACCAGGCCTGCAACAGAGAGGGCGTCTCCAGGCTGCATTTTGTATGGAGAGATTCAGACACATTTCCGGAAACTCGGGTTTGCACAATTAAGATGGATTTAAGGGCTCTGTTCCCCTAGCGCCACAAATCCTCTTAAAAAGAGAGAGGGCTTCTTGCAGTGATGGGAACATACATTGGAAAGTGTGGGGGGGACAAATGACGGATGGGAATACATATAAATACCCCGCAAACAGATCACAAGCAACACTCAGTAAAGACCGGGAATAGCCTGACAGCTGTGTAAGCTCTGTGCAAGAAAAGAACAGGAGGAATGGGGTATAAACAGGTCGTCTGGATGAGCCCAGAGATTGTCTCTTTTCCTCAGATCTTCACCCCCTTGTCTAAGGGGAAACCAAGCCAGATGAGCGGGGTATAAATTATTATTATTATTATTATTATTATTATTATTATTATTATTATTATTATCAAGCAGCAATGCACCTTTTGTGGCACTAAATGCTGAGTAAAATCATCATTATTCCTTATAATTCTGATGTTCAGGGTATGAGTGCCATTGTTTCTGAAGCCCAAACAAAATCACACACACACAAAAACCCAGGCAGTATCATCATGTTTAGGGGGAACCGCAAATTTGCAAAAGGGCAACAGAAAATCTTTGGTGGGGGGGGGGGACTACTAAAGAGGAAGTAATCCCTAAAAAGAAAAATTCAGGGAGGACTGGGCAGGCTTTGTGGCCGCTAATAACCAAATATCTGTTGGAAATGAGGCAAAAAGAAAACCAGAGGAAGAGGGAATGGAATGGTGTTTCCGGGGTGGGGGGTGGGGTGGGGGAGCTCAGCTGGTTGGAGGACAGAGCTGGAGCGCTTCATGCTGCAACATTTTATTGCAGCTCCCAGTTCGGTTTCATTTAAGTGATCCTGCAGCACCAGACCAAAAGGCTCATCTTACTCTAGCATAGTGATTTAGCAAAACGCCTCCTCTCTTGGCTTGCCTCCAGCAACTGGCATTCATTCGCATGTACAGTGGTACCTCGGGTTAAGTACTTAATTCGTTCCGGAGGTCCGTTCTTAACCTGAAACTGTTCTTAACCTGAAGCACCACTTTAGCTAATGGGGCCTCCCGCTGTCGCTGCGCCGCCGGAGCACGATTTCTGTTCTCATCCTGAAGCAAAGTTCTTAACCTGAAGCACTATTTCTGGGCTAGTGGAGTCTGTAACCTGAAGCGTATGTAACCCAAGGTACCACTGTACCCTGCAAGCCTTTATATCATATACCACTCTGGCAAATAGCCCCTGACACGTACGGAGACACACGGAACGCAATAGCTGTTTGATAGCCTTTATTCTACATTTCGGGGGCCGTGCTGATATACAGAGCGGGGGGGGGGGTAAGCGTCCTCCACTGCCTTTCAGGTGTGGAGTGGGGGGTACACGTGTGATTCGAGGATGGGGGGCGTCTGATCTTCAAAGGGAGTTACTCCTCGTTCAGACCTTTCTGCAAGGGGACAGGGAGAGAGGAAGAAGGAGTCAGCGGAGAAATGCAGATATCAGGCGGGTGGGAGGGGGGGAAACCAAAATTAAAGGAGTTGGCGAGGAGAGAGAACGCACCAGAGGTTTCTCACCTTTGCCCCGATATCACGGCTCTTGGCCCTCAACTTGTTGACTTGGGACTCGGCGATGTCCGCCCGCTCCTCGGCCTCATCCAGCTCGTGCTGAACCTTCCGGAATTTAGCCAGGTTGCTGTTGGCCTGCTCCTCCTGCATTGGGGGGGGGGGGGAGAGAGAAAAGAGATGGGGTGAAATCACAATGGGGTGGTGTATTAAAGCTAGTTTGTCCTACCAGGGGGGAACAACAAAGTCGAATGTTGGGAGATCTGAGACAAAACGAAAGAAACTTCTTCGCACAGTGCAGACTGCGGAACTCCCTGCCACAAGGGGTTAGCGGCGGCCACCAACTTGGATGGCTTTAGAAGAGAACTGGAAAATTCACGGAGGGTAAGGCTGTCTGCGTCTACCGGAGACGAAAGGCTTAGGTTCTACCTTCGCTGTCAAAGGCAGTATTGCTAGCTGCTGGGATTGCCAGTGGGGAGAAACTCTGTCCCTGCAGGTTGCTGGATGAGGAGGAAGAGGGAGGAAAAGGGATGGAAGGGGAGGCCCCGTCCCATTTTTCTCCAGCCCCGCCCACTGTTGTCATAGCCCCGCCCACTGCCAATATGCGGCCCCTGGCGCATTATCCTCAGGGGAATTCAGCCCTCAACAGGGAAGTAAAAATGTTGCCCACCCTGGCCCTACAGTAAAGACCTTTAGATGAGCCTTGCTCCAGCTTTCTGTCAGAACTTTGAGACAGACCTCAAACGGGGAGCAGGGCCTTATCGGCATGGGCGCCCCTAGAATGGGATTTCCCCCTCTGGAAAGATTGTTAAAAACCACCTCTGTCCTGACTAACTAACAGAAACAAAACAAAAACCTCTTTCCTTTTTTTCTTCTTCTTCCCCCCAGCAGGCATTAAAGCAGGTGACGGTTGATTTTAACAGTCTGGCTGTTTTTAATCTTGTCATTTTACATCCTGCTGACATGTGGTTTTATTTGATTTTCCGCCGCTTACAAGTTCTGATTCTAATGGAATTGGATATTGGATTTTCATTTGCTTCTGTTGTCAGTTTTTCCCCCGTTCGGCTGCCCTGTCGGCGGGGACGGGGTGGGGAGAGGCGTAAACAAGAAATAATAATAAAAGAAGAAATAAGATAATACTTCTGAGTGCGTGTAGCGCGAGGGGGGAATCTGGGGAAGATGGAAGTGCTCTCCGCGGTCGCCCACAGTGACCGCAAAATGCTCACCTGCAGGTCCATTTATTGAGGCGCGTAAATGGGAATAATGACAGGGAATGGAGAAGCGAAGAGTGGGTGCAGAGCATAGTGGTTAGAGCACCTGCCTTGTGCTCCTCAGCATCTCTGGGTGGGCTGGCAGAGACGCTTGTCTGAAACCCTTGAGAGCTGCTGCCAGAAATTGCAGGCATTACTGATCTCAATACCAATATAAGACAGTTTTCTGTGTTCCTAGGTGGGCCACGTAGGAGACAGGTCATGACGAGTTCTCCCAGGTGTCAAGGAGGCAGAGGGAGCCTAGGCAAGTGTTCCTCAGCCTTGGGTCCCCCAGATGTTGTTTTGACTACATCTCCCATCATCCCTGACCTAAACTGGCTAGGGCTGATGGGAGTTGTAGTCCAACACCGCCTGGGGACGACGACCCGGGGCTGAAGGACGCTAGCCCCGAAGGTTGCCTGCTTACCGCTTCTTCAGCCTGCCTCTTGTAAGCCTTGACTTTCAACTGGAGTTTATCCACCAGATCTTGGAGACGGACGAGGTTTTTCCGGTCCTCCTCCGTCTACAGCACAAAAGGAAAAAAAGGAGAAACAGGCAGGTTATTTAGCTGAAGAAGGAAACTGACACACTGTGCTGGGTTGACAGCTTTGCCACCTCCCGTGTAGTATTTGCAGGACTGCAAATGGTCCACGGAGGCTGGATTAGAAGGAACAAACTTTACCCAGCAGCCCTAGACGGCTACCAAACTATTCAAAAAGCAGAACAAGTCAGGCCTTCTTAGCTTCCTTTCCCTGCTGGGTTCACCCAGAATTGATTCCTCCCCCATACAACCATTCCTAAATGACTTTCGTTCCTGCTCACACTGCATCCTAGAGCTGGCCCTAACATTAGGCAGCAATCAGCATTTGCCTCAGGTGGCAGATATGATACAATAATCTTCATTGTGATTGTCCCATACAGAACAACAAAACTGAAAAAATCTACACCAGACATTAAAAAACCAACAAGCCTGCTATCCCAGCTATCCCAGCCTGGTTAGCCCCCTAAAAACTCTGATACCCCTTAATTAAATACAATATACAGTGGTACCTCGGGTTACATACACTTCAGGTTACATACGCTTCAGGTTACAGACTCCGCTAACCCAGAAATAGTACCTCAGGTTAAGAACTTTGCTTCAGGGTGAGAACAGAAATCGTGCTTCGACAGCGCGGCGGCAGCAAGAGGCCCCATTAACTAAAGTGGTGCTTCAGGTTAAGAACAGTTTCAGGTTAAGAACTGACCTCCGGAACGAATTAAGTTAACCCAAGGTACCACTGTACCTCTGAATTCTCAACTAGTTTCAACTCTCCCTGTTATTCGAAAATCACAGAGCAACGCAGCTCTTCATTAGATTTTGTATGCCACCAGTTCGATTAGGTGATCTTAAGCTTGGCGAGATCGCCATCCTGATTCTAGATCTTTCCAGATCCCTGGGCAAAGCCACTAGCAATCGGGGTGGGGGAGAGGCTGAGCTGGGTTCGAGACGGCGCTGACAATGTGTTCTGGAGGCTACTTGCTCGGAATGCGGTTAGACTGAACCATGTTCGATCTTGGCTCAGCTAGATGCTGTTCTGCATAGAAAGGAGGTCTCTGAGCCCCCGCACCTGGTAGGTGAGCTCCTTGATGCGCCTCTCGCACTTGCGCATGCCCTTGACGTTCTCGGCGTTGCGCTTCTGCTCCATCTCCAGCTCGTTCTCCAGCTCCCGCACTCGGGCCTCCAGCTTCTGCAGCTGCTTCTTGCCGCCCTTCAGGGCCAGCTGCTCAGCCTCGTCCAGCCGCAGCTGCAGGTCCTTGATGGTCTGCTCCATGTTCTTCTTCATCCTCTCCAGGTGAGCGCTGGTGTCCTGCTCCTTCTTCAGCTCCTCCGCCATCATGGCCGCCTGGAGGAAGCAGAGAATTACCTCAGCCTGGCACAGGCCTTAAAAATCCCGAGGGGAAGAGGTGAAGGGGGCAGAAGCCCATACTGCTCTTTATATCCCTGAACCACTTACAGCGGTACCTCGGTTTTCGAACGTCTCCGTTGACGAACATTTCGGTTTACGAAAGCCGTAAACCCAGAAGTAAATACTTCGGTTTTCAAACACGCCTCAGAAGCGTAGCTGTCAACGTTTTTTTAAGGGAAATTCCCTTATCCCGAACAGGATTCCTCGCAAGAAAAGGGAAACGTTGACAGCCATGCTTGGAAGTCGAACACGCCATGCGGCTTCCACTGAATGCAAGATCCTGAGGCCTAGCTGTCGGCTATTGAGTTTTCGGTTTTCGAACATTTCAGAAGTTATTTTAATCAAATAAAACACTGCGCCTTCCAGCTGTTTTGAAACTACACAGAAAGGGGGGGGGAAGCAGAGTAGAAAGAACCTAGGAAAAGCAAGGAGGACGTTAACAGGAAGGAAGGGAAGATGGGTCAACTTTTGGGAGGTGTTGGGGGCCGCACATAATGAGGTCAGGGCCGCAGGTCGCCCACCCGTGTTGTAGTGTGCAGCTGAGGCAGCTCCTCCTAAATAACCTTAGTAGCAAATACTTCTCATCTGACTAAACCCTGCCGGTCAGTGTAGACAACACTGAGCTCAATGGACCAATGGTTTGAGGCAGGTTTCCATGTTCATAAGGAACCCTTCCAGGTGGGAGCCACTGCTTCCGTGGAGAAGAAGAAGAAGAACGCATCTCTCATTCCACTCACGTCCGTGATCGCCTTCTTGGCCTTCTCCTCAGCGTTCCTGCACTCCTGAATTGCCTCCTCCACCTCCGTCTGCAGCTGGGACAGGTCGGACTCCATCTTCTTTTTCTGGTTGATGAGGCTGGTGTTCTGTGAAACAAATACGCCGCGGGTTGTTTTTTTTATCTAGGGCTGCTGGCCTCCGGAGAAATAGGAGGACCTGCCAAATATGACCTCAGAAAACGGCTTCATAGCCTGAGGCAAAGGCAGCCACTCTTTCTAGACCTCGTAGCCCCCACCCCCAATTTCTGAACCATCCTAAGAAATCCCACAGCATGCTGGTCCCATGCTTTCTGGAATCTTCTATGGACGGAAAGTCCATGCCCCCACACCAGAGGCAAGAGTGGCCGACCAGAGTCGTGGGGAAAGAGGACCTTCCTACGTGCTCCTTCCTTTCTGAGGTCCTGCCCCACAACCCAGTGCCCGTGGCACTGCTACCATCTCCCCCAGCTAAGAAATCATCTCCCGACTGCGGTCCATGCTTGGCATCCCAATCTTTTGCTGCAGGTCACACCATAAATCCATTGCCCCACACCACTCCTAAGGCAGTGGTAAAAACATTAGGATTACACGGTGAATGCTGGTCTCTGCTCAGAATGTTCTAGAAAGTCCAGGAGCAGCTCACCGGGCAGGGAAGAGCTGCAGCAACAGAGGTGGCATCACTGCCGAGGTGTCGGTGAGGTCAGCGTTGTGTGGCCAGACCGGGGAGGGCCCCAGTTTGAATGCCCTGATGGCTCGATTGCTGAGAAGTTACCGTATTTTCCCGTCCCCATGTATAAGACACCCCCTATTTTGGCGGACTCCCGTTTAAGAAAATGGGGGGGGGGAGAGATCTATCCATGTATAAGACGCCCCCCAAATTTTGTACATTATTTTTGAGGGGGGAAACCTAGTCTTATACACGGGAAAATATGGTATTTATTTCATTAAAGCTATGCACCGCTTGATTTTTTAAAAAATAAAAATAAAACACCTCAGAGCAGTTTGCAAAAACAATAAAGCAATAAAATTATCAGTCATAAAGAGTTAAAAACAGCTATTAAAAAAAACCTACTATTAATTAAAAACAGCTGTAAGCTAAAAACAAACAAATCCCAATTAACGTGCTCCGTATCTGAGTAGCCTTGTCTAAACAAAAATGATTTTAAGCAGGCGCCGGAAAGAGTACAGGGAAGGCCGCACCCTGGTGTCAATCGGCAGGGAGTTCCAAAGTATAAAGTGCTGCCATACTAAAGTACCGATTTCTTACAAATGCGGGATCAGAATTAAGCCACTCCTGCGAATGCCACTATACAGAGGCATAGCGAAAATGTACATAATAGGAAGGGATGTCTGAGGGCAGAAATTTTCTGTTTCCCGGCTGATCCCAATCCAGGAGGTTCAGTAACAGCCTTGCTTCTGAGGCTGCTCTTACTTGTGTGTGGAGGAGCTGGACTCTCTCGCTGGTTTCTATCAGCTCCTGCTCCGCCAGCTTTCGGGCCCGCTCTGTCTGCTCCACCACGGCACGCAGCTCCTCCAGCTCCGCCTGCAGCAGGTTGTTCCTCCGCTCCACAATGGCGATGTTCTCTTTCAGGTCCTCGTTGGCTCGGACGGCGTCGTCCAACTGTATCTGGGTGTCCTGGGAGGGAAAAGGAGAGAGCCGAGATAAGTGCTGGAGATGCAATGAGACTGCGGCTGCGGTCCATCATGTGTGGTGGACCTGTAAAAGGGTAAAAGAGCATTGGGAAATAATTCATAATGAATTGAAAAAAAATGTTTAAAAGAACTTTTCCAAAACAAAACAAAACAAAAAAGAGTCCTTTTTGTTGGGGATAATTCAGATGGAAATTTCCAAGTGTCAAAAAAGGCTATTTATGTATGCCACTACGGCGGACCGTGTTTTGTTAGCCCAAAAATGGAAAATGAGTGAGGTTCCAACTAAAGAAGAATGGCAACTTAAAATGATGGAATATGTGCAGCTTGCAGACTTAACATATAGAATAAGAGAACAAGAAGAACATACATTTATAAAAGATTAGAAAACGTCTCTTGAATATATGGGGGGAAATTGGGTATATTTGAAACCGTGGGCAGCATTAAGATAAATTCAATGGTGTAAATAAGTTTTGATGGATGTAATAATGGAATACTGAATAGTTGATATAAAATATGCAAGGATTTATGTTATGCAAAATGAGCCGTGGAAAGAGAAGAAGGGAAGTCACTGATATTTTAAGGTTGTTATTATAAAATGTAAAACAGAAAATTTAATAAAAATTATAGAAAAAAACGGAAGGGAGGCAAGATGAAGCCAGGGGTTGTGGGGAGGGAGAGATGAGGTACAAACTGAAGGGAGCTTCACCCCATTGCAACATTGCCGGGGGGACGACAAGAAGACTGAACTTTCTGGTGTTACCTTGAGGTATCCCTGCAAGGTTTTGACTTGCTTCTGCGCCTCGGCCGCGATGCGGTTGGCGTGGCTGAGCTGGATCTCCATCTCGTTGAGGTCGCCCTCCATCTTCTTCTTGACCCTCAGCGCCTCGTTGCGGCTGCGGGTCTCGGCGTCGAGGGAGGCCTGGAGCGAGTCCACCATCCTCAAGTGGTTGCGCTTGGCCTGCTCCATCTCCTCGTCCTTCTCGGCCAGCTTGCGCTCAATGTCGGCCTTGATCTGGTTGAATTCCAGCTGGGCCCGCAGGATCTTGCCTTCCTCGTGCTCCAGAGAGGCCTGGATCGTGGAGGGAGATATTGGGTAGAGGGAAAGGGACAAGGTCATGCCATGCCCTCCCGCATTCCTCATATGACAACAGGGGCGAGGAGAGAAAGGCCTGACAGAAAGGACATTTGTACATCTGTAGGCGAAAGATCGTGAGGGGAGGATGAAACGCATCTGAGGGAACGGAAAGAGGAAGATGGAAAGGCCAACTGAAAAACAAGATGGCCGCGGTGTCGCTTTAGGATCACAGCCAAAGGCCCTCCTCACCTCAGCCTCCTCCAGAGCCGCCTGCAACTCCATCTTCTCCGCGTCGAGTTGCTTACGCACTTTCTCAAGCTCGTGGATGGTCTTGCCGCTGGATCCAAGCTGCTCCGTGAGATCGGAAATCTCCTCTGCCGGGAACAGCAAAAAGGTAGGGAGTCAGGTGGCATCTGACAGGAGCTGGTTTCGTTCGGGGCACGGGACGATTGGCCCCTGAGGGAGAAAAAGGCTCACCTTGCAAGTTCTTGTTCTCCCTCTTGAAGGTCTCCAGGTGCTCCAGAGACTCCTCATAGGCGTTCTTCAGCTTGAAGAGCTCGGTGCTGAGAGAACGGGCCTCCTTCTGCGACGACTCCAGCTCCGTCTGGGACTCCTCGTACTTCTGCTTCCACTCTGACAGGAGCTGCGGTGGGTGATGGAGAAGCAGAGAGAGTAAGGCTTGAGAATAGATATTTCTTGAGGCACTCCTAGGCCCGCTGCTCCCAACCACGAGCAAACGGACGCCCTTGAAGCCAAGCCGTTGTGGCGTACTGGTTAAAGTGAGTTAAGAGCATGTGGCACAGATGTGAGCTGAGCTTCACAAGCGTCCAGTACGGCCCAGTATCCCCACCAAGCAGAACTGGGGTACCCACAGCTGTCCCCTACCCATCCCTTCCGGATCATTCCCTCTGCTTTTCCCACCGTACTTTGTCAAAGTTCCTCTGCTTCTTGTCCAGGGCAGCAGCGGCCGCGTTTGAGCGCTCCACGTCCACCATGAGGTCTTCGATCTCGTTCTGCAGGCGGTGCTTGGTCTTCTCCAGCGAGGAGCACTTGGCGTTCACGGCCTCCACCGCCTCCTCGGCGTCTTGCAGGCGCTGCGCCAGCTTCTTCCTGACACACAAACGGGGCAGGGTGACAGGCACCATAAGCCAATAGAAGGAGCCCAAATCCATGACAAGGAAGGGCTTAATGAAAGGAGATAATCAGAAGGGGCTCACCCCTCCTGCTTTGCTTAAAACCACAACTCCTCTGGGGGAATTAAATTTGGGCCGGAGTCAAAAGTGTTGGAGTCCAGGCCCAATTCAAGGATCTTGTAGTGCCGTTTAAAACCCTAGGCCACTTAGGCCTCAAGGAAGATGGCCTCCATCCCTAAAGACTCTCTCAGGTGTTGAGATCGGCAGACCCCTTGGTACTTGGTCTACCCTCTAAAATGCAGGGCAAGAACTTTCTCTGTGGCAGCCCTTAAGCCATTGAATTCCCTCCTCACAGAGCCCAGCATCTTCATTGTACGGCTTCCGCTGTACACACCTCTTTACTTTCGCCTGTTTTGTTTTACGAGACCCATTTCTTTGGCTGAAACGACTGTCCTGTTTTCGGCTGGGACGGTTTTACCATTCTACATGTTTTTGTTGTTTCAATTGCATTTTCCCCCTTTACAGTCACACCTCTTGTTATGTTTGCTTCAGGTTAAATATTTTCAGGTTGCGTCCTGCGGCAACCTAGAAGTACCGGAAAGGGTTACTCCCAGGTTTTGCCGCTCGCACATGCACAGGCGCTCAAAATGACGTCACACACATGCGCAGAAGCGGCAAATCGCAACTCGCACAGACGCACATTGCATTCTGCTCATGTTGCGAACAGAGCTCCAGAACGGATCCCGTTCACAACCAGAGGTACCACTGTATTGGCTATTGCATTGTTTCAACTTGAACATACAAGGGTGAGAAAGGGTGGGTGGTACAACAGGCCTGTGGTTGTGAGGTGAGGCGAGTTGTGGGTCTCATTGCCCTCCGCCCCACTTACTTGGCTTCCTCCAGCTCCTCCGTCCTCTGGATGGCATCAGTCTCGTACTTGGTCCTCCACTGTGCCACCTCGGAGTTGGCCTTGGACAGAGAGCGCTGGAGCTCCGCTTTGGCCTCTGTTTCTTCCTCATACTGCTCCCTCATAAGGTCGCAGTCATGGCGGGCCGACTGCAGCGCATGCGCCAGAGCATTCTTGGCCTGAGGGAAAAGGAACAGCCACGTGGTCTTGGTGACCGCCAGTCCTGACAGGACCAGTATCTACCCTTTGTGTTGAGTCCTGTGGACTTCCTTCCCAAACCTCTTTGCGTCCCCCTTACCTTAGCTTCTTCTTCCAGTTGCCTCTTCAGATCTTCCAGTTGCTGGGTGTACGTCAGCTTCCCTCGCGTCAGCTGGTTGATCAAAGCGTCCTTCTCATCCATCTGGCGGGATAATTCACCTAGGGAGAAGAGTTGGGGCAGAGGAATCCATTATCTCCGGGAGTTTTGTTGTCATCAGAATCGGCAGCCATATTGAACAGGGACCCCACAGACTGACTGTGTCTGTCTCTACACACTTCTCTTCAGAAAATGTTCTGCAGAGGGTGCCATCGAAGATGAACACCAAATTAGGTGGACTAGGTTTTTTTTTAAAAAAAATAGTAGTTAGTTGCTAGCTGGTTCCCCCTCCCCCACAGGGTTAAGAGGTGAGGCAAGAAGGATAGCTTGGGTCATTTATGTATTCAGGGTTTCTTTTGGAGTGGAGAGGAGCATCAGAATGTTGATTTTTAGCTTGGAAAGTACAGTGGTACCTCTGGTTAAGAACTTAATTCGTTCCAGAACTCCGTTCTTAACCTGAAACTGTTCTTAACCTGAGGTACCACTTTAGCTAATGTGGCCTCCCGCTGCCAGTGCGCTGCTGCTGCACGATTTCTGTTCTCATCCTGAAGCAAAGTTCTTAACCCGAGGTACTATTTATGGGTTAGCAGAGTCTGTAACCTGAAGCGTATGTAACCTGAAGCGTCTGTAACCCGAGGTACCACTGTAAATGAAAATGGTACAGTGGTACCTCGTTTCTCGAATGTCTCCGTTGACGAATGTTTCGGAACCTGAACGCCGAAAACCCAGAAGTAAATGCTTCCGTTTTTGGACGCGTCTCGGAAGTCAAACGGCTTCCGCTGTGAGTTTTTCAATTTTCTCAAATGAATTTGCAGACCGCCCTTTGCGCCTTGGTTGTCGAACGTTTCGGAACTCGAACGGTCTTCCGGAATGGGTTACGTTCGAGAACCGAGGTACCACTGTATGAGCAATCATTTTGAAAGAAGGGGAAAAGAGGGAGGGGTGATGAAAGTAGGGCGTGGCAGGAAGGAAGAAAAGAAAACTTTGAATGGATGGATGGGTGGGTGGGTGGAAGTTTAGGTAGGTGGAAACCTGGATGCATCTGAGCAAAGATGGAGGAGAAATGGCTAAAACCAGAAAACGGTCAAGAAGGGCCAGCCATCAAGCTATGGGAGATGGGCTTTAGCTCAGTGGTAGAGCACCAGCCTTGCATGCAAAATGTCCTAAATTCAATCTCCAGGAAAAAGACGTCGTATGAACGTGCATCAGCCTTCCCTACTCACCATTCTCAGTCTGGAGCTTAGCTCGCTGAGAGGTGAGGTCGTGGACCATTCGCTGACTCTCCTCAGACTTGGCCCGGTGCTCGTTCATTTGGTCCTCAAAGGTGCGGCACATTTTCTCCAGGTTGGCCTGAAACCCAACGGCGAGAGGAGTTGTTGGGGAATAAATGGAGCAGTGAATGGAGAGCAGCAGCAGCCGGTCAGAGGAGGGAACAATTTTAATTTTAATTCTGGAATGAAAGGTGCTCCCTCTGAATCTCAACCCCTCCCTATCTCTGTATCCCAGTCCAAATCAACCGGTTCGATGTCTCCAGGTTGTTCTCCGGCCGTGCTACAACCCCGCTGCAAACCATGACTCCGCCCTCAGACCATGACATCGCTTGCCTTGCCCCACCCCAAACAAACCCCGCCCCCGTTCTTTGGCTTAGAACCTTGGCTTTCAGCAGCTGCTCCATGTTGGAAGCAACGTCGTCCAGCTCCAGCTTCAACTCGCTCTTCTCCTTCTCCAGCTTCTGCTTCACGCGCTGAAGGTTGTCAATCTGCTCCCCCAGCTCTGCCGCTGAGTCGGCATGCTTCTTGCGGAGCGTGGCCGCCGTGGCCTCGTGCTGCAGAGTGGCCTCCTCCAGGTCGCGTCGCATCTTCTGGAATTCCGCCTCCCGCTTCTTGTTCAGCTCGATCTGCACGGAGGTGGCACCGCCGGCCTCCTCCAGCCGCTCGCTGATCTCCTCCAGCTCCCGCGAGAGGTCGGAGCGCTGCTTCTCCACCTTGGCCCGGGCTGTACGCTCCGCCTCCAGCTCCTCTTCCAGCTCCTCGATCCGTGCCTGGACCCAGGGAAGGAGGGAGACATTCTGTCAGCAAGATCTAGAAAAGCACGCTCCAGGAATTCTGTCGGCAGCCTCCATTTCAAAAGCCCAGGCCTAGATCCAGATTCGTGAAGCTTCCATGGAGGTTCAAAGGTCAATAACATCTAGGGGCACTGGAGGATTCCATTCAATCTGAATCTTTAAGTGGACTGGCCCAATTTGCACTTCCTAGACTAATACATGGATCGGAACACAGTTACAGTTGTACCTTGGAAGTCAAACAGAATCCGTTCTGACTTCCAAAACGTTCAAAAACCAAATTGTGGCTTCTGATTGGCTGCAGGAAGCCCCTGCAGCCAATCAGAAGCCCTGGAAGCCCCGTAGGACGTTCAGGTTCCAAAAGAACATTCGTAAACCAGAACAATCACTTCCGGGTTTGCAGTGTTTGGGAGCCAAAACGTCCGAGTTCCAGGGCGTTCGGGATCCAAGGTACGACTGTATCCTTTGGAGTGAATGAATGATGCAATTCTCAGCTCGTAAGGTTGCATCCGGAAATGCATTTCATGGGAAAATGCATGCAAACGTGTATATTTTAGAGGGAAATGCATACAATTTAAATGCGAGATGTTTGTGGGTTTAAAAAGAAATGGCAGAAAACTGAGCAGAATGTAAAGCTAACATGGTCGCTAATAACATCCACATTCCTCACAGCAGATATTTGAGATACCGAATTTCTTGAAAGTTATTGCTCTGTTGGAAGCAGCTATCCTCTACCCAAAAATATGCCTCATTTTGGTCCTGGGTTATATATATAGAGAGAGAGAGGGAGAGATGGAGACAGACAGAGGGAGAGAGAGACCACATCAGTGAAGTTGGCTTCAACGCACACCACCCTGTCATCAACCTTTTACCTGTAGCTCTTTGAGCTTCTTCTGCAACTGGATGGCCAAGGATTGCTCATCTTCAATTCTAGCATTGAGTGCGTTGAGCTCAAAGTCTTTCCTGGGGAAGACAAGAACCAACTTGCTACAACCAACCACAGAGTGGCAGGCAGCACTAGAACAAATATCCACAACAAAAGGAAGGCGGGGAGTTGGCAATAAACTAAAGCACCCCTACTTCTTCAGCTTCTCATCCAACTGCTGCTTGTCATTCTCCAGGTCCATGATGCTTTCTTGGGTCAGCTTCAAGTCCCCTTCCAACTTCCTCTTGGCTCGTTCCAGGTCCATACGGATTTTCTTCTCTTGCTCCAGCGATCCTTCCAGCTGTTGAGCAAAGACAGTGAGACCCTGAATCCAGAAACTGAGAAAGGAATTGCTACTCCTAAGATCAACAATGTACTTGTGTGTGGAGCTTTTTTACTACACTGAATGCCTCCGACTACTTCAAGGAAGGTGCGAAAAATAGCAGGTCGTCTCCCCTGCGAGTGTTGCAGTCGATGCACTTACATCGTCCACTTGCTGTTCCAACTTGACCTTGGCTTTCGTAAGGGTGTTGACCTTGTCTTCCTCAGCTTGTAGGTCATCCAAGGCTTGCTGGTGGGCCTCCTGGAGAGCTTTCTTCTCCTTGGTTAGCTTCACGATGATCTCATCCAGGCCAGCCATCTCCTCTGTGAGGTTCTTAGCCTATGGGCATATTATAATTTTGAGTTATTAGATGGAATCCTCAAAAGATTCCATCAACAGTGTCTCAGAAAATTTTTATGCATCACTTGGGCAGAGAGGTGAACTAATGCCAGTGTACTGGAAGAAGCAAAGATCACCAGTGTCAAAGCAATGATTCTTCAACATCAACCTCGTTGGACTGGTCATGTTGTGTGGATGCCTGATTATCGTCTTCCAAAGCAACTACTATATTCCCAACTTAAAAATGGAGAGTGTAATGCTGGTGGTCAACAAAAGAGGTTTAAAGACTGTCTCAAGCCAAATCTTTAAAAATGTAGTTTAAACACCAACAACTGGGAAACACTGGCCTGCGAGAGCTCCAATTGGAGAACAGCCTTTACCAAAGGTGTCATGGGCTTTGAAGAGGCTCGAACTCAGGACGAAAGGGAGAAATGTGCTAAGAGGAAGGTGCATTTGGCAAACCCTCGCCGTGATCAACTCCTCCCTGGAAACTTTTGTCCCCACTGTGGAAGGATGTGTGGATCCAGAATTGGCCTCCACAGTCACTTACGGACTCATTGTTATAAACTGTGTTTATGGAAGAGTTTGGATTTGATATCCCGCCTTTCACTCCCTTTAAGGTGTCTCAAAGCGGCTAACATTCTCCTTTCCCTTCCTCCCCCACAACAAACACTCTGTGAGGTGAGTGGGGCTGAGAGACTTCAGAGAAGTATGACTGGCCCAAGGTCACCCAGCAGCTGCATGTGGAGGAGTGGAAACGCGAACCCAGTTCCCCAGATTACGAATCTACCGCTCTTAACCACTACACCACACTGGCTCTCAATGGAAGTCAATCTTACTTGGCTACAAGTGATCTCCAAAGAAGAAGATGGATGTAGGCAAAATTCAAGGCGGCACACAACAAAGGTTAGAGGCTCCCAAAAGAAAACTCTAAGTCCACCCAGTGCAGGAATCTCATGGAGAATCAACTCTCCCGGCTGCCAACCTTAATCCAGACCCAACTGATAGTAGCAAAAGCTCCTTGGGCTACATAGCGAAGGCAGATTTCGCTTCCATTCCCGCTCACCTTGTTCTCCGTGGCGTGCTTCTCCTTCTCCACTTTGGCCAGGGTCAGCTCCAGGTCGTCAATGTCCTTCTTGAGCTCAGAACACTCGTCCTCCAGCTTCCGCTTTTTGGCCGTCAGCTCAGCGTTCATCTCCTCCTCATCCTCCAGCCTCTCCGTCTGCTCCTTCACCTTGGCCTCCAGCTGAATCTTGTTCTTGATCAGCTGGTCACAGCGCTCTTCTGCGTCTGCAAGGTTGTCTTGCTCCTAGCGAAGGAAGAAGACATGCCCAAGACTTTACTGAGAAACCCAGAGTTCATGGCGCTTTTCAGCCACTTTGCCTTTCGCGGTTAGGTAAAGGTAAAGGGACCCCTGACCATTAGGTCCAGTCGTGACCGACTCTGGGGTTGCAGCGCTCATCTCGCTCTATAGGCCGAGGGAGCCGGCGTTTGTCCGAGGACAGCTTCTGGGTCGTGTGGCCAGCATGAGTAAGCCGCTTCTGGTGAACCAGAGCAGCACACGGAAATGCCGTTTACCTTCCCGCTGGAGTGGTGCCTATTTATCTACTTGCACTTTGACGTGCTTTTGAACTACTAGGTTGGCAGGAGCAGGGACCGAGCAACGGGAGCTCACCCCGTCTCAGGGATTCGAACCGCCGACCTTCTGATTGGCAAGTCCTAGGCTCTGTGGTTTAGCCCACAGTGCCACCCACGGCTAAGGGAGAAGATCAAATCATATCTTTGTTGCCCCATCGCCCCAACTTACAGCCTGCACTTGCAGCTGGAGGTCGTTCTTCTCTTGGAGCAAGGAGACCATCTTCTCCTCCAGCTCCTTCCTCCGGGCCTCCGACTTCTCCAGAGCCTCCTTCAGCTTGGCAAACTCCTCTTTCATGGCCAACATCTCCTTCTCGGTCTCCGCACTCTTCAGCAGAGGCTTGATCTTGAAGTAGAGCCTCATCCAGGGCCAGTTCTTGACCACCATGAAGGACCGGATGTTATACTGGATCACCAGCAGCGATTCCCTGCAAATTAGAGAAGGGGAGAGTTTGGGGTGGCATGGTGAGGGAGGACACATCAGGGCACAGAACACAGAAAAGGCCACCTTGCCAAGTGGGAGACCACGAACCCTTGCCTGAAACAGGAGGCTCACTTGCAACAAGCAAGGTTGGGATTATTCCACCATTCTGCAGTTGCATTCAGTGCAGGAAGCACAGAATTCCGCATCCTGAGAATGTAATCTAGTCCTCAAGATTATACAGCTAGGCTTACTTTGTATGTGAGCAGTTTCCTGGGTCCACCTAGTTCTGACTAAGGGAGGAGTGAGTCTGTCCATTTTGGTGTCTCTCAGCCTCCCAATTTCCCCTCGTTCAATCCTCCACATTAGTTTGCAATTCTTTTTTTAGAAAAAAAAAAATTCCTCACGAAAATTCACCAGCGAGTGTTTTGCCTACTGCACCCACTTTTTATGCATTGCTTCATGTTAATGTATTTATTTCCACTAATACGTGCATTTCTCTGCACACTTCGCCCTGCTATATGCATTCTGGGGCACATTGCTTGCCTGGAGAATGGCATTTGCAAAATTCGGGGAGCTGTGAATCTTGAAGGTTGACCAGCTTTCAGTTTCCAAACGCTAATTCTTGCCAAAGGGCTCCAACATGCCCAGGCCGTTCCCCATCTAACCACACCTACAAATTCTGGAAAAATCCGCTAAGGGACTTACTTCCTTTCCATGATCTTCCTGACTTCTATCCTGGCGAGGACTCCGCGCGACTGGGCCTGGATGCGGGTGATGATGCGAGAGAGACGCTCGTCCCTCATCTCCTCCAGCAGACCCAGGAGACCAGCCTTGAAGAACACCTGGCCAAAAAAAAGAGAGCATTGTGGGGGTTTTCTATTTTTCAGAAAAACAACCTGTGCTCAGGTCCCTACACAGGTTACCAGGTTGCTACTTGGCCTATATGATCTTGGTCACCCTGCTCTGTACACATTGAAGCTTGGGTCCTGCGCCTGTGTTTGTGTGTCACAGCCAAGCCAAACCTCACCAGGAACCTTGACAGTGGAGAAAACACATACCCCAACCCAGGATTAGCCCTAGCCTCCTCTGTTGTGAAGAGCCAATCAACAGCGCGGCCCGGAATGATGATGTCACTGCCTTTTCCTCGTGAGGAAGTGGCTCATCCCACCTCTCACCTTAGTGTGCCCAAATTTGTACTGGTTGTGGTCGATATCGAGGGAGCTCAACAGCTTCTCCGCCCCCTTCCTGCTGTCGATGAACTGGCCTTCGGGGATGGCGGCTGGGTTCAGGATGCGGTATCTGGGAAAGAGAAAAGGAAGCAGTGCTAGATGACCCCTGATAGGTTCCCTTCCCTGGGCTTTATCCTCTCAACATGGGCAGATGCCCAGATCAAAGGCCAGGACCGTGTATATTTCACAACTAAATTGTGGCAGAATACTTGGGGCCCGGAGAATCTCATCTTTCTCTCTCTCATCAAGTTTTTAGTCCTCATGACTGTGAAAGCAAGTTTGGAAAGGTGTGGCCCATGCCTAAATCTCAAGAAACCAGAGATTTGTGTAGGAATGTTCAAGCGGACTTCAAAGTTCCCCACAGAACCACTTTAAACTGTTGAAAGAGGGAAGGAAGGAGGTTGATGCTTTGTTTGAGCACTGTTTTAAGTTATGATTTGTGTAATGAAAATGTAATGAAATATGGAAACCTCAATAAAAATTCTTTTTTTAAAAAATGTTGATGATTGAGTGGTATATAAACGTCTTTACAGTCGTACCTAGGGAGTCAAATGGAATCCGTTCTGGAAGTCCATTCGACTTCCAAAACCAAACCGTGGCTTCTGGTTGGTTGCAGCAAGCTCCTGCAGCTAATCAGAAGCCGCGGAAACCCCCTCGGACATTTGGGTTCCAAAAGAATGTTCGCAAACCGGAACAATCACTTCCAGGTTTGTGGCGTTCGGGAGCCAAAATGTCCGAGTTCCAGGGCGTTTGACAACCAAGGCACGACTTTATGTGTAGCTATGATTTCTGCACCGCAGGGGGTTAGACGAGATGGCCTTTGTGGCCCCTTCCAACTCTACAATTCTAAGGTAAAGGTAAAGGGACCCCTGACCATTAGGTCCAGTCGAGGCCGACTCTGGGGTTGTGGCGCTCATCTCGCTTTATTGGCCGAGGGAGCCTGCGTACAGCTTCCGGGTCATGTGGCCAGCATGACAAAGCCGCTTCTGGCGAACCAGAGCAGTGCACGGAAACGCCGTTTACCTTCCCGCTGGAGTGGTACCTATTTATCTACTTGCACTTGACGTGCTTTCGAACTGCTAGGTTGGCAGGAGCAGGGACTGAGCAACAGGAGCCCACTCCGTCACGGGGATTCAAACCACCAACCTTCTGATCAGCAAGTCCTAGACTCTGTGGTTTATCCCACAGCACCACCTGCGTCTACAATTCTAGGAGTCTATAAAAGGCAGAATGCATTTTCTTTTTGAACTGAGCAGACATAACCCTGCCAGTGAACTGCCATGCAGGCAGCTTCCCTCCAACGTTGCCCCATTGCGCTCGGGGCACCCCCATATTCATGTACCTTCCCCCAGTGACACTCTCAGCTTCTCTGAAGCATCATTTGTCTCCACCACTTGAGAGTTAAGCCTACCTTTGCCGGAAGTCCCCGTAGAGGATCCGGTTGGGGAACCCCTTCCGGCAGATCCGAATCCCCTCCAGCACCCCGTTACAGCGCAGCTGGTGCATGACCAAGGGGTTGTCCATCACACCTGAGAGAGCAGGAGAAAGGGGATGGGCGCATGAAAGGGGGAAATTGGTCCCTACCACGTAAGCGCTTTAATCTAGTGATTTAAAAGCATTTCTAAACCACTTAAAATACAGTGGTACCTCGCAAGACGAAATTAATTCATTCTGCGAGTTTTTTCGTCTTGCAAATTTTTCGTCTTGCGAAGCACGGATTCCCATAGGAATGCATTGGGTATTAACAGTTTTAAGAAAAAGGAAACGTTTTCGTTTTGCGAAGCAAGCCCATAGGGAAATTCGTCTTGCGAAGCAACTCAAAAAACGAAAAACTCTTTCGTCTTGCGAGTTTTTCGTCTTACGAGGCATTCGTCTTGCGAGGTACCACTGTACTTCAAAAATCTCTCTCACTAGGGTTACCCCAGTTACAATGGAAACCCTAATTGGAGACGCCAGGGATTGAACCTGCGACCTTCAGTGTGCAAGGCAGGTAGCTCTAACACTCAGCTACAGGCCTTCCCCAAGGACTACAGCTCTCACCACCCCTGACAACTGGCTGTGCTTGTGCTGGCTTGGACTTATAGGAGTCCAAGAGAGAGAGAGCGGTAGGGCCTCAAAGGCACATCATACAAGGGGGACCTGGGATCTCACCTGGAGACTTGGTCTCGTTGGGGATGATGCAGCGCACAAAGTGAGGGTGGGTGGAGCGCAGGTTGGTCATCAGCTTGTTGAGGTTCTCCTGGGTGAGAAAGGAAGAGCAGGTGAGTTGAGATGGGATGGAGGAAGGGGAGAGGCAAGGAAGGATAACTGGGGAAGGCAGGCAGGTAGTTGAGATGGAACGAGTTTTATGAAAGAGGGCGGAAGGAGAGGTGTCCAGACAGGCAAGGCAGAGGATGGGCAGATGGATTTGATTGACGGGGAAGGAAAGCAGGCAGAGAAAAGGAGTTATAGTTTTGCTGGAGACAGGAAGGGGGATGAGAAAAAGGGATTGGAGGCCACAAGGCAGGCTTGGCCAACCTCTAGATCAGGCATGGCCAAACTTTGCCCTCCAGATGTTTTGGGACTACAACTCCCATCATCCCTAGCTAACAGGAGCAATGGTCAGGGGTGATGGGAATTGTAGTCCCAGAACATCCGGAGGGCCAAGTTTGGCCATGCCTGCTCTAGATGCTTTGGACTACAAATTCCATCAGCCCCAGCCAGCCAAGTTGCAGTCCGAAATAATCAGGATGTCTGATTATTGTCTTCCAAAGCAATTACTCTATTCCGAACTTAAAAATGGAGAGTGTAATGTTGGTGGTCAACAAAAGAGGTTTAAAGACTCTCTCAAGGCAAATCTTAAAAAAATGTAGTATAAACACTGACAACTGGGAAATACTGGCCTGCAAGCACTCCAGTTGGAGAACAGCGTCTATCAAAGGTGTCAAGGACTTTGAAGACGCTCAAACTCAGGACGAAAGGGAGAAACGTGCTAAGAGGAAGGCACATTTGGCAAATCCTCACTGTTATCAGCTCCCGCCCGGAAACCTATGTCCCCACTGTGGAAGGACATGTGGATCCAGAATTGGTCTCCACAGTCACTTACAGACTCACTGTTAAGACCTTGTTCGTGGAAGACAATCTTACTCAGCTACGAGGGACCGCCAAAGAGGAGAAAAAATAAAAAGTCCAAAACATAATATAGAAGAGGCTGGGATGGGATGAAAAGAAATAAGAAAAGATTGAGATGGACATAAGTCAGTGGCTGGGAAGAAGAGATGCGTTTGTCCACTTGGTCCTCGTTGTGGGAACTCTCAGTGGCCTCCACGGAAGAGAAGTTTGGGCGATGGGAGCAACATGGCAAGTTTGGCTCAGCCCTCGCTGGGTCCCCCAATAACGTCCTTGCAACCCTTTTTGTTTCCAGACAGCCAACCAGGTTGGTGGAGATGGGGCAAGTAGGCCTAAGGAGAGCGCTGCAACCAGAGGAAGCCCACCACAGAAGCTCATCCTCCTCTGGGGAAAGGGGTGCAGGGAAGCAGAGGAGCCCCAGGAGTAAGGAAGGAGCACAGCCCAAGGGCTGCCGCCTAAGGATGGTGCTGCCAGCCTCTCCAAAGAAGCAGGCCTCAGGATATCCTCACCCGGTGCAGAGCAGACACCGTCTGGAAGGAAGAGCCCTTCTTTTTGTGGGTCGTTTTCCCCTTGGAATCAGGAGCTGTTTGGAGAGAGAAAAACGGGGATTCAAGATGCAGCCTAAAGGGTGAGGATATGTGCAGAAATACCGGAATGCATTAATCAGGAAGGCATGGAATCCAACAGGAGAAGGTCACAGGCTTCCCCTGCTACAGCTCAAATATCTAAAGCCCTTCACAGCCTATGACCCTCGTACCTACGGGACCACCTCTCCTAGTATGCCCCACGGAGGACCTTAAGGTCCATAAATAGCAACACCCTAGAGGTCCCAGGCCCTAAGGAAGTCAGATTAGCCTCAACCAGAGGCAGGGCCTTTTCAACACTGGCTCCTGCCTGGTGGAATGCTCTTTCTCATGAGACCAGGGCCCTGCGGGATCTGACTTTCCGCAGGGCCTGTAAGACAGAGTTGTTCCGCCTGGCCTTTGGCTTAGAATCAATTTGACCCCCCCCCCATCTTTCTTTTTTCCTTTATCCTACTGTGAAGATGTTTTAATGTTGTATTTTAATCTTGTTTTTTAAGTTGTATTTCAATCAACTTGTTTTTATTATTGGTTATTAGCTGCCCTGAGCCCGGCCTTGGCAGGGGAGGGCGGGGTATAAATAAATATTGTTATTATTATTGTTGTTGTTGTTGTTGTTATTATTGGTGGCTGGCTTGAAACTATATGTGCTGAGACAAGGGCAGGGCACGAGGCTGATGAAGGGCTGCTGATTTTTATTGCAAATACATAACACTGATTTGTTTTCATCGCAATGCGATGTGGGCAGGCACCCAGTTTGTGTTTTGCTTTCATTCACGTGCTAAGTCAGGCTAAGAGCGAACGACAGGCCCAACGCCGCCCAGGAAGCCTTGCGGCAGCGCGGGAATTCGAACCTCAGTCTCCCAGGTCCTAGTCCCACACTCCAACGGCCGCGCTGACAGAGGGTCACTGGGCTGCCATAGTATCAAAGCGAATGACTCCAAACCAGAGCCTTTGGTTTTCTGTAGATCCAATCTCACGGACCGGAATGGAGTTTGGAATGCGGACAGCCTGGCCATGCCCCCTTCCGTTCCCTCCCTTACGTGCGTCCGATCCGGTGTAGTTGGCGAAGAGATGAGCCAGGAGCTTGAGGGACGACTTCTGGTAGAGCCCCACCACGGTTTCGTTGAGGGGGTCCTTGTTCTTCTGCAGCCAGTGGTTGATGTTGTAGTCGACGGTGCCGGCATAGTGCATGAGGGAGAAATGGGCCTCCGGCTTGCCCTTGATGTTGCGGGGCTTCCCAAAGTTGGCCGACTTGCCCAGGTGGTTGTCGTACAGCTTGGCCTTGAAGGTCATGTCGGTGGCCTTGGGGAACATGCATTCTTCCTCCAGGATGGACATGATGCCCATGGGCTGTGGAAGAGGACCAAGCGTCAAGGGATGGAGGGCGAGGAGGAGGCACCAGCAGGCAGTTCTGCCCCGTGGCCGTTTGCTATGGATGGAGGAAGCTGCCTTATGCTGAGCTAGGCCATTGGGTCCACCTAGCTCAATACTGCCTACACGGACTGGCAGCAGCCCCCAGGATTTTGATCACACAGAAGCTGAGCAGGGAGAGTGTGATGGCCTGGGACTTGGGGTCAGACCTGGAACCAGAGGAGACTCAGTCTGCACCAGATCCTTTGCCTCAGGCATCATCTGAACCAAGTCTGGGGCCGGATCCTGAAGTGTCCCAGTCTGTACAGGTTCCCCTGCAACAAACACTAGCTGGGCTGAGTCAGGGGCCTGAGCCTGCCCTGGCTCCAGATGCAAGGATGACCTCATTGCCTTCAGCTGGGCCATCACTTACAGCTGCTCCACTACCAGTTTGGTCAGCGGAGGCTGAGGCGGCCCCCTGGGTCTAGTAACCCACCGATGTCTCCCAAGCTGCAGAGACTAAGGTCTGAGAGAAGGAGAGACCTGAGTACTCGCAGGAGGAGTGCTCGCCTTCGGGTGAATCAGGGAGGTGAGTCGCCAGGGGATCAGGACCAGCCGCTACCCCGACGAAGGTAAAAGGCTGTCGGACCCTGCCCCAGGTTGGAGGAGCAATATTGCTGTATGCTAGATCCTGCCTGAGATCCTGTACCTCTCCTTGCCTGGTTTCCTGCCTCATGTCCTGCCTTGGCCCTGTCGGACTGTCTCCCAGCAGAACCTTCGGATTCTGGACCGGACCTGGACCGTGTTTCACGGGTTACCCCCAGGCCCAGCACACAGAGAGGCCAGGGACTGGACCTTCTGCATGCAAAGCAGGTATTCCACCACTGAGCCACGGCGCTTCTCTTTATGGCATTCGCCATAAAAAGCAGCAGCAGCAGCAGCATGTAATCAAAGAACAGTAGAGTCGGAAGGGCCATCTAGTCCAGCCCGCTGCAACACAGGAAGAATCCCTGGCAGGCGGTAATCCAAGCTCCGCTTAAAAACCTCCTAACACTGAGAAAGGAATTACTCTGACTGTGCAGATTGTGGAGGCAACAGGTTCATATGTCCAGGGCATCCAGACGACCTCAGGTGGTTCCCCTCATTTAGGGATGGAGGTCAAATTTGTCAGGGCTGCTTTTGGAAAAGGTCCAGCTTGATTTGCCGGTTCCAGACTGAATGTGCAGATCGGAACACAACTATTAAGTGGATTTTGCAGAAGTCCGAACGTCACGATGCATTCTCGGCACCAATAAATGTATACAAAAATACGGTGGTACCTTGGTTCTCAAACGCCTTGGTTCCCAACGCCAAAAACCTGGAAGTGTTCCGGTTTTCGAACATTTTTTGGAAGCCGAACGTCTGATGCAGTTGTCAACTATTGTTTCCGGTGCAACTGCACCAATCATAAGCTGAGCCTTGGTTTTCAAACATTTCGGAAGTCAAATGGACTTCCGGAACTGATTAAGTTTGGCGCTTTTGTTTTTGCTATTTATTTTGTGTTTTTGTTTTTGAGGCTTTTTCGGTTAATTTGTTTTTGTGACCGTGTGGAACCCAGTTCAGCTACTGATCGATTGATTGTGTGAGTGCGGAAATGGATAAAAGCGATCATCAGTGCAGGTAAGAAAAAAAAATAATTTTCATTTTTATTATCTACAATACTGTCTTATTTATTTAATAGTACAGTACATTGATTATTGCTTTCATTTTATGGATCAATGGTCTCGTTAAATAGTAAAATTCATGTTAAATTGATTTTAGGGGTTGTTTTTAAAAGTCTGGAACGGATTAATCCATTTTGCATTACTTTCTATGGGAAAACGCACCTTGGTTTTGGAACGCTTTGGTTTTGGAATGGACTTCTGGAACGGATTACGTTTGAGAACCAAGGTACCACTGAATGCATTTTACATTTTTTAAATGGGGGGGGATGCATATTTTGGAGCTGGGTGCTGAAGAGGATGCAAAACCGCACATTTCTGGGGGAAGAATTGTGCATGAAAGGTAGACAAATGCAAATTTCCCATGCATTCTTTTGAAAAATCCATGGTATGGAACGGGCCTATGATTGTGGCACATGTGAAACTGAGATGGAAGAGAAATAGACAGATCTAGTAATCATTGGAGGTTTTTAAACAGAGGTTGAAGACCCCCTGAAAAGGATTCTTTAGCTGGGATGCGGCTGGCGCTGTGGGTTAAACCACAGAGCCTAGGACTTGCCGATCAGAAGGTTGGCGGTTCGAATCCCTGTGACGGGGTGAGCTCCTGTTGCTCGGTCCCTGCTCCTGCCAACCTAGCACTTCAAAAGCACACCAGTGCGAGCAGATAAGTAGGTACCGCTTCGGCGGGAAGGTAAACGGCGTTTATTTGTGCTGCTCTGGTTTGCCAGAAGCAGCTTAGTCATGCTGGCCACATGACCCAGAAGCTGTACGCCGGCTCCCTCGGCCAATAAAGCGAGATGAGCGCCGCAACCCCAGAGTCGGTCACGACTGGACCTAATGGTCAGGGGTCCCCTTACCCTACAATCTCTTACTGCCCTACCTTTTGACAACCTTGCCCACTATGGGAGGCAATTGCCCCAACTTAGGCGTAAATGAATGCAAGTTGCCCTTTGGGGACTAAGGAGGGTGTGCCGGAGGCAAGGAGGCACCTTCTCGATGAGGTCGATGCAGGCCTGGAGGTCCATGCCAAAGTCGATGAAGACCCACTCGATCCCTTCTTTCTTGTACTCTTCCTGCTCCAGCACAAACATGTGGTGGTTGAAGAACTGCTGCAGCTTCTCGTTGGTGAAGTTGATGCACAGCTGCTCAAAGCTGTTGAACTGGGAAGAGAGACGGGGGAAAGGAAATCAAGGACTGACAGTCTGTCCTCCCTTCCAGGTTCTCTCCCTCTACTTATGTGTCTTATGCCACCTTTTCCCTCAGAAGGAGCCCAAGGTGGTGCGCCTACAGGTCTCCCCCTCCTTTTCAATCCATCCCTGCAACAACGCTGCGAGGTAGCTTAGGCTGAGAGGCAGTGATGGGCGCACTCAGTGAGCTCCATAGCTGAGCGGGGATTCGAACCCTGGTCTCCCAGGTCCTAGTCTGGCACTCTGACTACTCCAGCACACTGGCTCACTAGCCAGGAGCAATGTCAAAGGCTGCCAGTCTTTTCAGGAAGCCTTCTGAAAATTACCCCATTAACTATTTTGCATAGATTCATGAGTGGGTAGTAGTAGTAGTAGTAGTAGTAATAATAATAATAATAATAATAATAATAATAATAATAATAATGCCAGCAGAAATGGGGACCAGGCGGTTATTTGTCGGTCACGCTGGACCACCCATTCGTCTTTCCTGGTTTCCACCCGGCAAAGCCAAGCTGGACCACCCAGTTATTTACCGTATTTTTTGCTCTATAAGGCTCACTTTTTCCCTCCTAAAAAGTAAGGGGAAATGTGTGTGCGTCTTATGGAGCGAATGCAGGCTGCGCAGCTATCCCAGAAGCCAGAACAGCAAGAGGGATTGCTGCTTTCACTGCGCAGCGATCCCTCTTGCTGTTCTGGCTTCTGAGATTCAGAATATTTTTTTTCTTGTTTTCCTCCTCCAAAAACTAGGTGCGTCTTATGGTCTGGGGCGTCTTATGAGCGAAAAATACGGTACTCAAAATCTCAAAATGGATTCTCCTTGGAAGAGAACCACTTACATCGAAGATCTCAAAACCAGCGATGTCCAGCACCCCGATGAAATACTGTCGTGGAAGCTTGGTTTCCAGCGTGACATTGATTCTGGTCACCATCCAGTTGAACATTTTCTCATATACAGACTTGGCCAGGGCTCCAGTAGAGTAGTACACCTGGTTTGTTTTTTAAAAAGGGGGGGGGAGAGAGGTACATCTCATTAACCAGCTAAAACAAATCTGGGAAGGTTGAGGGGGCAACCTGCGGCCTTCATATTTTTTAAAAGAATATTTATTGAGATTTTACATAAACGTAAGTTTACAAAATACAAAAAAATATATAAAAAGAAAAAGATAAAAAGAAAACCATACATAAAAGGAAAAAAGAAAAATACCAATACAAAATACAAAAAATGAATAGTTAAGAAAAAATTAGAAACAAATCCATTTTTTATAACTTTAAACTCATTAACTTGTTTCCTTGACCTCCTCACACCTCCCCTTTTTGTATTCCCATTTACATAATCAAATCAGCAAATCCTTACCCTCTTTCATTTATCTTAACTCTATATCTTAACATATTATAACTCTATATTTTCATCCATTATCAATTTATTTTTGCGTATTCTTATTAACTTTGTTGCTAATGCCGCTTATTTTCAATCCATCATCATTTTAACATTCATTAATTTTACAGTGTTTCTGCAGATAATCTTTAAATTTCTTCCAATCTTCTTCCACCAACTCTTCTCCCAGGTCTCGGATTCTGTCAATCATTTCCGCCAATTCCATATAGTCCATCAGCTTCATCTGCCACTCTTCCAGGGTGGGTAGATCTTGTGTCTTCCAATACTTTGCAATACGTATTCTTCAACCTGCAGCCTTCAAAACCTCAAAAGAATGCCCCCACACTCTGACATTTCACACCCAGGACTGCGTCTCACCTGCTGGACATTTTGCCCTTTGGTGACATACTCATTTCCAACTTTGACCCTCGGGTGGCAGAGACCCTTGAGCAGGTCGGCCGAGTTCAGGCCCATCAGGTAGGCAGACTTGTCGGCTTCTGGAATTTCAGAATTGGGGCAGGGGGTGGGTGGGGAGGAAACCCCTCGGTTACACCATGGCTCACCTTGGTTGAGGAACAGGGGTAGAAAAGACAGAAGGGCATCCAAAGCGAGGTAGTGTCAAAGGCGGACCCTGTGAGGGAAGCGGGCCCACCTCTCCCAAACTCTTGGGGGCGCTCTGAGTATGCGCAGCATTCTGCTACCGACTTCTGCTACGTGTCAGGAAACCGAGAGAGCTTCCTTTCATTTAAATTCCATTTAAAATTTTTAAAATTATCAACAGGGCAGAGGCAGCAGGCAAGGCATGATGAAATCTTTAGGAAAGTTTTTGGTGTTTGATGTTTTATCCAGTTTTTAATGTTCTGTTGAAAGCCGCCCAGAGTGGCTGGAGAAACACAGCCAGATGGGCGGGGTAGAAAAAATTATTATGATTATTATTTGGAGGAATGAATGAATGAATGAATAAGAGAGGCAGCTGGAATTTCTCCAGCTGCAGGAGGGTTTCATTGCCCCACGTGACTCCTGCCCAGGATTTGCCAAAACAAAAGGTAAAGGGACCCCTGACCATTAGGTCCAGTCGTGACCGACTCTGGGGTTGCGGCGCTCATCTCGCTTTACTGGCCGAGGGAGCCGGCGTACAGCTTCCGGGTCATGTGGCCAGCATGACTAAGCCGCTTCTGGCGAACCAGAGCAGCACACGGAAACGCTGTTTACCTTCCCACCTTCCCACCTACTTATCTGCTTGCACTTTGACGTGCTTTTGAACTGCTAGGTTGGCAGGAGCAGGGACCGAGCAACGGGGGCTCACCCCGTCGCAGAGATTTGAACTGCTGACCTTCTGATTGGCAAGCCCTAGGCTCTGTGGTTTAACCCACAGCGCCACCCGCGTCCCTATATGCATATACATGTATCTATAATTTACACAAGTTGTGGGGTTCTGTTTTCTTGACGCAAAGGAGGCATCAGGTTGGGGAAGGCTGGGACAGAGCATCCTGCCCTGCGACCCAGCATTCATTTGCCTCGCTTGCGGTTCATCGCGAGCATCCTCCCTCACCTTCTGTGCCATCGGGCTCTGCCTGCTCCTCGCGCTGCTTCTGTTTGAACTTCATGTTTCCGTAGTGCATGATTGCGCCCGTCAGTTTGTAGATGGAGTTCTTCTCCTCCTGGGTGAAGCCTAAGACGTCAAAGGCGCTCTGCGGGCGGAGGAAGCAAAGGGAGGGTTGGCTGTTGCTGCCCGCACGGCCGCAGGGGGTGGGTGACTCACCTGGATACGGCTTCTGCCTCCCCCCCCCAGCTCCTCACGTCAGTGGCCAGCAGCTCCTCAGCGTCATCGATGGATGGCACCGTGGTCTCTCCTTGGGAGATGAAGGCGTAGTCGTACGGGTTATTGGTTACCAGCATCATGTCTGGGAAGGAAAGGCATTGGGCAGGGAATAAGGCAAAAGGAAGATTGTCCCTTTTCTTTTTTTAAAAAAAATATTAATTCATTTATTTTATAATTTCCAATTTCCCCCGATTTTTTTGCATCCAATTACCTTATTTTGCCGACCTATGCTGTAGCTCAGCATTGTCTACTCTGACTGGCAGCCTTTCAGGCAGGGAATCTCTCTCATCCCTACTATGTACATGACCCTAGGACCTTCTGCCCCCAGATCAGGTGCCCTACTGCCGTTCTAGCGCAGGCTTAGATTTGTTCCGCGTACAGAAGAACATCTCAGCAAGATCTCAGACCCGGGCCAGAGTGGCTCTCCTTTGCAACAACTCACCCAAGAGCTCCGGCTTCTTGTTGGACAAGATCTGGTAGTAGATGTGGTAGTTTCTCTCAGCTTTCAGCTGATTGATGACCCGGGACTTTTCCAGGAGGTCTGAGGAATTAAGAGGAAGAGAAGGCGGGGCAGTTGAAATGGAGGAGCAACGCCGAAAGGAAGAAAAAATTCATGGAGGATAAAGGCTTCTAGCCAAACTTCCGTCTCCACTGTTGGAGGGAATATGAGCAGCTGGGAATCGCAAGAGGCAAACATGCTCTTGCACTCAGGTTCTGCGTTTTGGGGGCTTCCCACTGGTGAGAACAAGGGGTGGACTAGGAGGGCCATTGGCCTGATCCGGCCGGCAGGGCCTTACTTGCGTCCTTACGTTAATTCAGGGAGGAGGGCCAGAGATCAGGAGAAGTAAAGAAGGACAGGCCTTTGGGAAACTCACAGGTCTCTATGTCGGCTGAGGCCAGCTTCCCCGTCGCCCCAAAATGGATCCGGATAAATTTGCCCTGGAAGAGAAAAGAAGAAACTGAGCAGGAGGTGCAGGCAGGGCAGATGGAGCAAAAATAATAATTATCTATTGGTTTTATTCTCCCTTCCCCGATTATATACCGCTTGATGGCAGAGGAAACCTTCACAGAAGCTCACAGAAAAGAATAGAACAACGAAATTATCAGTAAAAACATTTCGGAACAGCTATTTCAAAGAATCATATAAAGTTGGAGGGGACCCAGAGAGCAGGAATATGCAGCTGTCCCATACGGGAATTTAACCTGCAACCTTGGCACAATCAGCTCTAACCAAGCTATCCAAAACATTCAAAAAAAATAAGTAAATGATAAGACAAGAACGTATGAAAACACATGGCAATGTTCTAAATCTCTGGGGAGTCTTGCTTAGACAGAAATGCGTTTAGCAGATGCTGAAACGAGTCCTCTGGTGTCAAGAGGCAGGGAGTTCCAAAGGTTGGAAGCTGAAGCACCATAAGATCTGTTTCTAACCAGCGCAGAACGAGGGTGATTGGGCCCCTGTAGCAGTGCCAATTCTGCAGGTGGAAGCGACTTGAGTGGGCCTATATGGGATTATGCAACCTCGTAGGCAGTTATTTTGGCAGTGTTTCCCTCCCCCCCCCGCCCCTGCCTCAAATTCCTTCTCGAGCAACACTCACAAATCGGGACGAGTTGTCGTTCCGGAGAGTCTTGGCATTCCCAAAGGCCTCCAGCGCAGGGTTGGCCTGGATGATTTGATCTTCCAGAGTCCCCTGTCGGTAGAGCGAAAGGTTAGAAACATTCTCTCTACTAGCTCATTATTATTCCTTATTCATTTGCATGCCTCTTCATCGCCCAAAGTGGCTTACAAGTCTAAAACCAATATATTTGTGTGTGTGTGTGTGTGTGTGTGTGTGTGTGTGTGTGTAGACACACAGATACAGTGGTACCTCAGGTTAAGAACTTAATTCGTTCTGGAGTTCCGTTCTTAACCTGAAACAGTTCTTAACCTGAGGTACCACTTTAGCTAATGGGACCTCCCGCTGCCGCCGTGCGATTTCTGTTCTCATCCTGAAGCAAAGTTCTTAACCTGAGGTACTATTTCTGGGTTGACGGAGTATGTAACCTGAAGCGTCTGTAACCCGAGCTACCACTGTATAGCAGACTTGAATAAAATCCATAATTGCAATGTACAATAATGGAAGCCCATTTAGAATAGCAACCAAAACAATGGAAGAAGGAGGTTTGAGTCATCAGATTCGGAGAATGCCTGTTTAAACACGGGAGGACCAGTGAGGTTTCATAGTTAGAGTGCCAGACTTGGACTTGGGAGACCAGGGTTCAACTCCCCTCTGGGCCAGAAAACTCGCTGTGTGATAATTATTATTATTATTATCTCGAGCCAGTCACCATCTGTCAGGTGAGCCTACCTCACAGGGGTAAAATGTGGAGAGGAACATCTTGGAGCAAAGGTGGGATATGAATATAATATCAGCAAACAGCTTAGAGGCCGGAGGAGCAGGAGGAGAAGGGAACGTGGTTAGCAGTGGGAAAGACACAACGACAGAAGTCAGTGGACAGTGGCAGCTCCTTCTTCCTTGTCCCTTTGGCTTCCCTTGCCTGCTAGTAGCTCTGAGTAGCCGTGGTCGGGCTGCTTTTCACGTGTCCGGGCCTTTAGGCTCTCCACTAGCCCTCTCCTGCCTGCCTGCTTCACCTCTAGCCAATCAGGGGGTGGGTGGTTCCACCTATCATTTTCTCTGGCGCCCCCTGGTGTTCGTCTCCTGTCCTTCTGCCCTACCAGCCCTGGAGGAGGCCAGCTACCACTACAAGAAGCCAGAGGCTGACAAAACGGTCACCTTGCCGGTAGCCGCGGCTTGCTCCTTCTTGGTCCGGTCGCCGATGGCAGCGATCACCGCAAAGTACTGGATGACACGCTTGGTGTTGACAGTCTTCCCTGCCCCGGATTCTCCGCTGCGGGGCAGAAAAACGAGGCTGAAGAGCGGGTGCGTTTGTAGACTGATCAACCGATCGATCCGCTATATCCTCATCCCACTTCCAGTGGCTCTCGAGTCATCCCCCCCCACCCCAAAATCAAGGGTATTTTTAAAAAATGTAATTTATTCTTCTAATATACCATGGCTGTTCTTAAGAATACAGGTGTCATGGACTGCCACTACAGCATCAGCCGTTTTGTGTTGCAAGTGAGGAATAGTATTGGAGCTTTGCAGAGAAACAACAAAGACAAGGAACCTGATTTTTAATAGTTAAGTCTGTGGCACAAACGACAGCAGCGGGGAGGGAGAACCACCCAATTTTGTGAATCTTCCATGCTCCCATGGTCGCCTGGCCAATTCTTGCTGCTCACCCCAGGAGACCAGGTGAGGAAGCAATTGTTCCCTTCTGTCCAGAGACAGAACAGGGCAAATGAGAAAGGGGGGGGGGGGGAGAGGTTTGCCATGGTGTCGATGGGTTTTAGGGAAGACCTATTTAGGGAATTTTTAAATGTTTGATGTTTTATCATATTTTTTATATTCTGTTGGGAGCCGCCCAGAGTGGCTGGGAAACCCAGCCAGATGGGCAGGGTATAAATAATAATAATAATAATAATAATTATTATTATTATTATTATTATTTTGATGGAGACAACCAAAATAGCAGTGTCGAGAGTTGATGGCCCAACCACTTGGAGGGTTTAAAAATAAAATCAAGCAGCATGTAAATTTTATGAAATAAAATGAATAGACCAAGAGGCAGACTTAGATAGAATAGCAGGTTTTAGGGTGGAAGGGCCATAACATCTGCTTTGCATTTACACAATCATTGAATTGTAGAGTTGGAAGGGGCCCCGGGGGTCATCTAGTCCAACCCCCTGCAGTGCAGGAATCTTTTGCCCAATGTGGGGCTCAAACTCACAACCCTGAGATGAAGAGTCTCACGCTCTACCATCCAGGGGATCCCAGGTTCATTCCCCGGCTGCAAAAGAACCCTGCAGGAAAATGCTGAGGAGCTGTTGCCAGTCAGTGCAGGCAATATGGAGCTAGGTCTGACTAGGGCAAAGCCAGCTTCCTAAGGGTGTTCTAGAGACCTTGTAGGGAGAAACAGAAAGGAGAGGGGAAGGGAAGGGAAGGGAGGACTTACGTGATCAGGATAGACTGGTTCTCGCGATCTAGAGAGAGAGAGAGAGAGAGAGAGAGAGAGAGAGAGAAGAGTTAAAAGGAAAGAGAGGAGGGGAAAATGGAAAGGGAGAAAACGCAGAAGAAATAGGAAGTGGAAAATAGCAAAGCAGGATTTTTGCCCCCCAGTTTCTTGCCAACACACACACACAGACACACACAGAAAGAGAGAGAGAGAGAGTTTCTGCACCCTCCCCCTTTTCCTGAAAAGGTAAAGGTAAAGGGACCCCTGACCGTTAGGTCCAGTCGTGAACGACTCTGGGGTTGCTGCGCTCATCTCGCTTTACTGGCCGAGGGAGCCGGCGTTTGTCCGCAGACAGTTTTTCTGGGTCATGTGGCCAGCATGACTAAGCTGCTTCTAGCGAAACCAGAGCAGCGCATGGAAACGCCGTTTACCATCCCGCTGGAGTGGTACCTATTTATCTACTTGCACTTTGACTTGCTTTCAAACTGCTAGGTTGGCAGGAACAGGGACCGAGCAACGGGAGCTCACCCTGTCGCGGGGATTTGAACTGCCGACCTTCCGATTGGCAAGCCCAAGAGACTCAGTGGTTTAGACCACAGCGCCACCCGCATCCCTTCCCCCTTCTCCTTACCTGTCAGCATATATTGATAGGCGTTGTCAGAGATGGAGAAGATGTGGGGAGGGGCTTCGCTTCGCTTCTTCCCCCGGTAGGCAGCCACCACTTCTGCGTTGTAGACCGGCAACCACTTGTAGGGGTTGACAGTCACGCAGAAGAGCCCGGAATACGTCTATAGAGGAGAAAGGGAGGAGGACGGAGGAGGAAGGGCATTCTGTAAGAAAATGATGTCTTGTGGGGAATTAAAAGGGCAAGAAACTTGAAGGGTGGTGTGGGTTGTGGAAGGAAGCCGAGAACGCTCAGGAGGCTTGGAATTATTATTTTTAACCCTCCCTGCAGGTTTCCAGGAAACCCGACAACTCTTCACTGTTGGAAGCCGAAAGCTGGAGTAGGTGGAATTATGGTTCGATCCTGCTCTCTTGACACCCTTAACTATCAGTGCCCAACAAGTCCACTCCAGCGAGGTGGGAATATTGCAGATTCTGGATAATGTTCAGGTACCAGGTAAGGGGGAATGTCTGCCATGCCTCTCAGCCCAGCGGCTGTCCTGGTGGACGGGAGGAAGAGTCGTCCAGGGTCACCCGGAGGCCTGCAAGTTTCCTACAAGGAAGGGCCGTAGCTCTGGGAGAGGACACCTGCTTTGCATGCAGAAGGCCCCAGGTTCAAGATCCCTGCCTGAAACCCTGGAGATCCACTGCTGCTGATACTGAGCTAAAGGTAAAGGGACCCCTGACCATTAGGTCCAGTCATGACCAACTCTGGGGTTGCGGCGCTCATCTTGCTTTATTGGCCGAGGGAGCCGGCGTACAGCTTCCGAGTCATGTGGCCAGCAGGACTAAGCCGCTCCTGGTGAACCAGAGCAGTGCATGGAAACGCCGTTTACCTTCCCGCCGGAGTGGTACCTATTTATCTACTTGCACTGGTGTGCTTCCAAACTGCTAGGTTGGCAGGAGCAGGGACCGAGCAACGGGAGCTCACCCCGTCGTGGGGATTCGAACCGCCAACCTTCTGATTGGCAATTCCTAGGCTCTGTGGTTTAACCCACAGTGCCACCCGCGTCCCTTAATACTGAGCTACTTAATACTGAGCTACACGGACCCAAAATGGCCTGACTTGAGATAAGGCAGATTGCTGGGTGCCAGGAAGGATCGTGCCCACTTACATAGATCATCCAGGCGGCATAGCGCTCCTTGAGGTTGTAGAGGACGGCAGGTTCGTGCAGGAAGGTCAGCATGGCCATGTCCTCGATCTTGTCGAACTTGGGCGGGTTCTGCTGCATGATCTGGTCTTCCTTCACCGTCACCGTCTGCGGAGAAAAGGCAGCGAAGCCTCAAGCCAGCGGGACAGCCGGCGCCCAAAGGACGGGAACCTCTTCCTCCCCCAAACGGCCCCCCAAATTGAACCCACTCAGTTGCATCCAATGCTCTCCTCAGAGAAGATGCCATGAAGTTAACGGGCACCACTCAGGTTCGCGGATTCCAATGGGTCTACTCTGAGTAGGACCAGCACTGGACAGCACCTCTTTTTTTTACTTAGGTAGCAGGAAAAGGATGGAAAGAAGCCATAGATGGAAAATGGGAGGGACACGACAGGGATGCCCGCTCGACAGAACAGGGCCAGCCGCACTAGAAGACCCCAGTCAGGGCATGGCAGCTGGCACTTCGCCTCACTAGGGAGGTGGGTGGCCAGAACAGCATTTATAAAAAGACAGAGGAGAGATCATGGGGGCACGGTGTCGGGCAGAAGGGAAGATGGTTGTAGGAGGCATTTTTTTTATGCCAAAGTTTCGGACGTTTTGGAGCACAACATGCAGAAGAGCTACTACATTGGCTCCCAGTACGTTTCCGAGCACAATTCAAAGTGTTGGTGCTGACCTTTAAAGCCCTAAACGGCTTCGGCCCAGTATACCTGAAGGAGCGTCTCCACCCCCATAGTTCTGCCTGGACGCTGAGGTCCAGCGCTGAGGGCCTTCTGCTGGTTCCCTCACTGCAAGAAGCAAAGCTACAGGGAACCAGGCAGAGGGCCTTCTCGGTAGTGGCGCCCTCCCTGTGGAACGCCCTCCCACCAGATGTCAAAGAGATAAACCTGACATTCAGAAGACATCTGAAGGCAGCCCTGTTCAGGGAAGTTTTTAATGTGTGACATTTTAATGTATTTTTAATCTTTGTTAGAAGCTGCCCAAAGTGGCTGGGGAAACCCACCCAGATGGGCGGGGTACAAATAATAAATTATTATTATACGATGGGATGGGCATGAGAGCAAGAGAAACAGCCCAGCACCTTGCCGTTCTCTGTGTCCGCGGTGACTTTGCCACCATCCCTCGACATGATCTTGGCCTTGACGAACTCCAGCTTCTCATCCGGCACGAACACATCCTTCTTCATGTCGAAAGGCCGGTTCTGCGCCTCGATCCTCTGCTTCTCCGACATGCGCAGGTAAGGGGCTGCGGGGCCAAAGTCGGCCATCTCGGCATCCGAAGACATGGCTGGAGCTGGAACGGGAACATTTCCAAGGGTAACAGCCATGCAGCAAGCAGGGGTGTCCTCGCAGCAGTGAACAGGAGCCCGGGGCTCGTGGGATTCGAACCTGGGACTTCAAGGCCCGACGGTTGGGGATGGTGCAATTTGCCAAGCAGCCACCAGGGGGGACCATCGCCTCATGAGGAGGAGGTATGCAATATATGCAGTTCACAAAATGCCCATGGGGGGAGCTCCACGTTGCCCAACACGCCTCTCCAAAAGGGAAGCTGTGGTGCTGCTGCCCCCAAGTGGACATTGGGAGGACTGCGCCGTGCTTAACGCCACTGCCTCCTGGGCAAGTATTCTGCCCTCTTGTGGGCTTTCAAAAATAAAACACCCCTTAGAAACAGGTCTGGTTCTTCACCCCTAGAAGACGCTGCAATCTGGATGCCAGCTAAAAGCAAGCTGTGAATAAAACACCTGCCCACAAAAGCAACTGCTCCTGGACAGAAGCGCCCCATTTTTACCTTTTTTATTTTCCTAGGGTTCCACAGGAGATCGGCTACCTGGGGCCGGATGACTGTAGGTGAAAAACACAAAATATAGGCATGTTTATCCTCCCTGGCCTACCCACCACAAACATATACAATATCTATAATTCTCTTCTGCTTGCAGTTTCCTGAGAATTTCCCTGATTTGCAGTTCTTGAGCCAATATGTGAACAAAATCCTTTAAATTCGCACCTTGCCAAATCTTGTGACCTCAGATTTTGTGACTGACCTCGGTCTGCCATCAGCCAGCCCATCTGACGGCCTTCTTGCTTATACCCTGTCGAGCGAGTGACCCTGCCTTTCAGCTTCCTTCTCCTTCAGCTTGGCATTGCCCCTTGTAGAAATCAGCAGGGAGGAAGGCAAGAGCAGAACTAAAACTCAGCGTCTCTACCTAGCATTGGCTGCAGTTGCGGCGGTCATTGGCTGTGGCGCCACCTACTTCTGGCCTCCTGCCTTGCGTCCCTGCCTCCCACCATTCCCAGTGGGCCCCAGCAGCAGTTCTATCCAGGGATAGAACTTCCTGTGATTGTGAATGGTGGGCCTGGAGGAGCAAAAGCCCCAGGCAAACATTTACATGTTGCCCTTGCAAATAAATCTTTGTGAAAGGTTTGCCTTCGTCCGAGGAGCTCGGGGCAGCATACACAGTTCTCCATGCACATTTTATCATCGCACAACATCCCCGCGAGGTGTGTCAACCTAGGAAGTTGAGGCAGGGGAGGGAGACTGGCCCAAGGTCACCCTGCGGGGTTTGCGGCTGAGAGAAAACTTAAACCAAGCTGAGCAATCTCACGCCCAGTTCTGCAATAATACATCTAATTAGCCCCATGCCTGCATACGGACATAAGAAACTTGTTGTTGGACTACAACTCCCATCATCCCTGGTCACCGGAGATGCTGGGCTTTGTAGTTCAACAAACTACCGACAAAAGGCTACACTCCTGGGTTACAGCCTGCGCCGTAATGAGTCACAGCAGAACCAGTACCGCCTTGCAAGTGTCAGTCCCCACATGCAATTTGGGGCTAAAGTTAGATAGATCCCTGGTCTGAAAAGAGTCAAGGAACCTCAAGTAGAGGCTTTCCCAGCCGTCATCCGAGTTAAAATATTGTTTTGATGGGAGATGCCAGGGAACGCTGAATCTTCCGCCAGCGATTCATGTGCTCGGTTATTGAGCTGTGATGCTCTAACCATCACTGTGCTGTGGGGCTGCCTAGATAAGAGCATAAGATGAGCCCAGCTGGATTCGAACACAGGTCCATCTGTTCGAGCATCCTGTTTTCATAAGAGCCAACCAGATGCATATCAGAAGCCTGTAAGCAGGGCTTAAGCTCAACAGCGCTCGCTCCTCACCTGCGATTCCAAGCAACCAGTAGCACATAACCATTATGGCAGGCAGATTTACCGTCCGTGAATTTGTCTAAACCCCTTAAAGCCATTCAAGGCTGCGGCCATCACTATGCCTTGTGGCAGTGAGTTCCACAGCTCAACTACGTGCAATCTGAAAACTGCTAAGCTCCCTGTGCGATTTGTCTCGCGCCATGGTTGTGATTTTGCACAACCACTTCTAAAGGGGGGGGGGGGGCTGAACAGCTATGGGTTCTTGAGGCAGAAGCACCCGTACAATCAGCTCACCAGTTTTCCTTCCAGAGGGAAAACAAGCTAGACTTATGGCTACTACAAAAACGGAACAATGACTCGTTATTATAAAATTTTCCCAGAATTCTCTCCTTGGGCCACACTGTTTATCAGAAGCAAACCCGTGAGGAAAGTCCTTCGTTTCTCAACATACGGCCCATGGAAATTCTCACCTGATTCTCAAAGCCGCACGTAGGCAAGAGAAATCCCGAAAGATTTCAACGCCTAAATTTCGAACTTAAGTTTTAATATTCAGCTGGTAGGGGAAATCTAATGGAAATACTTGAGGGGGGGGAGAGGAAAGAGTGGAGTGTTTTCTTCAAAATTCAAACAAGAAATGCCTTTACACCACCTATTCTCAGATCTCAGATGAAATTCTCAGATCTCAGGATTTGCAGAATTAACACACACTTCTTGAATTTACTGGAAATGCACAGCCAGGCACACTCACCACTACAAACTCGCCTTCTTACACACTCACAAAAACACAGGCTGGGCTCTGTGCAGATGGGACACAATCCTAGCCCCTTCGTGCAACACATTTTGGAGAGCCGCGTCCAATCCTCACAAGCCCCACTTAGGACGTGTGCTTATTTGCATATACTGTTTGTTACGTGCGTGCAAATCTCTCTCTGAACACACGACCCACCAACAGGCGTGAAGAAAGCCCCAATTTTGCACAGAGACCCCAGCTCAAACACACCTGCCCGCAAATATTTGCAAACACCACAGCCGATTCCCAATCCCAGCCACTGTCTTGCGAGCTGCTAGTGTCAGGATTAAGAGCTGGGAGAGACCAGGGTTCAAATCCACAAAGCTCACGACTGGGTGACCCTGGGCCGGTCAGCCTAGCCTACCTCACCGGGTTGTTGTGGAAATTAAAATGAGGAGGGAGGGGGAGAAGAACTAGGTATTCCAGCTTGAGCCCCTTGGGAGAAAAAGGTGGGTGATAAAGGCAGCATTCTACCATCTGCCTGCATTGCAAATGTGCAAAAAATTAAAAAAATCACAAACCACCAGGTACATTGAAAGCGCACCTGGCAGCTTGGATTTCATTCCCTGCCCCCAGGATAGATTAGGTGGTAGATCATAAGACTTTTAATCTCAGGTTTGTGGGTTCAAGCAGGGGGTTGGACTAGAGTTCCTTCCATGGGTGCAAACTCCCTGTCTAGATTTTCCCATGCCCAAATGGCCAGAGCCCAATCACCGGCAAACACAATACCTTCTTAGCCGCCCCCAAACCCTCCAATGTGGAACAGCTGGCGTTGGGCCTTACCTGAGACCAGTGCAGGATGGGTGGGGTTGTAAGCTGGGTGGTTGGCCAGCACCCTGGTTATAAACCCATGCTCCCCCCACTCCCTCCCACCGGCCAGCCTCATATGGGCACACGGACCCATTCCTCTCTCTCCCCACCCCCCCAACCACTTCCCTCCCCACCACCCCAATCCTATCGTGCTTCCCCTGGAACAATTGGAACAAGTCGTCATTGTTGTGGTATGAAGAATAAGAACAGGTTCAGGGAGGGGGGGGTGTGGACATCGAAATATCTTGGAACAACAGGGTTGAGATTCCAGTGGGGGGAGAGGAGGGGGTCTCAGGGGAGATGAGAGAAAGAAGCTGCACATACTTTTGGCAACCTAGGAATATTCCACTGCCCTCCCCAACGCTCTGTTTCCACATGTAATCTCTTGCACACCCTCACCCATAGTTTATTGAAACCCCCCCCCAAAAAAAACCCCAACCCTTAGCCATAGTTTACTGTTCCCCCACCTGGAAGAAATGTAACAGGAAGAATCCAGAGAAAGGAAAATGTTGCGTCGAGGCATCGCGTTATTAAGTGCCGTTGATTTCGCTGCAGCCCAAGCTCCGAGATGCAACTCAGAGGGTTTGGGGATGGTTTTGAACATGGGTAGGCAAACTAAGGCCCGGGGGCCGGATCTGGCCCAATCACGTTTTAAATCCGGCCCGCAGACGTGTTTTTACATGAGTAGAGAATGTGTGTTTTTATTTAAAGTGCATCTCTGGGTTATTTGTGGGGCATAGAAATTCGTTCACTCCCCCCCCCCCAAAATATATTCTGGCCCCCCACTAGGTCTGAGGCTGTGGCGTAGCGTGGGGGGTGCAGGGGGGGCCGGCTGCACCGGGCACAACATCTGGGGGTTAGGGTTAGGGGGCGCAAATCCACGGGTTAGGGGGCGCAAATTACTTGCCTTGCCCCGGGTGCTGACAACCCACGCTACGCCACTGGTCTGAGGGACAGTGGACCGGCCCCCTGCTGAAGAAGTTTGCTGACCCCTGGTTTTGAAGGTGTAACTGATTTATGTCCAGAGCCCTGAGTTGCTTAGGGTGGCTCAGCAACCCCACTTGGAAGTTGTCACCATCCTCCATTCTTCCCTTAATCTGGTAAACAGAATCAGGCAACATGAAGCCGATTACAGGAGCCTCACCTCAGGTGAAGCTTTCCTTTGCCTTCTCCTAAGGTCTTTTGCTTCCCCCCAGGCAACCAAGACACGCCTTTCGTAAGCACAAACCATTTTCAGACCGAGGGCCTCGGGAAACAACTTTAGATATTCCCACATTGTGCTTTCACCGCCTGAATTATCACAGGAGGAGGCATCCATTTCGATACGAAGTTTGCCCATTTCTTTCTTTTTTTAAAATAATATTTATTAAAGTTTCAAAAAATTACAGAAATAAAGAAAAACAGAAAATACAAAATACAGAAAAAGTAAAAACAATTAAAAATAAATCCATCTTTCCATGTCTTGTCTTTCATTTACTTGTTTCCTTGACCTCCTCACACCTCCCTTTTTTGTATTCTAGTTCAATTAATTATTTCAGCAAATCCTTTCCATTCTTGTTTTTTATCTTACTAATATATCTTAATATATTGTAACTTTACATTCTGACCTGTTAACAATCCATTCTTCCTTAACCCTATATAGCATTACTGCAAAAACCACATTACGTCATTCCAACATCCTTTTAGCATTCCTTAATTTTACAGTGTTTCTGTAAATAGTCTTTAAATTTCTTCCAGTCTTCTTCTACCGACTCTTCTCCCTGGTCTCGGATTCTGCCGGTCATTTCCACCAGTTCCATATAGACCGAAGTTTGCCCATTTCTCCCCTGGCCACTTTCCCTGTGCAGACTCGTTCCCTGGAAAATATCGTAAGAGGGTTTCTATTGAGAGAGGGATATATATTTTCCCATTTTAAAAATTATTATTTGAAAACTCTTGCAGAGGGACATGATTTGGTTGAAAGAAGGGCCGCTCCTGAAAGATTAAGCAGTGCTTGAAACGTCCACCCACTGAGGAGTGGGAGAAACACAGGTGTGATAGAGGTACTTCATTTCTCCCCCAGAGGGGCTAAAAGCAGCTTCCAGGTAGTGGGATTTGGGGTGGCGGAAAGAGGCAGAGAAGGTTGAACGCTGCCCTAGCTCAGTGATAAGAGCATTCACTCTGCATGCAGAAAGTCCCGAATTCAAATCCTGACATCTCCAGGTAAGAATGGCAGAGATCCCTGCTTGGAACCCTGGACAGCTGCTGCCAGCCAGTGTAAGCAATGCTGAGCTAGCCACAAAATTGAACTATACCACCCAGATGCCTGTGGAAAACTCACAAGCAGGATTCAGGCATAAGAGCCCTCTTCCTTCCTGTAGTTTCCAACAGGAAAAGCATTATTTCCTCCAACTGTGAAGGCAGCAGCAGATCTGACAGCCCATCTCACATGTAGCAGCTGTCTTGCTCTCACTTTCACGGGGAATGGCACCGCTAGTCCCATTTTACAGCTGGAGAACTGAGGCCGGAAGAAACAACTTGTGCAATGCCGCACATTTGGTCTGCAGCAGAGGGTTGTTTACCTGAATGGACAAACTTGCCTTTTCCTCTTCTTTCACTCAGGTGGAGAAAGTTTATGTATACGAGACTCAAAAAGTCCAGCTGACAGCCAAACCACGTTCTGGTTGTCTTTCGATTCATAGTTCGATTGCCCCGAGGCAAAAACATGAACCTGTTTAAACTTATGTAAGTTAAGAGAGTGATCTCTCAAACGGTACAAAATCCCTCAGAGAAGGACATAGGCAAAACCCCAGCTAAGTAATATGTGGAGAGCTGCACTTAGCAGCCATTTTTTAATACTAAAAAGGAGGCTTTTCATTTGAGGGGAGAGAGCTAATGGGCACCAAAATCCAGATGTCTTTCCCCCCAGCAAGTAAGTTTTAACCAAGTCTTTTCTTTTTCTCTTTTTAGAGAAATCCTCTGTCTCTCTGGAAGGGCTTAAAAATCCTTGCAAAAAACTATCTAGAGCTGCAATGTAATGACATAAAAACAGTAATAACAGAACTGGCATTCTTCTCCATCCTCCCACTCAACCCGTTTTTTTGCAAAATGCAACAAGATTTCGATTTCAAAATTTGGATCCAGAATTTGCAGGGTTGCGAGGAAAGCATGAGATCTACGCTAAGCCCAGGGAGCTGGGCTTAGCTGCAGAGCCAGTTTCAAACCACCGGGGCTCCGTTCTGGAAAGGCAAAGCGAGTGTACCTCTGAGCACGCACAGAGTGGCTTTCCTTTGCCATTTTGCAACCACATGAGGCCGCACGCATAAGAGCCATAGCTGTCAACTTGTCGCCTTTTCTTGCGAGGAATCCTATTCGGAATAAGGGAATTTCCCTTTTAAAAAAGGGAAAAAACGTTGACATCTATGATAAGAGCTTCCGAGCCTGGGTTTTCTGTCCCCCCTTTCTTGGTTTTTAAACGTGAGAAGTTTGAAAAGGAAAAAAAAAAAGCTTTTCATTGCAACCTCCCCCCCCCCCAAAAGGCCTAGGCCTTTTAGCCCATCTCTGAGCCCGAATCTGGCTTTTTCCATAGCCTAGCCGAGGGGACGGCTGGGACCCTGGACTCCTTTGTCCCCAGGCCTGGAGGCAGGACTCTTGGGTTCTATTCCCGTCTCCCCGATGAGAGGCTATAATAAGGAGCCTTTGTGGCGAGGTTGCTATATAAGGGCCGCCAGAGGAGCCGGCCGCGAAGGTCATGCTGCCTCAATGCCATTCCTGCCTTTTGTTCTGGGCCAAGGGGGGCCATCGGCGGACGTCACCCGCCGGATCGAGTGACGGCCTGGCGGGGCCGCCGGCAAGCCGAGAGGGGAGGGGAGGGCCTGACATTTGGGGAGGGAATGCCGTGAGGTGGGGGGGGGGGCAGGCCGTGTCCTGGAAGGCAGAAAGGTGGCCAAAAGCCAGGAGGGCGGAAAATGCCCACAGACAACGCCGAAGGGTGGCCTGCATGGAGTTAATGGCCGGAAAGTGGCAGCTCCTGGCACGGTGCCGCCCTGTTTGCTGGCGTTGTGCCCTGCCCCGGATTATGAATTGGCTCCGGCCTCCCCCTCGCACCTGCTCCCTTCTTTGTCTCTCGCCCGGGACCCCCCCACACCCTCTGCTCCCATGTGTCCATTGTCTGTCCAAATGCGCGGCACAAATATAGCCTTTCCAACGTGCTCTCTTTTTCCACACAGCCCCGGCCACCTCAGCTTCCCTCGCAGAGAAGCAGGAGGGATAAACGCTGGAGAGCCTCTGAAGAACTGGCCCTGCTTCTTCCGTTTCTGGAAATTGTGTTTTTGGGTCAGGGTGTGCCTTTCCTCCTCTAACCACTACACATGGCTACCCTCTCGCTCTGGCTCCTAACCGGGAAGAGGGCTCCATCTCCTTGCACCCTGAACACCAGCGACACATGGGCATCGCTCAGCTGACCGTGAAGACGCAATTAGGAGCCGTTCGGGGCCTAGCAATTCAGTTGCCACAACAGGCAGGAATACAGTGGTACCTCGGGTTAAGTACTTAATTCGCTCCAGAGATCCGTTCTTAACCTGGAACTGTTCTTAACCTGAAGCACCACTTTAGCTAATGGGGCCTCCTGCTGCTGCTGCTGCGCCGCCGGAGCACGATTTCTGTTCTCATCCTGAAGCAAAGTTCTTAACCTGAAGCACTATTTCTGGGTTAGCAGAGTCTGTAACCTGAAGCGTATGTAACCTGAAGCATATGTAACCTGAGTTACCACTGTATGTCATTGTCAAGTGACCCACGGAGGGCAGGACAGCTTGAGAAGCACAGCCCCGAACCGCAAAATTTATCTCAGGAATTCACATCGCCATCCCAAGCTGAGCTAAAAAAGCAGGAATCTCCACAAGCTTGCTCTAACCACAAGGCCTGCTGCCCAATGCCTCGCCTCCTGAACCTGCTCTTTGGGCTTTGCTGTTTCCATCAGAAAGGAGAGAGGAAAGGACCCAGGAGTCCTGGCTCCTGACCCCCATCCTTTACCCTGAGGCACCCCAATTTTCTTCTGACAGACCCCTGAAGTCCTAGCCTACAGTGCTCCTCGCACACCCTGCTCAGACCACTAGGCCTCACGCGGTCCTCATTTTGAAATCTGAGCGCAGGACTCGGCGGTCTGTAACGCACGCTCACACTTCCGACAAGCCAATTTTCCCAGCTTCCCCTCAAATGAGCCATTTCTCTCCCCTGCCTGATGGGCACTGATGACTTTTTGGAGCCAGAATTCCAGCTGCGAGGATAATAGGAAAGGTTGTTCCAGGAGCCCAGCTGGGAATGTAATTGGCACGAAAGCCATGCAAAAAACCCCCCACACCAAACAGAAGCAGCTTAAGGGAGTCCCCAGCTAACGGGAGGGATGGGGAAGAGGGGGGCAGCCCTGGCAAGATGTCCCCCTCCGCCTTCGAAAACAATAGGCAGGTGAAACAAAGGCCAAACGTGGGCTGGAGAGACGACAATGGGATTCCTGGCGCACCCTGGCACTATGCGCCTGGCTATTGTTCCTGCAGTCCTGGCAAGATGCCCCCCTCCGCCTTCGAAAACAATAGGCAGGTGAAACAAAGGCCAAACGTGGGCTGGAGAGACGACAATGGGATTCCTGGCGCGCCCTGGCACTATGCGTCTGGCTATTGTTCCCGAGCCAGGATAGAGCAGAGGCCTCGACAGGACAAGAAAAGATTGAGAGGTCAGTGGGAGGGAGCGTTGTACCACCGCACAACTGTGCCACCCGCGTGGCATGGCGGCCAAGACAAAGCTAGCACTCGGGGCATGTGTGGATGTCAACAAAGCCAGCACAGACCACTGCTAAAATGCACCTGGGTTACATTTGCGGGCAAGAAGCAACTTAGGTACCCGCCAATGAATCCGTCCGCAAAGCGAAACAGGAAGGGGCTTGTAAGGTTTATGCACATCGTAGGAACATAGGAGGCGCTGGCTGGATCGTGCTAATGTCCCCTCTAGTACAGCTTCCTGTTTTCACAGTGGCCAGGCAGTTGCTTTAGTGGAAAACCTGCAAGCAGGATTCGAACGCAAGAGCGGCAACTGGTGTCGCTTTCTGCTCAAAAAAGTCCCCAAGCGATTTGCAACCAAAGTGGTTTTTTTAACCGTGAAATAAAAATCATGTAAAAGTTATTGCATGCAGATTTAGTAGAGCTTATCCCTGGAGCTGCCCAACTTTTTTTAAAAAAAGTCTTTGCCTGGTGGCAAAACGATGGCAAGGTTGGCACCAGGCGGGTCTCCTCGGGGAGAAAATCCCTTAAGAAAGCTGCCACTAGGGAGAAAGCTAGTTTGGTGGAGAGTTTGAAGACTGGCAGCTCAGTGGGGAACAGGCTCTGGTTGCCACCCTCCAGACCTCTCCCATAGGGGCATGGAGCGGAGGGCCTCACGCGGCAATCTCAGGGTCCGGACAGGTTTGTGAGCCACCTCGGCCCATCTCCCCGACATGCAGCAGCACCATCTCCCTACCACCCAGACTACAGATCAACCCATGAAATCCAGATTCAGGTAGGTAGCTGTGCAGGTCTGATGCAGTCAAAATAAATAAAAAAATTAAAAAATTGTCCAGTAGCACCTTAGAGACCAACTAAGTTTGTTCTGGATATAAGCTTTTGTGTGCATGCACACTTCTTCAGATACCTGAAGAGGTGTGCATGCGCATGAAAGCTTATACCCATGAAATCCAGTTGGCACCAGCTGAAAGATCTACCCAGCAGTACCTCCTGAGATGGGTAATGGCTCTGGGGGAGCACAGCTTCTTTGCCTGCAGAAGGGACCAGCAGAAAGGACCAGGGTTCTTTGGGGGAGAAGCCAGATGACTGTCTAAACTGGTATAAGGTGTAGGCGACCGTCATTCGCCTCTTTTAGCCCCCGCGTGCTTGTTTCAAAAATATCAGGCAGATAAAGCACGCTGGGGTTGTGAACAGCAGTAATGTCATCTTCTGGTTGGCCAAAGGGATGTTATTTGCTGGGAGGGGGCCAAGTTATGGGGGAGCTCAGGGGGGAGGAAAGAATGGGGGGAAATAAAACGGCCAGAGGGAAGGAGGAATATTGGGGGTGGCGGACGAGAGATAATGAAATATTGTGAGGACCCTAAATGGGAATGGCTGTGATACCCTCTGCATTTTTGCCCTTGCTGAGAAATACTTAAATACTTGCAGCTTCCACCCAGCTATCAGCGGTTTATTAAGGTTCTCAATCATTGACGTTGCGTCGTCGTTGCATATTATAGGAGCAGGGAGCTGAAACAGCGACAAGGCTAACGCTCTGTGAATGCTCTGGGTCCCCCTCTCTCAAACTTTCCTTCCACTTTGGAAACCCCTCTCCCTCTTTTAATGCACGGTCACAATTATTGTTTTTCATGTAGGAGGCTAAACCCATAAAAGCGGGAAACAGCCAAACGGAAGGTGGGGACATTTATTTATTTTTAAATCAAGCCTGCTGCTGTTTTATTGGATTTGGCCTCTAAGGTTACTTCCCCCCACCCCCGATTTTAGGTTATGCGTAATGCTCTTAACATTTTGCAAGGCGCTTGGAGACGTCATTTGCAGCGAGCAACTAAACAACTGACTTATTATTGATAATGATAAATCCACCGAAGAATGAGCCAAAACTTGGGGGGGGGGTTCTAGGGCGAGGACTGGACTCTGCAAACACACCGTACATTTAAAGGACATGTTGTTGTTGTTGTTTAATCGTTTAGTCATGTCCGACTCTTCGTGACCCCCTGGACCAGAGCACATCAGGCACTCCTGTCTTCCACTGCCTCCTGCAGTTTGGTCAAACTCATGCTGGTAGCTTCGAGAACACTGTCCAGCCATCTCGTCCTCTGTCGTCCCCTTCTCCTTGTGCCCTCCATCTTTCCCAACATCAGGGTCTTTTCTAGGGAGTCTTCTCTTCTCATGAGGTGGCATTGGAGCCTCAGCTTCAGGATCTGTCCTTCCAGTGAGCACTCAGGGCTGATTTCCTTCCGAATGGAGAGGTTTGATCTTCTTGCAGTCCATGGGACTCTCAAGAGTCTCCTCCAGTACCAGAATTCAAAAGCATCCATTCTTCGGAGATCAGCCTTCTTTTAAGGACATACGTAGCTTTAAATCATGGGGAGTGCATTTTGGGAGTTGTAGTTCTGCGAGGGGGAAACTACAGTTCCCGTTATTGTATTTTGGGGGGGGGGTTTAAATGTAGAGTGCGCAAGCAGCCTCTGGAAAGGCACAAGAGGGGGACATTATGAACAACCAAGAAGAGAGAGAGGGGACTGGGGTTCTTGGCAGCAAATTTAGCATTCGAACAATAGCAATGCAGATTCCTGGAAGCAGGAGGTGAGTGGAAGGAATGCCTGGCATCCCATTGTCTCTCTCTCTCTCTGACTTTTTACTAGCTGCCATGACATCACTCGCTAGTTGCTTCAGAGGAGACTCTGCCAGAGATGGGGGTCTCCACACCGCCAGCCCTTGCCAGGCACATTCTCAGCTGGGCCTTCGGGTGGTACCTGCCCATTGTCCTTGCGGCTGCAGGCCTGGCACCGAGGACCAGTTGCGCTGCCAGCTTGGCCCTAGATTTAAACATTGTGCTAAACATACAATAGACCAGGGTCCCGCTATGCTGTAATTATCCCAGACTTTCTAAGCGCAAAAAATGGTTGTTCGCTTGCTCCACTCAAGGCTTTCTTAATGGCGGCTGTAGAAGTGTCAAGAGTGGATGGTACGTTTTTCCAGACTGAGATAAAACAAAGAACAGAATAGTTGTGTTTGTTCTTGTCAGGCCTACTGCACAGGGTGGTTGTGAAGACAAATGGGGTGCAGAAGGCACGCATCACAGGTGCCACCTCGTTTGAAGGGCAGAATAAAAATGTCTCACCAGTAATAAATGGTGAGTGAAGACTTGCAAATATATAAAATTTGTGGGTTGAAGGAACTCAGTATAGAGCTCAATTGCCTGTGCTAATGAAACAGAACAGTAGTTGGCAATGGATTAAACCAGGGGTAGGCAACCTAAGGCCCGGGGGCCTTCTCAATCTGGCCCACGGATGGTCCGGGAATCAGCATGTTTTTACATGAGTAGAATGTGTGCTTTTATTTAAAATGCATCTCTGGGTTATTTGTGGGGCATAGGAATTCGTTCATTCCCCCCCCCCCCCCAAAAAAAAAAAATATATAGTCTGGCCGCCCACAAGGTCTGAGGGACAGTGGACCGGCCCACAGCTGAAAAAGTTTGCTGACCCCTGCATGGCGTTCTTTGCTGTAAGGTTGCAGTTGGGTGAAATGAGCTCTGATCCACAAAAGCTTGTGCCGCAATCAGTGTCACTCCTTAAAAAGTCATATCTATGACCTTTGCTGTCGACGAATGACCAGCCACGTCTTCACCTGACATATGCAACAAACTGTGTGACTGTACTGGTCACGGTTCTGTATCAACAGAGAGGGGCAGATGGGGCTCGTCGGCCTGGGAAGGCAGCCCATCTAGGAGAAGGAAAGCTCCAGTGCTAAACCTCTGCTGCCTTCTTTGATTTACTTCAAGAAAAGGCTCAGGAGTAAACCCTACACAAATCCGGAGTGGAGTCCCTGGTATACCTCGTTCCAGGAACTCCTGCAGCCAAGCTGGTGCCAAACGTATTGTTCTGATTTCTTTGGACCACATCAGCCAGCTTGCTCCTGGAGATTCTTAGTAAACCAAGGAACCCCTTGTGGCCAGCAGGGTTTGTAGGAACATTGATGGACCTTCGGCAGGATCACCAGTCACACTAACAGGACCCTCAGCATTCAGAAATCCCTCAGATTTCATCCTTATCCAGGGACAGACTGACCTAAGTGGGTGTTCAATCCAGTCTCAGCTGAGCCAAACCTCACCATGTAGTCAAAACAAAAAAAATTCCTTCCAGTCGCACCTTAAAGACCAACTAAGTCAGTTCTTGGTATGAGCTTTCGTGTGCATGCACACTTCTTCAGATACCTTCAGATACTTCTTCAGTGTGCATGCACACGAAAGCTCATACCAAGAACTGACTTAGTTGGTCTTTAAGGTGCTACTGGAAGGAATTTTTTTTGTTTTGACTATGGCAGACCAACACGGCTACCGATCTGTAACTCACCATGTAGTGTCAGCGCCTGCTAAAACCTAAGCAGGCAAACCAGGCATGCAAATGCAACCAGAATTTTAACATGTAATTTTATTTTATAGCATATGTGTTTAGAACTGCTGGTTTTAATTATATATGGAATATCAGTTGTTTTCTAACATCTGATTTTAATCAGTAATATTGATATTAGATTCCCCACCCCCCAAAAAACCACTTAGATAGAGCTACTCAGGTGGTGCCACCCCCCCCCCCCAGAGAGAGGGCTACCAGGTTTGGGGAAATATGCCGCCCCCTCCCGCCCCCCAAAAAAACCATGGGGGGGGGTCCTAAAAAGTGGGGTGGGTAAACAAAAAGAAGAGGAGGAATCATATGGAGCAAACGGGGAAGGGACCAGGCTGGCTGGAACCCAGACCAGGAGCACTGCACACCGAAAAGCAGAGTGTCGCAGTGAGGTCCCACCGGCAAAGGATTACGTTCTTACCGTCCATTTCCTATATGTTGTATCCTACTGGTTGGGTGGTTTTTACCGTAGTTCTTGAAAAAAGAAGCATCCGAAAACTTATTTTGAAGACACCTCCCCCCTCAATAGAAGCAACAACTGAACAAATCCAGCCCAGGATGCTAAGAGCGACACGGATTTCCATTTTAAACAGTATGAAAATACAGCATTAAAAAAATAAATCCTTAGGCTAGAGTTTTGGCGGACCTCCAGAGGACTGCACAACCCTCATGGAATTGTAGACTTGGAAGGGACCCCCAAAGCGCATCTAGCCCAACCCCCGGCAACGCACGTGAATTCCAAGCACTCCGATTCTCAACGCAAAACTCTTTTATGAATTGGAGTTGTAAATCGTAGAAGGTCCCGCTGATTGGGCTACGTGTTTCCCGCGGGGCGGGTTTCAAGCTCCAATTGGCTGCTGGGCTCAGAATCCCCGCCTCCTGCTCCTCCCCCGCCCCCTCTTCAATAGAATCCTGCTCGCACCTCTTTTCTCTGTTTCGCTTCGCAACCCCCTCTCCGTGCCTCTGATTGGCCAGCGTTGCCTAAGAGGCCCAAACCTTGTCGTCTCATTGGCCAAACCTTCCCCGCAGGAGGCGGCCTTTCGGGCGCTATTGGTCATTTCTATAGCAACGGGGCGTTCCTCTTTGTAAAGAGGCGGAAGTCGACGAGGCCCCTTCGCACACGGACATTCGCGGCTCCGCCTTGAACCTAGTCCTCCGCGCGATTGGCTGGAAGGAGCTCCCGCGGGGCGGAAGCCTTCCGGCCATTGGCCCGAACTCTCGCGAAGGAGGCGGAGGCTACGTTTTGATTGGTCTGCGCCCTCAAAGAAGGCGGGGTGTTCCACCCCAGATGATTGGAGGCTCCTTCCTTTCCACGTGGGAGTAGGAGCGATGGCCATGGCGGAGAGTCAGCCTGGGCCGCCTGCCTCTCTGGACCTGGGGGTAAGAAGGGGAAAGGGCGGGGGAGGGGCGGGAATCGAGGCAAGGGTGCCCCTGAGCATGTGCAGAGGGCCTTGCTTTGATCTCTCAGTTCTTGCAGGCACGTTTCTGAATTTACACCAGCTCAGTTGCTTCATGATGCCAGCATATATTTTTTTTCCTTTTTGTCCAGCCCCATAAGTTTATTGAACCCTGTTGTTTATTGTATGCACATTTCTTTGTTTATTTATTAAGTTTGTAGACCGGACATCTCGGGGTGGCTCACGGCATAAAAATGCAAAATGAAAACGCAAAATGCGCAGTAAGAACAAAACAAACCATTTACCGGCACACCCACCCACACAAAAAAATACATTTAAAATGTTATGTCCTGTTTTTACAACGCTCTTCTTGTCGGTCTTTATGCCCTAGCTCTTGATTTTACGTTGGTTTTATTTTTTAGTGTTGTACCTTAGTAGCTCCTCTAAGAGACTTTAAATATTAAATGAGTGGTTTACAGATGCTTTTGGTTAAAGAATGCCATGCAGGGTTTAAGCCATTACCAACTGCTAATCCCAACAAATGGGGTTCTGGCTGGCTTCTAGGATGGAGGATATTAGGATATCCTGTAGGCTAGAATGAGTCCAGTTTTCTCTTCTTTTTTTCTTCTGTCCTGCCTTTTGAAAACCTTTTGGGTTCTCATTTGATTTATCTCTACGAAAGTAGAAATGGCGTTTGTGTGTGTGTGTTAAAAAAAAGCAGCATCTAAGTTCCTTATTTTTTCTGTTGGTATGTTTTTTTAATGAAGGATTTGAAATCCTGAGGACTATTTTGAAGGGAAAGGGGATTTTATACAGATGTGATAATAAGCTGTAAGTAACCTCTCATACCCAGAATAGCCTGCTTAAAGCTAATTTTGTTGGTTTGTAACTAAATAGCAAACGTAATTTTAAAAACCAAAACTTCTGTATTCTCACTTTAGAAATGAGGAGTGCAACTCTGAGCACGCTTTACTGGGGCTTGTAGAATTTTAGCTTCCCAAAATCAGGGGTGCTGAGATGTTGTAACATGACTTCGGAATTCAAAATATAGTTTGGTTGAATTGATATAATTAAGTTTTGCTCGGTAAGTAAATCGTGTGTAAAATTGCGTTGTTGTTGTTGTTGTTTAGTCGTTTAGTCGTGTCCGACTCTTCGTGACCCCATGGACCAGAGAACGCCAGGCACCTCTGTCCTCCACTGCCTCCCGCAGTTTGCTCAAACTCATGCTGGTAACCTCGAAAACACTATCCAACCATCTCGTCCTCTGCCGTCCCCTTCTCCTTGTGCCCTCCATCTTTCCCAACATCAGGGTCTTCTCCAGGGAGTCTTCTCTTCTCATGAGGTGGCCAAAGTACTGGAGCCTCAGCTTCACAATCTGTCCTTCCAGTGAGCACTCAGGGTTGATTTCCTTCAGTATGGAGAGGTTTGATCTTCTTGCAGTCCATGGGACTCTCAAGAGTCTCCTCCAGCACCAGAATTCAAAAGCATCAATTCTTCGGCGATCAGCCTTCTTTATGGTCCAGCTCTCACTTCCATACATCACTACTGGGAAAACCATAGCTTTAACTATACGAACCTTTGTTGGCAAGGTGATGTCTCTACTTCTCAAGATGCTGTCTAGGCCTGTCATTGCCCTTCTCCCAAGAAGCAGGCGTCTTTTAATTTCGTGGCTGCTGTCACCATCTGCAGTGATCATTGAGCCCAAGAAAGTAAAATCTCTCACTACCTCCATTTCTTCCCCTTCTATTTGCCAGGAGGTGATGGGACCAGTGGCCATGATCTTCGTTTTTTTGATGTTGAGCTTCAGGCCATATTTTGCGCTCTCCTCTTTCACCCTCATTAAAAGGTTCTTTAATTCCTCCTCACTTTCTGCCATCAAGGTTGTGTCATCTGCATATCTGAGGTTGTTGATATTTCTTCCGGCAATCTTAATTCCGGCTAGGGCTTCATCCAGCCCAGCCTTTCGCATGATGAATTCTGCATATAAGTTAAATAAGCAGGGAGACAAAATACAGCCTTGTCGTACTCCTTTCCCAATTTTGAACCAATCAGTTGTTCCATATCCAGTTCTAACTGTAGCTTCTTGTCCCACATAGAGATTTCTCAGGAGACAGATGAGGTGATCTGGCACTCCCATTTCTTTAAGAACTTGCCATAGTTTGCCGTGGTCGACACAGTCAAAAGCTTTTGCATAGTCAATGAAGCAGAAGTAGATGTCTTTCTGGAACTCTCTAGCTTTCTCCATAATCCAGCGCATGTTTGCAATTTGGTCTCTGGTTCCTCTGCCTCTTCTAAATCCAGCTTGCACTTCTGGGAGTTCTCGGTCCACATACTGCTTGAGCCTTCCTTGTAGAATTTTAAGCATAACCTTGCTAGCGTGTGAAATGAGTGCAATTGTGCGGTAGTTGGAGCATTCTTTGGCACTGCCCTTCTTTGGGATTGGGATGTAGACTGATCTTCTCCAATCCTCTGGCCACTGCTGAGTTTTCCAAACTTGCTGGCATATTGAGTGTAGCACCTTAACAGCATCATCTTTTAAAATTTTAAATAGTTCAGCTGGAATGCCATCACTTCCACTGGCCTTGTTATTTGCAGTGCTTTCTAATTGCGTAGAAATCATTTAAATGATTGGCAAGCGTTTGCAGCTATATATTATTTTTAGACCCATTTCAAAATGGTTTCAGAACCATTTTTTAAGGCATGGAACGTGTTGCGTTAATCTAAGCCGTGTTCACACCACACATTTAAAGCACGATGATGCCGCTTTATACAGCCGTTCACGGTTTTCCCTGAAATAACTCTGGGAATCGTAGCTCCATGAGGGGAGCAGCACCCTAAACAAACTACTGTTAGCGATTTAAAAGCATTGTGTGCATGGGGCCCTTGTCTGGATGTGGCCATGGCGTGGGTGATGGTGGCCGGATATGATTTACCAAGGGATTTTGGGGTGAGGTTCTAACAGAGAGGCCTTTTATATGAGGAAATTGTGCATTTTGCTGTTGGGAGCAGTGAGGTGGGGGAGAGGTTGATGGGGGAGAGAAAACTGACCTTCTGCGCTCCAGAGATTTTGGACCAAAACCTCCATCGTTCCTGGCCGCTGACTGTTCCTGGTTGGGTTTGTCTTCCATATCTGGAGGGCTTTAATAATAATAATAATAATAATAATAATAATAATAATAATAAATTATTTATATCCTGCCCTCCCCAGCCGAAGCCGGGCTCAGAGCGGCTAGCAACAGTAAAATGATAAAACATTCTAAAATCATTTCATTATAAAATTAATTCCAATCAGATTAATGGCAACCATTGGGCTAGAGTTCTGTGAGGATTGCCAAAGGAGGGAGTCAGGCTGTGCCCTGACCAAAGGCCTGGTGGAACAGCTCTGTCTTGCAGGCCCTGCAGAAAGATGTCAAGTCCTGCAGGGCCCTAGTCTCTTGGGACAGAGCGTTGCACCAGATCGGAGCCACGGCCGAAAAAGCCCTGGCTCTAGTTAAGGTTTGTTTAAAAACCCCTGGCTCTTTCTGGTTTGTTAAAAGCTGTGGCAGAGCGTTCTGGGGTTGTTCACCATTTTTATGGCCAGTTTGCTTCCCCTCCTTGCTTTGGGAGGGAAGAGGTGCATATTTTGAAAATTTCCCCTCCTTTCTGTTTTCCTCCTTGCTCCAGGAGAGAGTGGAAGCGGATCTGCCTGCAGCCCTCGGCCTCTTGAAATCCCTCCAAGACCAGGTGAGGGACACCTTCCTCTTCCCTTTCCCCGCAGACATCCCATCTCCCATCCCTCTTTAAGCTTCACCGTCTTTCTTATTTTGCCTCTTGCTGGGGTACAGGTGGTTGCGGTCACCCATCATGTACAGACTCTGGCGCAGAAGGTTCGGGCAGGGGCCTACCCCACTGAGAAGGTGAGTTGTTCTTGGAGGAATGTGGGGTGGGAAGCCTAATTCGCTTCTGGCCCTTGCTTCTCAGTGACTGCTCCATTTCTTGGTTTGGTAATGTGAAACAAAAAAAAAGGCAGGCGCCTCTGAGCACGTGAAGAGTGTCCTTCCCGTTACTGTGCAGGCCTCCACCCCCAGAGCTTTCAGCTAAGGCAGCCTTCCCCCAAGTTTTATAATTCTGAAGTTTGAATGATTTTATGAGGCACTGCTTTGATATATACCATATTTTTCGCTCTATAGGATTAAGACACACCCGACCATAGGACGCACCTTGTTTTAGAGGGGGAGAACAAGAAGAAGAAAATCTCCCCCTCTCTGCTCAGCACCCCTTCAGCGAAGCGGCAGGAGAAACAGAGCCCCTTCCATTTCTCCTCCCGCTTTGCTGAAGGGGTGCTGCGCAGCTCTCCCTCTCTGCTGAAGCCAGGAGAGTCTTGCTCTCCCGGCTTCAGCAAAAGGAACCTGAAGCCTTCGGAGCACAGCGCAAGTTGGTGCGCACCGATCCCTCTTGCTCTCCAGGCTTCAGCGAAAGCAACGCGTAGCCTCCGAAGCGCGGGGGAGCGCTCCCTCTGCGCTTCGGTGGCTTCGCGTTGCTATCGCTGAAGCCAAGGAGCCTGTATTCGCTCCATAGGAGGCACACATATTTCCCCTTCATTTTTGGAGGGGGAAAAGTGCATCCTATAGAGCAAAAAGTATGGTAAATATCAAATTGCCTGTTTATACGAACAAAACTTTTCTACTTAGTTTTATTTCAAAAACAATCCTATACCACTTGATTATTATTTTTTTGCAAACACCTCAAAGCCTTTTTCAGAAAGAATAAAAATGAAAATTTCAGTTTAAATAAATGTTAAAGGTGATAAAACATTCAAGAAGTAACCAGAATCAATTTTAAATGGAAAAGCAGATTAAAATACACATCAACATTCTGCATGTCTGGATAGCCTTGCCTAAAAAATGTTTTTAGCAAGTGCTGAAGGCAGCACAGGAAAGGCCCCTGCCTGGAATCAATAGGCAGGGAGTTCCAAAGGTTGGTTTCTTACATGTACAAACTGAGTACAGTGGTGCCCCGCAAGACGAATGCCTCGCTAAACGAAAAACCCGCAAGACGAAAGGGTTTTCCGATTTTTTAGCGGCTTCGCAAGACGAATTTCCCTATGGGCTTGCTTCGCAAGACGAAAGCCCATAGGGAAATCTCCGGGGACAGTGGGGAAGCGCAGCGCGCCTTCTACTCTGTTCCCGGACCTGTCCTAAGGCTTGCGGTGGGAGGTCCGGGAACAGAGGGGAAGGCGCGAAGGGCTTCTCCTCTGTTCCCGGGGCTTGCAGTGGGAGGAGGGTTTTTCCTCCCCACCGCCAACATTCAGAACAGCATTCTGAATGTTGGCGGTGGGGAGGAAAGCCCTCCTCCCACCGCGAGCATTCAGGACAGGTCCGGGAACAGAGGAGAAGGTGCGCAGCGCTTCTCCTCTGTTCCCGGGGCTTGCGGTGGGAGGAGGGTTTTTCCTCCCCACCGCCAACATTCAGAACAGCATTCTGAATGCTGGCGGTGGGGAGGAAAGCCCTCCTCCCACCGCAAGCCTTCAGGACAGGTCCGGGAACAGAGGGGAAGGTGCGCAGCCTGCTGCCCCGCGCGAGGGGCGCTCTTAAGCAGAGCGCCCCTCGCGCGGGGCAGCAGGCTGCTATCCGCAGCTTGGAGAGCCCTGCGGGGAAGTCCTGCAGGGTTCCCCAAGCTGCGAATGTCTGCGCCGCGCGCGGGGCAGCAGGCTGCTATCCGCAGCTTGGAGAGCCCTCTGGACCTCTTCTGAAGGCGGGTGGGGGGCAAAAGTCTTTGTCCCCCCTGCCTGCCTTCCCGGGGGATTTTAAAATGCTGGCGGGCGGCAGTGCTGCCGCCCGCCAGCATTTTAAGATCGCCCCGGACAGCGGAGAAGTCCTCCGCTGTCCCGGGGTTTTTAAAATGCTGGCGGGCGGCAGCGAAGGCTTCGCTGCCGCCCGCCAGCATTTTAAAATCGCCCCAGGACAGCGGAGAAGTCTCCGCTGTCCCGGGAAGGGGGGGGAAGCAAAGACTTTCGCCCCCCCCGTCGGCCTTCAGAAGAGGTCGGGGGACAGACTGTCCCCAAACCTGGTCTGAAGGCGGTTTCCATAGGAACGCATTGATTGATTTTCAATGCATTCCTATGGGAAACCGTGCTTCGCAAGACGAAAAACTCGCAAGACGAAAAGACTTGCGGAACGAATTAATTTCGTCTTGCGAGGCACCACTGTATTATGGGACTCGCAACTCCCACCTGTCCCAGCCATCATGGCGTCTCCTGAGGGATGATGGGAGTTGTAGTCCAAAACATCTGGGAGGGGCACCTGCATGGGAGAAAGCTCTCTTAAAGAAAATACCATTGAAATCCCAAGGTACTGGCCACTGATTGACTTAAAGTCTTTCTTTCCAGTTAAAAATGTCCCATTATTTCTTTTGCTGGTGTATTGGGAGGCCCCTCTGCTCCCCCATTTATATATTTAACCAAGTCAAACCAGATTGAATAACGTGTGTCGTTCCTTGATATCTCTGTGTGAATGAACTTTATGCATTAGCTTTTCTGTCATGGCCAGAATCCGTGCCACACCAGATTTCCCATGTGCTTCCAAAACCACCCCTTACTCTTTCTCACTCCCAGGGCCTCAGTTTCTTGGAAGTGAAAGACCAGCTGCTGCTCCTCTATCTCCAAGACCTCTCTCACCTGATCTTGGAAAAAACTTCCGGGAACTCCGTGGCTGACAACCCTGCCTTGCTGCGCTTAGTGGAAACCAGAACGGTAGGTGGGGGGAGGAGGGAATGTAATGAAGGTGCCTGGGGAGAGTATTCCACAAACGGGGAGCCACCCCGGAAAGGCCCTTTCTCGTCTTGCCACCCTCAAACTTCTCATGATTGAGGCACATGACGAAGGGCCTTAGATGCTGATCGCAGGGTCTGGGTTGGTTCCTATGAGGAGAGGTGGTCCTTGAGACATTGCGGTGCTGAGCCAACGAAGGCCTTATCGGTCAAAACCAGCACTTTGAATTGGGCCCGGAAACTAATTGGTAGCCAGTGCTGTCGGCCAGGATTGGCTTTATATCCTCAAACCGTCTTGTCCCGGTGAACAACCTGGTCGCGGAATTCTGCACTACTTAAGTTTCCAGACAGAGAGCCTTTTTGGTGGTGGCGCCCACCCTGTGGAACACCCTCCCATCAGATGTCAAGGAAATAAACAACTATCCAACTTGTTGAAGATATCTGAAGGCAGCCCTGTTTAGGGAAATTTTTAACGTTTGAAGTTTTATTCTGTTTTTAATGTTCTGTTGAAAGCCGCCCAGAGTGGCTAGGGAAATAATTTATTATTATTATTATTATTATTATTATTATTATTATTATTATTTCTGAGAGGGATGCAGGTGGCGCTGTGGTCTAAACCACAGAGTTTAGGGCTTGCCGATCGGAAGATCGGCGGTTCAAATCGTCGCAACGGGGTGAGCTCCCGTTCCTCGGTCCCTGCTCCTGCCAACCAAGCAGTTCGAAAACCCGTCAAAGTGCAAGTAGATAAATAGGTACCACTCCGGCAGGAAGGTCAACAGCGTTTCCGTGCGCTGCTCTGGTTCGCCAGAAGCGGCTTAGTCATGCTGGCCACATGACCCGGAAGCTGTACGCCGGCTCCCTCGGCCAATAAAGCGAGATGAGTGCCGCAACCCCAGAGTCGTCCGTGACTGGACCTAATGGTCAGGGGTCACTTTACCTTTACCTATTATTTCCGAACCATCTTCAGGGACAGCCCTATGTATAACACATTGCAGTAATCTAGCCTGGAGGTTACCAGAGCATAGACGGCAGAAGTTACTCTATCCTTGCCCAGAGGAAGGGCACAGCTGGGCCACCAGCCGAAGCTGATGGAAGGCACTTTGACCACCTAAGCCTCAAGGGACAGCAGTGGACTCAGAAGTACCCACAAGCTGTGTACCCACTCCTTCAGAGGGAGTGTAACCCCATCAAGAGCTGGCAGTCTACCATCCTTCCAGTCTAATGTCTCTCCTGCTAACGGTGCCTTGATCTTACCTGCATGCGGGATACCTGTTGATCTTTCCACCTGCGTGACCAAGTTGTAGGGTCTGCAGCGCAGTATTAAGACACTTGTTCTGCGTGGAACATCTCTGCTTCAGTCACCAGCATCTCCAGATTAATGATATATTTGACACTCACTGTTCCCACTGCCGAGCTGGATGAATTGTGGGTATGTCTCTGGATAAGGCTGCAGGCTGACCAGGGTGGATTTGATTTAAATCAAATCAATTTAAATCACAATTTAAATCACTAGTCAGTAAGACTTGATTTAAAGCACTAATCACTAGTGGTACCTCGGTTTAAGAACAGCCCTGTTTACGAACGATTCGGTTTACAAACTCCGCAAAACCGGAAGTAGTGTCCCAGTTTGCGAACTTTACACAGTCTAAGAATGGAAGCTGAACGGTGGAAGGGCACTGGCGGCAGGAGGCCTCATTAGGGAAAGTGTGCCTCGGTTTAAGAACTGATTTGGTTTAAGAACAGACTTCAAGAGTGGATTAAGTTAATAAACGAGGTAACACTGTATTTATAATCAGATGAAGGTTTCATTTTTGGAATACTAAATTTTCATAGTAGTTTTTACAATTCTATCAAAAATTCCTGATTTGGTTATACTATTAGAAATACGTAGATAATTACGAAATTATTGTGAGGTTTAATACTGTTTATATTTGCACAACTTTTCTCCTGTACTTTATTGGAAGGAGAAAAACAATCATTTCCTTAATAACAATTTAAACTATTTATTCAACTAAAATATTATAGCATATGTATCCATATTTGTTAACTGATGTGGTTAAACAATTGAAAGAAACAAAACTTAGACTGAGTTTTAGCACACGTGAAAAACTTAAAACAAATCTTTATTTCCTATAATGTAACTTATTATGTAATGTAACATTATTTCCTATAATGTAAAACTGTCTTTAGAAAGATTTTTCCTCCAAAAGCATTTTATTTTAAAAATACTATTCAAATCCAACATATAAAAAAATCGATTTTTTAAATTAATTATTTTTTTAAAAAAATATTTATTTTTATCCACCCTGAGGCTGACCCCTCCCTGTCCTTGACATCTTGGCAGGTCTTGGAGAAGATGCGTCCCATTGACCAGAAGTTGAAGTACCAGGTGGACAAACTTGTGAAGGCAGCTGTCACAGGGGCACTGGGTGAGACATACGGACATTTGCAGCTTCAGAGTGGGGAGGAGAGAGGCAATCCTGGGGGCTCTTCCGAGGGTGCAGCCTAATCTGCAATCCCGGGACGTTGTTTTCTTTCCAGGCGAAAACGACCCGCTGCGGTTCAAGCCGAATCCTGGCAACCTGATGAGCAAGGTATGACAAACGGGTGCTGGGGGGCGGCTTTGGTTCAGGAGCAAGGCCTTCTGGGTTTGCCAGAGGTATTGGTGGGCTGGCATTGGTCTGGAGTGGCATGTCCTTGTTCATTTTAGATACACAAATTAGAAGGGCCTGTTCAGGGCCTGTTGTTTGGCGGGGCCTTATTGGTGGTGGCGGCACCGTTTCTCTGGAGTTTCCTTTTCGGGGAGCATGAGAGCTTGCCTCTCCGTATATTTTCTGACATCAACCAAACGCAATACTTTTACCAGAAGCCTTTGTCTACAGCGGGACTTTACATCTGAGTAAGGTTCTGTAATTTAGCAGGGTTTTTTGTTCTTAGTTTAGAATTACAGAATTTTTTAAAAATGCAGTTTCTTCTTACATCATTACTGACTTTGATGTGTGCATTACTGCATCACTTTTAAATGAGCCCTTATGAAAATGTGACAAACTTCAAGATTTCCAAGTGGTTAAGGTGTGCCTTGTCTCAATTCATAGAATCATGGTTGTAGAGTTGGGAGGGACCACAAGATTCATGTATTCCAACCTTCTGCAATGTGGAATATTTTGCCTAATGTGGAACTCGAACCCACCACCCCGAGATTAAGAGTCCCATGCTCTACCGACTGAGCTTCCCTTTTAAGAAACTACTTAAAAGCTTAATGGTTGGTTTGTTTATTTGGTGTTTCCTGTTCCTACATTAATTCTTGTATTTGTTGGCACTCTTCCCCTCTCTTACTCTCTGGCCCATGAAGAAGTTTCCCACTTCCTTCAAGCTCCATTTTTTTGGGGTTTGATGTATTTTAAGATCAGCCTTCCCCACATTGGGTTCTGTATGTTGTTGAACAGCAGCCTCCCATCACCCCTGGCCATTGGCCATGCCGGCGTAGAATGAAGAGGGTTGCATCATTTTTAGATTGTGAGACCCTGGGCATTGAATGATTGTATTCTGCCCTCCTTGTTACATCTGCACAGTGCCTCCCCAGCAAATGCTAGATACACACCATATAAATACAGTGGTGCCTCGCAAGACGAAATTAATTCGTTCCGCAAGTTTTTTCTTCTTGCGAGTTTTCCGTCTTGCGAAGCACGGTTTCCCATAGGAATGCATTAAAAATCAATTAATGTGTTCCTATGGAGACCGCTTGCCAGGCTGGCGGTGCGGAGAAGGGCTTTTCTCCCCACTGCAAGCCTTCAGGACAGGTACGGGAACAGAGGGGAAGGTGCGCAGCACTTCTCCTCTGTTCCCGGGGCTTGCAGTGGGAGGAGGGTTTTTCCTCCCCACCGCCAACATTCAGAACAGCATTCTGAATGTTGGCGGTGGGAAGGAAAACCCTCCTCCCACCGCCAGCCTTCGGAGCAGCCTTCCGAAGGCTGCTGGTGGGGCGGAGAGACCTCCTCCCACCGCCAGCCTTCGGAGGAGCCTTCCGAAGCCTGGCGGGGGGAGGAGGGCTCTCCGCCCCACCGCCAGCCTTCGGAGGAGCCTTCCGAAGCCTGGCGGGGGGAGGAGGGCTCTCCGCCCCACCGCCAGCCTTCGGAGGAGCCTTCCGAAGCCTGGCGGGGGGAGGAGGGCTCTCCGCCCCATCGCCAGCCTTTGGAGGAGCCTTCCGAAGCCTGGCGGGGGGAGGAGGGCTCTCCGCCCCACCGCCAGCCTTCGGAGGAGGTCCGAGGACAGTGGGGAAGACGCGCTGCGCTTCCCCGCTGTCCCGGAGATTTCCCTATGGGCTTTCGTCTTGCGAAGGAAGCCCATAGGGAAATTCGTTTTGCGAAGCGCCTCCAAAACGGAAAACCCTTTCGTCTAGCAGGTTTTCCGTCTTGCGAGGCGTTCGTCTTGCGGGGCACCACTGTAAAGATTTTATAACGCCTTGGCGGACCAGGCCAAGGCTTGTGTGATCAAGAATCCCAACAACCAAACATTTATTTTAAAAAGGGAAGAATCCCGGCAAACAAACGTCGATGTGGCTGGTTGGGGCCTCGCCTGGGCTTGAACCAATTGAGGTCCTGTCAGAAGGCATTTACAATGGTACCTCGGGTTAAGTACTTAATTCGTTCTGGAGGTCCGTTCTTAACCTGAAACTTTTCTTAACCTGAAGCACCGCTTTAGCTAATGGGGCCTCTCGATGCTGCCGCGCGGCTTGAGCACGATTTCTGTTCTCATCCTGAAGCAAAGTTCTTAACCCGAGGTACTATTTCTGGGTTAGCGGAGTATGTAACCTGAAGCGTATGTAACCTGAGGTACCACGGTAATAACTAAAAAAAATGCTGGATCCTTGTGATTTTCCTCTCTTAATTGCAGCTCGACGACTCGGAGGAGAGCGAAGATGAAGAAGCCGCTGGCGGCGCAAAGAATTCTGGGAAAGGGGCGTCCAAAAGAGGGAGCAGGAAATACGTCCCACCCCGCCTGGTTCCTGTACATTATGGTATGCAATTTGGGTGGCAGTGGAGGAGGGTTGGCCTGGTATTGCTGACCAGAGCAGGGACGCGATGCTGGCAAATTTGCCCTTGCCCCACCCCAGAAGTGGCTGCAATTGTGCAGCTGGTGGTTGGCTGCGTCAGGCCCATAGCTGTCAAGCGTCCCTTATTTGGTGGGACAGTCCCTTATCCCAGCACTAGTCCCGCTGCTGTCCCTTATTGATGATGTCCCTTAAATAAGCTACTGAAGGTAATGGGGCCCTTTCTATGTCCAGCTGTCCTTTGTCAACAACAAATTGTTGCTGGTTTTTTTGTGTTGAATATATGCTATATGGTAATTTACGGACCTAATAGGTATCTGAAGCCATTTGCGCGCAACAAACTATGTATTTTATCAAAGTAATTGTTGATCCCTTATTTTGGCTGCTGATCCCTTATTTTCGAGGCTGCAGGCCCCCTATTTTCAAATCTGTAAGTTGACATCTGTGGTCAGGCCGTGTCAGACTGTTGTTTCTCTTTGCCTCAGATGAAACGGAAGCTGAGAGGGAGAAGAAGCTTCTGGAGCAGGCCAAAAAGCGAGCGCTCAGCAGCTCCATCATCCGGGAGCTGAAGGAGCAGTACTCGGATGCCCCGGAGGAGGTCCGCGAAGGGCGCTACGCTCATGCCAGCCGCCAGAGCCGAGAGGATGAGCACCGGTTAGTTTGGAGGGGTGGGGAGTCCTGGGGAAGAGAGGGGCAGAAGTCGAGGGTGTCTTGGCAAGTGGAAGGGCTGTGAGAAGCCAGGAAGAACTCGGGCTGGGTGAAGCCAAGGCCCGTCTCGTCCAGCAGCCTGTTCTCACTGTGGTCCAGCAAATGGGAAACCCCGCGAACGTGCTGCCCTCACTTGTGAATCCCAAGAACTATTACTTTGAGGCACAGCGGTGGTAAGAAATACAGTGGTCCCTTGGTTCTCAAACGCCTTGGCACTCAAAACAACTTGGAACCCAAACACTGCAAACCCGAATGTGCTCCGTTTTGAGTGCCACGCTTCCGTTTTGAGTGTTACGCTGAGGTCTGCCTGTTTATGCTATTTATTTTGCGTTTTTGCTTCTGCGGCTCTTTTTTGTTTTGTTTTGTTTTTGTGACTGTGTGGAACCCAGTTCAGCTACTGACTGACTGATTGTGTGACTGCAGTACATTGTTTATTGCTTTCATTTTATGGATCAGTGGTCTCGTTAGATAGTAAAATTCATGTTAAATTGCTGTTTTAGGGGTTGCTTTTAAAAGTCTGGAATGGATTGATCCATTTTGTGTTGCTTTCTGTGGGAAAGTGCGCCTTGGTTTTGGAACGCTTTGGTTTTGTAATGGACTTCTGGAACAGAGTAAGTTTGAGAACCAAGGTACCACTGTAGCCTGTTTGGACTCTGCTGCATCTTGTGGTGAATTCCATAGTTTAACCATGGATTCTGGTATGAAAAGAGAGGGAAGAGAATCTTCCCTCCGCACAACGCCTAATTTTCCACACTTCTCCTGATCCCTCCCGTCCCTTCAGTGTCTGGAGGTTTTGGTTTTCTCAGAGCGGAGCATGGGTGTTGCAAGGGAGTCTGGGGGCTGTTTTCAGGCAGAGGGTGGTGCATGCTGGGAGATCGAGCTTCCGGGCTCCACGCCAGACCTGCAAAAGCCACAGGCCCTATGGGAAGGTTGGAGAGACTGCCTTTCGAAGCATAGGACTTGTTAGCCAGTCTAATCCAGCCCCTGTTGAGTGCAGAGATTCTGCAGTTTGAGCCTCCGTAGCTGCTGGCTGCTTTAAGAAAAAAAATCACATTTTGAAACAGTTTTCAGAAGATGTCTGAAAGTAGGCAGGGTTGATTCCTGCCAAACCCCCTAGTGGCAGGGAGTTCCACATGGCACTAAAGGCGCAATCCCTAGTGAAGGCCGACCGGACCTCAGGGGTGCTGGGAACTGCCAGAAGTGCCCCCTCAGAGGGTCTCTGGATATCTCTTATCAGGAATGAGACTTGTGCTTCCCACAGCCACTGGTCCCGCCTCTGAGCCGGTCTTCCGGCCAGGAAGATGATCTCCATGTTCAAAATGAGCAGTGGGGTGTGTGTGTCCAAGAGAGATCCTTCTATTGGTCCATAGCGGCTGGTGGAGCAGCCACATTCAGAGGCACCGTACTTGCTAAAGCCTTGAGTTTTGGTAACAATTTTCCCTGCCTTCCCCGTGGCTTCATTCTGCAGAACGAACTACGAGGAGAGCATGATGGTCCGTCTCAACGTGACCCGGAAGGAGAAGGCGCGCCGTCGACGAGCGGGGGACCTGGGCTCGCAGCTCAGCTCCCTCACCCACTTTGGGGACATCACCGCGTTGACCGGCGCAGCGGCCCCATCAGGAGAGGTGAGCCGTGGGTGGGTGGGCGGCTCTGGCATTCATGCAAGTCCCGCTTTCCGAACTCAAGTGCGTTCGCTGGAAATTGTTTGTGATGCGACTGTTTGCATAGCGGATTGACGGTTTCCATTGATTCCCATGGGGAAATTTCTAGTGCGTTTCCGACTGTGGGAACTCTGGGAATTGTAGCTCAGAGAGGCGAATAGGGGCCTCCTAACAACTCACTAATAATAATAATAATTAATACTTAAACCCCACTCACTCTGGAAGGCTTCCAGCAAAATATTAAAAATACGATAAAACATCAAACATAAAAAACTTCCCTAAACAGGGCTGCCTTCAGATGTCTTCTAAAAGTCAGGTAGTTATTTCCTTGACATCTGATGGGAGGGTGTTCCACAGGGCGGGCGCCACCACCGAGAAGGCCCTCTGCCTGGTTCCCTGTAACTTGGCTTCTCGCAGGGAGGGAACTGCCAGAAGGCCCTCGGAGCTGGACCTCAGTGTCCGGGCTGAACGATGTGGGTGGAGACACTCCTTCAGGTATACTGGACCAAGGACGTTTAGGGCTTTCAAGGTCAGCACCAACACTTTGAATTGTGCTGGGAAACGTACTGGGAGCCAATGTAGGTTTTTCAAGACCGGTGTTATGTGGTCTCGGTGGCCGCTCCCAGTCCCCAGTCTAGCTGCAGCGTTCTGGATTAGTTGTAAATAACAAAGCAGTAGGCCTGCTTTGTGTAGGTGAACCACAAAGCTAAGGGTCACTTGACGGTCTGCTTACGCAGCTAACAGCCAATTCAAAAATCTCTGGCTGCGCCTCAGAATATGCGATTTAAAATGCTGTTCGATGACAGCCTGCAGTTCCATGTAAGGTTTTCATGTTTTCTTTCCTCGCATTCCCGCCTTTCAGGATTCGGGCCCCCAGAGGAAGAAGAAGAAAAAGGTCGGCATGAAACGAGGAAAGCAGAAAAGAGGTGAGTGCCATTGAAAGATTCTGGTTTTCTTTGCGAAGCGAAGCTCACCCTCGTCCGCACAGAGGCCCTATCGTACTCTACACTTAAAGCTCTATGATACCACTCTTGGGCAGCCCGGAATTTCCTTGAAGGACTCCTGGGAAATGTTTTTTGTCAAGCGTGCTGAGAATTATTCCTTTCCCGGAACTACAGTTCCCAGTGTGCTTTAACATTCAGTCCCTCTTTCCAGGGAACTCTGGGAATTGTAGCACTGTGGAGCAGGGGTTTCCCAGCAACCCTCAGCGCCCTTAAACTACAATTCCCAGGAGTCTCTGGGGGAAGCCATAACTGTTTATAAAGTTCTGGGGGTACTGCTTTAAACGCATGCTGCTTGATGTGGCTGATGAAAAGCAGGTTGGTAAAATTTGCACCTGGAGGGTACAAAACAAAACTTTTCTGGAAGCTGTTCTGTAGCGCCTGAGCCTTCCCCCTCACCCCATGTCACCCTTCTTGATGCCAGTTCCTCACAGAGGTCTAGCTGCATGAGATAACCCATGTACACGTGCTAAATCCTGTTCTCTCCTCTATACTAACTCACTCTTTTTTCCTCTCTCTTTCTCTTTCTCATTCTACTCCATCCCAGGTTTCCGCAAGAGGCGATAACCCCCTCACAGTACTTGGGACCGATCTCTGCAACCCCCAATATCTCAGGATTTTTCACATCCATTAGATTTGGTAACAATAAAGCTCCTGCGCTCGTTTCTCTTTTCCCTGTCAAACAAAAAAGATTTGTTGTGTTTTTCTTTCCATCTTGTGAAGGGAGGGTGGGAGAGACCCATCTGCAGGAGATTTTCATGGGGCGGAAGGATCAGAAAGAAAGCTGGGAGCAGGCTGGTTTGTCTTGCACCAAACAGAGAAGAAGCAGGGAGGCAGTATGGTGCATTGGTTAGCATGTCACACTACTAGGGTCTTGGGAGACCCACAGTTCAGCCATGAAGCTTTGCTGGGTGGGCCTTGGGGCCAGTCACTGCCTCTCAGCCCAGCCCTACCTCGCAGGGTTGTTGGAATTAAATGAGGGGGAGAACTTGGAGAAAAATAGTTGGGGTATCGATGCAATAAATAAGAATAGCGTTTTTGTTTCTCCTCATATTCTAGAAACTTGGTCTGTTTTTTCCCTTTGAAAATGAAGACTGGGAACCTGGGGGGGGGGTCTCCCCGACCCTCAGATACCCATGGGGGATTTGGAATGGAAATCAGCACAGTTAAATAATATATTTTTCACTCAGGTCCGTAACCACTCGATCCCTCCTAACACTTGATCCCCATGCGCCCCCCAACAAAATGTGTGCCTTGCTCCCCTCCCTCTTTGCTCGCTGTCAAAAGAGGCCTGTAAATTTGCAACTGCTTTCTTTTTTTACCTCTTTTTCTTTTTTCCCTCCCCTTGAGCAAGGAAACCTCTTTTTAATTCGGGAATCCCCACGTCTCTCTCTCCCCCCCCCCCCCGCCACCCTGCTTGTCTGGTTTAGAGCTACTGGCAGAATCAATGCCATCGACCTGGTTTTGGGGGGCCGGAGTGGGAAGGGGAATCCTCCGCTGCTTTAAACCCTGATCGGGCTAAGTGGAATCCGATAAACACAGGGAGGAAATCAATCGCCTGACACACTCGAGGAATTGGGGGGGGGGCACTGCTGGAGACAGAAGAAGGGAGGGCTGGCTTTCCAGCGAGCTTAGAGAGGGATTTCCACAGGATTGAGGAGCCAGGCCTGTTTGCAAGGGGGGGGGTTTGAATTGCAAGCGCATCTTAATTGTTCTGTCTCCTCTACATGCATGCATAATTTCCCTCCTCAGCTCAGAGGCTATTTTCTCCTGTGCGCCCCCCCCCCAAAAAAAACACAATATCTTGAATCCTACCTCCCCCCCCCGCATGGGTTTCCTGAGTCAGCATCGGCCGCCACGACCTTTACCAGAGTGCAAAGGAGAAATAGATTAATTCATTAGCACGGTTTTTATCGGGAGGGGATTATGATGGGGGTAGGGGGCGAGGAGAGGCGTGAATGTGGGGGGGGAAGGGTTTAAGAGCAAGAGAGTGGGGGGGCTCGCAGGCGTGACTACGACTGGATAAAGGGGGGCCTTTTGTGGTTTGAATATTGGCAATGGGGGTCAGGCGCGAAGGGAAAATGAGCAGATTTTTGGGCGGAACTGAAATTTGGGAATGAAATACTGGGCTAAAGCAAGGAGAGGTTTGTTGGGGGGGGGGTCAGGCTGTAGTCACAAGGGGGGCATTGGTAGACCTCAAGGGGAAATGCGGCCGTGAAAGCGTTGGAATAGGAACTGGGGAAATCAAGTTCCGAATCCCCACTCGCCCCATGAAGCTCGTTGGCATTAAACAGGCAGCCATAAGAAGCACCTTGAGCCCCTCGGAGGAATAAGGTGGGGCTGTGAATGCAATAAGATAAAATACTAAATATGTGAGGAGGCCCTGCTCTGTGGCCTGGCCCACCTGAGGCCTTTTTATCCTCAAGAGAGAGAACCACCTTTGAATAAACTCTTTTTTTCCCTGGGAGATCGCTCCCTGCCCTCAACCCACTGCCACCATTTCTGTAATCCCAGTGCACTTACTGGTTTTTCCTCCAGGTGGTGCTACAGGGACCTCCCCCCCCCCAGTATCCCAACTCCTTTCCTCTTTGCCCCCCCCCCAACCTGCCTCATTTTCATTCCATCCACGCATCTTCCGGCTCCCGTCCTCAAATTAATTTGGTGCCATGTATTGCTGCAGTTTCTTTCTCGCTGCATCCCCCTCCCCAGCCTCATCACTCTCTGTCTTTCTGCCTTCTTCCTGCTGTCCGTCCGTTGTTATTTTTTCCCCTCCCCTCCCCGGTTTTCCCTCTTCGCTCCCTCTCTTTTTCTTCATAAATTCTCGTGCGTTGCAGTTTTATTTTTCCTGCCCCCTTCTCTTCTCCCCCACCCTGCCCCTCGCAAGCCCAATCTCGCGTCTATACGTTAAATTCCCCAAGTGCAAAAGCATTGGGAAAGGGGGGTGTGCAGCAATGAAAAGCCCGCATGACAAAGTCATTTTATAATTTATCCACAGGGCCAGTGTGAGGCCATGCATGATATCATTAAACACATAAGGGTTTTCCATTTGAAATAAAATACATCTGGGTCGCTGGGTTCCCCCCCACCCACAATATCCCGGTTTTCGCCCCTCCACCCTCTGATTGCTCCTTACTGCTTTTTGACTTCTGTGGAATTGCTCTTCATTTCTGCCTCTTTATTTAAGGCTGCAATCCCGTATTAATAATAATAAATTTCAGGAGTCTCTTCCTAGGAAGCACCTCTTGCAATGCAACATCTATAAAGCAATTGCACATGCTAAAAACACTTTCTGCGTTTTACCCGCCCTGGCAGTCATATTCAGCAGGCTTTACTTCCAAGTTGATGTGCGTCGAGTCGTGCTGTAAAGACGTTTTTATTCCGCCCTTCCTCCCCATGGGGCTTGCGGCACGTCAAGCGCCGTTTCCCCCCAGCCGCAAACCCCCGTTTTCCTCACAACAACCCTGGGATGTAGGCTAGGCTGAGGAGATTGTGACTAGGCCGGGCTGAGCTCCGTGACCGAGGCGAGATTTGAACTTGGCGTTTCTCTGTCTGGTCCATGCATGGGGGAATCTCAAGATCATGGACCCGTTGACTCAGAGCAGGGGTCAGCAACCTTTTTCAGCAGGGGGCCGGTCCACTGCCCCTCAGACCTTGTGGGGGGCCGGAATATATATTTTTGGGTGGGAAATGAACGAATTCCTATGCCCCACAAATAACCCAGAGATGCATTTTAGATAAAAGGGCACATTCTACTCATGTAAAAACACGCTCATTCCCGTACCGTTTGCGGGCCGGATTTAGAAGGCGATTGGGCCGGATCCGGCCCCCGGGCCTTAGTTTGCCTACCCATGACTCAGAGAATAAGACTGCGTACAGCCTCCTCCTTTGGAGGCTGCGTGTCTCTTGCCTGCTGGTTTTGGGGAACTGCAAGTCTGGGAGATGGGGGTTCAACAGCAAGTTGGAAGGCCACAGGTTTCTCCCCCGGACCAGCACCCTAAACTCCACACTGCTATTCACCCACCAAAAACACCTTCCCTGGGACAATGGCCTCAGCCATTCCTTTAATGCCATCATTTGCACACTATAAAAAAAGAGAATCTTCAAGCTGGAAGGGGCCCGGGGTCATCTAGTCCAACCCCGGGTAATGCAGGGATCTCGGCTAAAGCAACCCTGGCAGATGGCCACCCAACCTCTGCTTAAAAACCTCCAATGAGGGGAAGTCCACCGACTCTCCTGAGGGTCTGTTCCCACGAGGAACAGTTTATTTGGAGTGCCAAAACTTGAGGGTCTGAGTTTGTGTGTGAGAGAGAGACTTTCTGCTGCTTCCCCTCAGCCCCTCGCTGATACCAGCTGCCGTTTTGGTTATCTTAGGAAGCCCCATGCGATATTCTGCAATGGCGGAGGGTGTTCTGGGAAACCAAGATGGAGTCCAGGAGCAGTGAGGGGCCTGGGGAAGCGACTGCGTCCCTAAAAGTCAGAGGGGGGGGGGAACAGTTTTGCAGGTGTCCTCTTTGCAGAAAGACAATCCTCTTGTGTTTACTTCTCTTCCCCCTGTAAAGAATTATTGGTTTATTTTCTCTCCGGGCTCGGTCTGCTTTGTTCCCGTTGCTCGGCTGCCATGGCATGCCCGCAGTCGTAAGTTAATAGCACCGTAAGCCTGCCCCAAAGTTCATGGCTCTTAGCTCAGCGGCCACATTTAACTTGTCTCTGGGCAATTGGCCATGATGAGCCCGCTCGGCCTGTCCGCAGCCGTGTCAGGGGGAGATCAGATATATCACTCTGTGTGCTTGCACTGGGTCGTCCTCCGAGCTTGAACTTAAAAAACGCAAAATTCTGAATGATGGGGCCTGCAGAGGTTATGGAAATTAGGTAAATTGGCTGGCCGTTCTATTTTGCAGTTTGATTCTGCAATGGTTGCTATTCTATAGGACAGAAATGGGGGGATATTTGGTGGGTGGGGCCAGAGGTGGAGCAGCAATTGCCATTCCCCTCCGCTTTGTACGGGAAGTGGGTTTTTACACAAATTCAACGTGTGCCTCCATTCTCCATCTTGGCAAGAGGGGCACAGAGTTCATATTCCAGCCGGGGAAGGCTAGTTAGTAGAGGGTTAGGTTTGGCATGGTTTGATAGGATTTCGTAGAGTTGTAAGAGGACCCAGAGGATCATCTAATCCCCTGAAATGCAGGAATCACAACTGCATCTATGAGCATCCAACCTCTGCTTAAAAACCTCCAAGGAAGGAGAGTCCACGATCTTCCGAGGGAGACCGCTCCACTGCCAGAAAGTTCTTCCTGAAGTCAAAATCTTCTTTCTTGTAACTTGAAGGCGTTGGTTCAGGTCCTACCATCCAGAGCAGGAGAAAACAAGCTTGTTCCGTCCACCATGTGATAGCCCCTGAGATATTTGAAGATGGCTATCATATCTCCTCTCAGTCTTCTCTTTACCAGGCTAAACCTACGCAGTTCCCTCAACCATTCCTCATCAGCCTCGGTTTCTTTGATCATCTTGGTCAAATCCTCTGCACATTATTCCAGCTTGTCAATATCCTCCTTAAATTGTGCCGCCCAGACACAGTACTCCCAGTCTGAACCAGACAGAATAAAATAAAATTGTGCTATGACTTCCCTTCTATATTTCTGTTGATGCAGCCTAGAATAGCATTTGCTGTTTTGCTGCAGCATCACACTGTTGGTTCGTGTGAAGTTTGTAGTTCACTAAGACCCCTAGATCCTTTGCACATGCACTATTGGCCAGCCAAGTGTCTCCCATCTTATATTTATGCAGCGGATTCTCCCTGCCCAAGTGCAGAACCTTACATGTGTCCCTATTAAAATTCATTTCTGTTAGTTTGGGCACAGTTCTCCAATCTGTTACGGTCATCTTGAATCCCGATTCTATCTTCTGCGGCATTAGCTACCTCTCCCCAGTTTGGTGCCTCTGCAAATTTGATGTGAGCATCCCTTCCATTCCTTCATCCAAGTCACTTATAAAGACGTTGAACAACAATGGGCAACGTAGAGAACATGCCTGGAGGCTTTTATATTTCATTTATATATTATATTACATTTCCAAGCACAATTCAAAGTGTTGGTGTCGATTTTTAAAGCCCTAAACGGCCTCAGCCCAGTATACTGTACCTGAAGGAGCGTCCCCACCCCCATCATTCTACCCGGACCCTGAGGTCCAGCTCTGAGGGTCTTCTGGTGGTTCCCTCCCTGTGAAAAGTGAGGTTACAGGGAACCAGGCAGAGGGCCTTCTTGGTGGTGGCACCCGTCCTGTGGAACGCCCTCCCATCAGATGTCAAGGAAATAAGCAACTATCCTACTTTTAAAAGACATCTGAAGGCAGCCCTGTTTAGGGAAATTTTTAATGTTTTATGCTGTATCATGTTTTTAATATTCAATTGGGAGCCAGCCAGATGGGCAGGGTATAAGTAATATATTTATTTATTTATTTATTTGTTGTTGTTGTTATATTGTTGTTGTTATTATATTTTATTTACAACCATGGTATAATCAAGGGGTAGGGACGCAGGTGGCCCTGTGGGGTAAATCACAGAGCCTAGGGCTTGCCGATCAGAAGGTCGGTGGTTTGAATCCCCGCGACGGGGTGAGCTCCCGTTGGTCCCTGCTCCTGCCAACCTAGCAGTTCGAAAGCACGTCAAAGTGCAAGTAGATAAATAGGTACCACTCCGGCGGGAAGGTAAACGGCATTTCCATGTGCTGCTCTGGTTCGCCAGAAGCGGCTTAGTCCTGCTGGCCACATGACCCGGAAGCTGTACACTGGCTCCCTCGGCCAATAAAGCGAGATGAGCGCCGCAACCCCAGAGTCGGTCACGCCTGGACCTAACGGTCAGGGGTCCCTTTACCTTTACCTATAATCATGGGTTGCCAACGTGGCCCCCTTGAAATCTTAGCCTGGTGCCAATGAAACCTCTGAGCCAAGCCCCTCACTGTCTCCTTGGGCATCGGGTGCTGGGAATGGTTACTTTCCCCCTGCCTTGACTTGAAGAAGGAAGTTGGAAAAGTGACACTCTTTCTCCACTTCCTATTACATCTCTCTGTGCTTTTTGAGGCTCTGGCAAACTCTTACCCAGATCCCTTGGGAAAGCAAAGTGCGTAATACAGTACAATCTGGAGGATAAAAGAGACCCACCAAGGTCGGTGCCCGCAGCCCTTGCTCAAAAATCCCAGATGTGCCTACGGTGCGACCCCTGCTTTTTATATGAAAGCACGTATCGTCGCAATACTTAAAGCACCATCAGTGTGAAAAATAACTCGGGCATCCATCTCCGCTGCGAGAGATTTATTACAATACGACTTGGGGATAAATAGGGGAAGTCGGAATGGCGGAAGAAGAACAATTTTTCATACTGTGAGACTCTCCATATTGTGCCATCTTGCCTTGTTTAAGTAATAAAAATGGTGCTTTTTGTGCTGCTAGGATGCATAAATAGACCCCCCTTTTTTTGGCCTAACATTGGTAATGGATCTAATGCCTTGGGTTGCTTGCGGCTCCTGGTGAATTTGTGGGATTTGGTGTTTAAGGAGGGGTAAACCGGAAAGGGCTGCTTAGGATAGAGGCGCCCTGAATAATAATAATAATAATAATAATAATAATAATAATAATAATAAATACATTTTATTTATACCCTGCCCTCCCCAGCCAAGACTGGGCTTAGGGCGGCTAACACCAGGTATAAAAACAATTGATTAAAATACAACTTAAAAACAAGATTAAAATAAAACATTAAAATGCAGCCTCATTTCAGTAGAAACTCAAATCAAAAACTTTTGGGGGATGAAAACGTCAAATCTTCACCAAGGCCAACTATCCAGACTGGTCCCACGTGGGCCAGGAAAAATTCCAGGATGTCGCCAAATAGGAGTTCCGTCACAGAAGGAAAAAGGAAAGAGGGGAAGGGGATCAAGTTGATTCCAAGCCAAAGGCCAGGCGGAACAACTCTATCTTACAGGCCCTGCGGAAAGAAATCAGATCCTGCAGGGCACTGGTCTCATGAGGCAGAGCGTTCCACCAGCCCGGAGCCAGTGTTGAGAAGGCCCTGGCTCTGGTTGAGGCTAATCTGACTTCCTTAGGGCCCGGGACCTCTAGGGTGTTGCTATTTATGAACCTTAAGGTCCTCCATGGGGCATACCGGGAGAGGCAGTCCCGTAGGTACGAGGGTCCTAGGCTGTGAAGGGCTTTAAAGGTCAAAACCAGTACCTTAAATCTGCAATCTTAAGATGAACGCTGTGATTCCTCCATCACATGGGGTGGGCTGGATGACCCCTGGAACCCTTTCCAACTGTACAATTCTATGATGCCACTGACTAGAGGAACTCTTACTTGGGTGCGGGGCTTTCTCGAATGGCAGAATCCTTGCTGCGTGATAGGCATCTTTGCCAACCTAGCCCACTCTGGACATAACACTAAACCGTAGTTTAGTGCAATCTTCCCCAACCTGGTGCCCTCCAGTTGGTTGGGAATAGGACTCCCATCTGTCCCAACTACCGGGGCTGATGGGAATGATACTCCAAAATGTCTAGAGCTTGGGGGAAGGTGTTTTGACGTTCAGAGAAACCTTAGACTACCCCATGTCATCCGAACAATGGTTAATCTTAACTGTGGTTTGTTTGAATCGTGGCTTATAGAGAAGCTGTGTCTCCTCTACAAAGTAAACCATAATAATCTTTAAAAGCAAATTTGTACCCTAACTTTCCATCCAAAGACGCGACTGGCTGTATAAAATCCAAACACTTGTTATTTGAAGCGTTTTTAACTCTGTTCTTCGCCCAAAAAATGGCCCCCAGGTTGATTTATAAAGATCAGTAATACGACAGCCCCTGCCCCCAGGCTTGCGATCTTTAAAAGACATTGCATAAAAGGGGAAGGGAAGAAGAACAGGGGGGAAAACAAACCAAGACTAGTTCTTAGTTACAAATTCCTTTTTATTGGAAATGTTGCAGCAGGGATCATTCAGTTTGTAACGTAAGGGTTAATTTTGTTATCGGCAAGTCAGCTAGCGAAGAGGGGGTGCTTAGCAAGCAGGCAGCTGTGGCACGATCTCTAGTAAGTGGCACGTGCTCTGATTGGCTGTGTAGTTCTGAGGGAGCCCTACCTCTGTATGTTTAGCTGAATGTCTCTCAGCTGTGTACAAGGCCTGAAGTCAGAAAAATGAAACTTCTTTTGTTTCTCCTCCAATTACGCAGTTTTCCTCAGGAAAGCATTATCGGGATTTCATTTCGCTCTGGATACCGCCTGCGTTATTTAAGTGGCATTGCTCACACTTCTAACAACCAGCTGGTGAGGAGAACCCAACATCGCTGATCTCAGAGGATAGAGCACCTCTGCTTCCCATCTCGGAATGACGGAAAACATTAAAGAAAGAAAAGAAACGGAAGAAATCGGAAAGCAAGACAGAAGAGCAGATAAAACCCAGAGCCCAACGAATCAAATGTATTGAACAGCTGCTGTAACAACTAAGTCTTCAAAAGGCATTGGAATACCAACAAGAAAGTTATTTCTGGGCAGGCAAGTTCTATCTAGCAGCGTTTGAACTGAAATCTGGGGCTGTTTCCAACATTTGCGATCCTTTGGAATGAATGGACATGACTCAGTTAATTACAGGGAGTCTACTCTTGAGTCCAGTTTAGTTGGATTTAGCCCATATATTTTATCTCCCATCTCATAGAACTGGACCACAAGTTTGATCAAATTTATGGAGTCCAATGTTTTAAAAAAGGGGGTAGGGTTTCTAGTCCTGATGAAGGAAAATTGACCTTCGAATCCCCAGTCGAAAGCAGTTGTGGCCCTGCGGCAGATAGAGAGCCACAGACTCAGGGTGAGGTTCAGTCTAAAGGAAGCCCATTAAGATCCCATTGATATTAGTTGGGGAGAATATGAAATGTGCTGAACTCCACTGGTGAAATCTGCAGAGCTGGCAAGCGATTAACTTTAGCTTATGGGCAGTTTGTCCTCAGCTCCACCATTTAAAAACAAAGGGTACCAAACCAATTTTTCCTTTCATCCTGGGATGTAAATTTGAAGTTTTGGGAATTTCTTTTGGCAGTTGTGACTGGTTTCAGTGGGGAGCAAGTGTGTCTCAGCTCTTTTGATTCTCTTTTAGTGTAACATTTCCCTCCTTGCCATTTCAAATATCTCTCGTTATTTAATTCGTAACATTCATATTTTGCCAGTTGGCCAATAATCCTGCCCTTGCCTCCCACCCAACAAAAAAACTTTCCCTAAGAGGAATATTGGTGACATTGAAACCTCTGGACACCAAACCCCAAGTTATTTTTTTTTAAATGTTTGCAACACAATTTATAATTACTTCTGATTACTGGCTTCCCTTCTTCTCAAGGTCCTTTCCTTGCTCCCTTCTAACACACTACTTTCCTCCCAGGTTTTTTGTGGGGAAAGGCAAAACACCTCCTGCCCCCCATTAAATGGCACCCCCAAATCCTCGACTTTCCTTGCCCACTTTTCCCCCTGCCTCGATGCCCACTGGAGATCCCTTCCTCCAAACCCCTCCTCTTCCTCCCCCACCATTGCACCGTCGGAATGTTAATTAGCAACCAGGATTTAATTAATTCAGCTGCCAATTAGTGTGGTGGCGGGGGAGGGGTGCTGCAGACAGGGGGCACAGATGGTTGTTCCTGGGCTGGCACCGTGCCACTTTCAACGGCGAATAGGGTGGGCGCGACGAAAGCCCAAGGAGTCGGGTGTTTTGTGTGTGTGTGTGTGTGTGTGTTTCGTCTCTTCTCCAGAAGGGACGCCAGGCTTGGTCATGCAAACACACACATACGCACAAACCCTTGTATCTCTTCCCGCTGCCCCCCCCCCCAGCAGGGTTGGCATATCGGGCTGGCACCTGCACCACAGGACATAACTGGAAATGGGTGCTGGAACGAGGTTGGCACCGTATGAAGGAGAGAGAGAGAGAGAGAGAGAGAGAGAGAGAGAGAAAGAAAAAAGAGGGGAGGAAGAGAAAGGGTGATAGGAAAAGAGGGGGGAAAGGATGAGAGTGTGGAGGACGAGGGTTTCGAAGGAGAGCGAGCGACGAGGGGAAAGGGGCAGAGAAGCAAGGGATGGATAGGACGAAAAACGAACGATAAGCGCAGGGATGGAAGGGGGAGGCAGAAGGATGGAGGTTGTAGTGGGGGGGTGTGTGGAGAGGAAGGAGAGGAGGTGGTATATGCCAGCCCGATACCCGAAGCGATTCTGCACGGGGGAGGGGCGATGACAGCTGGCACAGAGCAGCCGCCCGCCCTGCCACCCTCCCTTCCCTCTGCGGCATTCGCTCCGCTCGCCAGCTTTAATGCCAACCGGGCAGGGGTGCTGGTGTTTAGGGCGGGTGGGGGGGGGAGGCTGAGTGTGAGATGCCAGGTTGGTGCATGATGACAGCGAAAGGGGGGGGGAGGACCAGGCAAGGCAGCAAGCAGCAGCTGGCAAGGCTGTGCCCGCAGGGAGATGGGAGGCAAGAGAGAGGGCCAGAGCGAACGGATTGGCACCAGGGTGGAGGCTGGCGTGCCGCGTGCAAATCTCTCTCTTTCTCTCTGAGATGTGTGCGAGGGTGTACGGCGCTTTTCGTGTGCTTGGCACCGTGCCCCCCGGCTCCGCTCTCTCCGTTTGGCAGCAGCTGGCAGGTGGCGAGGTGTTAGGAGGCATGGAAGGGGCAGGAGGAAGCCGAAAGAAGGCAGAGGAGATGGAGCCGGGTGGGTGCTTTGGTGACGGGCATCTGAGGTTGCACCCGGGCGGAGCTATGGGCATTTGGGATGAGAGACCGGGATTGACACTAGAATGGGATCAGAGAGAGAGAGAGAGAGAGAGAGAGGCAGACGTGGAAATAAAAGCCTGGGCAAGTGTGGGGTTGTGTTCAAATTGGGGGGGTGCCATGTGGGGGAGAGGAAGGGCAGCTGCCACATCGTGCCGCGGGCATTATTGGCACCCAGATCAGTTCTGTATTAAACGCCTCTTCCTCTCTCTCTCTGTCTCTCCTCACCCAGCCCCTCTCCCTCTTTTCAGACTGGCACACCTGTGACCATCTGAAGTTGGCACCGAGTCAAAGCCGGTTGGGGCTGGCATCACCCGCACTGGCACGTGAACAGAGTCGCTGATCTTGGCACTGCGGCAAACGGCGGAGAAGCAGAGGAGAATGATAAGTCGCTGCCATCTCTGCTGCCTGGGCACAGCCTCGTCGCGGCAGGCGGAGACCCTGGCGGGCACGGAAGACATGGCGCACGGGGAACGGGGCAGACCGAGTGGCGTTCGGTCGGGTAGACATCTTCCTTTCTCCTGCTCCTTTCCATCTATCTGTCTGTTTTCTCTTTCTCAGCCGTATCGATCTGCCACCGTTGAACGGATTTCTGCAGGTCAAGACCAGGAGCTTGGAAGATCTTCAGTCTTCAGCCAACCTCCTTCGTGGACCAATAAGGTATAGACTTGAAATTTCTTCTCCTAAACCTCCAGGAATAGGAGTTGTGGGTTCTCCGGGAGAGGGGGTTGCTGACATGATAAATGTTTGCATTTTATGTTGGGTGGGGCATCTCATAGGATGGGTATGGTGGTTATCCAACTACCCATAGCGAGAGGCTGAGCGAACGGTTTGTTCAGATTGGTGGAATGGGAGGCCGATGGAAGCCACCTTGGCTGCTCAACGTAGTTTTGATGTTTTTGGTTGTTGGGTCGTGGTTTGGCTACAAACGGTTCCATAGAAACAGTCAGCCCTTATCGGCGGAATGAAGCGTTAAAAAACCGGAATTATGAACCTTAATTTTTGAAGAAATTTGTTGTGGCTTTCAGAGTTTGCCTTCTTAAAGATCCGTATAAAAACATTTTTGTTTTCAGGATGCTCCTGTTTCGATTTTTGCCCTCCTCTTCTAGTGGGGCTCGGGGGGTAGAAACGGATTACTTTTACACCTGCTGTAACGCTAGCACAAATTAAAATGTATATTGGGGGCGAGGGGAGAAAGAGAGAACTTCCAAGACCTTGTGGCTTAAGAAAAAAAAACTCTTAAAATGTTCCTCCTCATTTTAAATATTTTTAATTAACATTTTTTTAAAAGTGGAGCTGACAACCTATAATTTTCCAGGTGGTTTAGAGGTAGGAGAACATCCAAACCAATTAAGAACTTTTTTTGATGAAGATAATGGCCTTGCGCTAATCATTAATATGACCAGTGCACAGTCAAATGTGTCCCATTAAAATCAACTAGAAACCAGCATCCCAAGAACTGGGTGGTTAATTCATATCAATTTGTGAAATTCAGCCCTTCTCCCCGTTTCTTGTTAGCTCCTTCTTTGTTCCCTATTTTCTCTTCTGTTTTGCTGAAGCTTTTTTCTCTTCCCCCAACTTCTCGCTGTGTTCCTGTTCTGTTCTGTTTGGTTTTGGGTTTTTTACCTGTTTCTTCATCCACCTTACCTCTGGGCTTCTGGGCTTCTTTACTTTCCATAATATCTTCCTTATCCTCAGACCAAAGTTCGTTGTGAGGCTTAAATTTCAGCCAAACTCCTAGTTTTTCCTTCCCTCACAGAAATTCAGACCTACAAACATTCCAATAGCTTTCTCCCCATAGAACCTGGAGCACCTGAAAGCATTCCGTGTCATCACAGAAGCTCAGCCAATCACTGCTGGAGGCTTCAGCAGCACACGTACTGTGCAATATAGATACAAGCCAATTTATCGGTGGATCCTTATTGGTTCGGAGTTTATCTAAGATGTGTTGCTTGAGTCGAGGGGTAGTCATAGATGACTTACAAACCAAAAATGCCTGCCCAGACAGCTCTGATTAAAATCTGATTAAAACCCCACGTTTTAATCTGTGATTAATAAATTACTTGATTAATCATGTCTATCAAGTCCAGCCCTAATAAACTCTAAGAGACAATTTTCATCAAGGAGAATTATTTTCAATTTCCAAAAGCTTTAAAGCGAAACACGTTATAATTGTCCAGACGCAGAGAATGCGTGGAGAGGACCCCTTTTCCGTTGTGATCCTGTGCCCTTTTAGAATTTCAGTTTTTCCCCTGCCCCTTTCCTGCTTCCTAATCACTCCCTTCATCAGAGTGCCAGGTGGAAAATGCTACCCCACGCCAATTCCGGGGGTTTCGTGTGTGTGAAAAGAATTATTTTAACTCAGTTTAAATTACAAAATAAAATCCCTCAAGCCCCAATATTCATTTTGACCTAGGAAGTCTTTAATCATTAGGATCCTATGTACCCCAAAGACTGCCTCCTTTCCTTTCCCCCAACTTTTTCTTAAAGATCAGCCGGAGGCAGCCTCTTCCCTGCTTTGCCCCAATGCCAGATTCAGCCATCTTGGACGCAGAGCAGGATGCGGAATGTGAACTCCAACTCCCATCAGCCCCAGCAAGAATGGCCAATGGGCAAGGCTGATGGGAGTTGTAGTCCGACCACATCTGGAGGGCCAATGGTTGATTATCCCAAATACAGACAGAGGTGTTTAGGGCGGGTGAGTTGCAAGAGAAGAGCTTCCTTCCCTTGAAGGGCAATCATTTTTACCCAGAAGTAAGTCTCATTGACCTCAGTAGGGCTCATTTCTGTAATAAATCTGCTTAGGGTCTCCGCCTTACAGATCCATTAAAGTCTGACCCGGAATGTCTTCCAGGAATGCCTTCCTGAAGAAATAATGCCTATTTATTTTATCTGAAGCATCTTTCACCTTCTCTTTGGCTGGAAAAAGAAGCCACCGACATACCCAGGAACCCTTCAGATTAAGGGCCAAATGTCTGGTTTTCCTGGCGCCTAAAAGCAAGCCATGATTTTTTTTAGTTACAAAATTCTTATAATGACCTGATGGACTGGAAACAGCCAAACTCTGGCTTGTTTTCTGTAACTATGGTTAAGTGTCATGTCTGAATGCCCAGCTAGACCATCGCTTAAAAGGATCACCCACCAACCTGGTTTGTGAAACTGTGGTTTGCAATGGGCTTCCAAACTATGGTTTGCATGGTTGACGCATTCCAGCAAACCACAGTACATACGGTTTTTAGGCGATAAGCCGGTCTCTCGCTGATATCTCCATGTGCCCGTCTTCGAGGGCTTAGTAACCTGTGCTATAGTTTTGCTGTGCATTTGAGCGTTCGTTTAAGGCCACAAACCATAGTTAGCACTAACCGTAATCGTTGTGCCTGCCTTGGTTCCTGGTTTGGTAGCTAGAGTTAAGCACTGTGCATGTTTTTAAGCTTTTTGTATGATGGGCATGAGGCTGGCTGGTTCACAAATCTGCCTGGCTCAAACACCTCAACTCATTGGGCCTTTTCTTTGTGGTTGTGATTCAGTAAAGGCTGTTTTCGTGGCATTTTGGTTTCCTTCTGGGTAGAGTCCCTTCTGGGATGCGGGTGGCGCTGTGGGTAAAACCTCAGTGCCTAGGACTTGCCGATCGTATGGTCGGCGGTTCGAATCCCCGTGGCGGGGTGAGCTCCCGTCTTTCGGTCCCAGCTCCTGCCCACCTAGCAGTTCGAAAGCACGCCAGCGCAAGTAGATAAATAGGGACCGCTTTATAGCAGGAAGGTAAACGGCGTTTCCGTGTGCTGCGCTGGTGCTGGCTCGCCAGAGCAGCTTCGTCACGCTAGCCACGTGACCTGGAAGTGTCTCCGGACAGCGCTGGCCCCCGGCCTCTTAAGTGAGATGGGCGCACAACCCTAGAGTCGGACACGACTGGCCCGTACGGGCAGGGGTACCTTTACCTTTACCTAGAGTTAACCTTCCCTGAGTCCTTTGGAAAGGCAACTTGCCAGCCAACTGAACAAATACTGCCAAATTAGTACAGAAAGAGATCTTGTCATGCTTTGAGCCTATGTAAATGGGACTGAGGAACTTCCCCTCTTAATCTGGGCTGGAGTTCTGTTCCCTTTCTTTCCTGAGCATCGGAACTGTATGGTAGTAGGTTTTCGACAGGCGAATTAAATTCTTTGCGAATCTCAGCACCGGCACAGAGGTGCTTTGCATGTGCCGCTAAACCGAACTGTAGCTTAGCATTAAGGACGATATTGACAAGCTGGAACGTGTGCCGGAAGACAGAGACCAAGATTATAAAGGTCTTTAGGAGGAACGGTTGAGGTAGTTGGGTGCATGTAGAAGAGAAGAGAGAGCCGCTATGAGAGCCATCTTCAAATATCTGAGAGAGCCAGTGTGGTGTAGGGGTTAAGAGCGGTGGACTCGTAATCTGGTGAACCGGGTTCGATTCCCCGCTCCTCCACCTGCAGCTGTTGGGTGACCTTGGACCAGTCACACTTCTCTGAAGTCTCTCAGCCCCACTCACCTCACAGAGTGTTTGTTGTGGGGGAGGAAGGGAAAGGAGAATGTTGGCCTATTTAAGACTCCTTAAAGGGAGTGAAAGGCGGGATAACAAATGCAAATTTTTCTTCTTCTTGAGGGGCTGCCCCATGGAAGATGGGGGCAAGCTTGTCTCCTGCTGCTGCAGAGGGTAGGAGTCGAGCCAGTTTGATTCAAATCACAAGAAAGGAGATTCCCACCAAATTTAGGAAGAACTTTTTGCCCAGAAGAGCAATTCATGGGGAACATGTGACCTCGGAAGGTGGCAGAGGTTGGATGGTCAGGGATTGTTTAGTTGTGGTTCTTGCTTTGTGGGGGTTCAAAATAAACCACAAGCCTGGGTTCAGGTGGCACGTTGAGCCAAACCATGGTTTAGCTCTCAGCAGCAGCACAGTGACTGCAATTTCCACTTCTAACATTTATAGCTTAAACAGAATTTCATGTTGGAGATGGGGGAGTTCCTTTTGAGAGAAGGTGGCAAGTAGAAGTCTGCTTATGGTGCTTTCTCTTAAGAGACATTTTGCTTTCTTCATATTTATATACCTAATATAATTTATACAGTCATACTGTATTGTTTTTAATACTTGATTGGAAGCCGCCCAGAGTGGCTGGGAAAACTCAGCCAGATGGGCGGGGTATAAAAAATAAATAATAATAATAATAATAATAATAATAATAATAATAATAATTATTAAACCTCGTGTTGCATTTGCTTCAGGTTTAGCGTTTTCAAGTTGCGTCCCGTGGCGACCTGGAAGTACCGGACAGGGTTACTTCCGGGTTTCACCGCTCGCGCATGCGCAGACACTCAAAATGACGTTAGGCACATGTGCAGAAGCGGTGAATCGCGACCCACGCAGACGCGGGTCGGGTTCTGCTCATGTTGCGAACGGGGCTCCAGAACGGATCCCTTTTGCAACCAGAGGTACCACTGTATAGTGTTCCCATAGCAGAAGTACTCTAGGAAGCCAGTGTGGTGTAGTGGTTAGAGTGTCGGACTAGGACCTGGGAGATCAGGGTTCGAATCCCCACTCAGTCATGACGTTCACTGGGTGACCTTGGGCAACTCACAGTCCCATGTACCGCTTGGAGGAAAACGTGGGATATAAACCCAATGAATAAGCTTTCCTGCTTAAGAAAGCTGGATGGGCCAGTCAGGTGGAGAGGTCGGTTGCCAACCTGCCCTCCATAGATCACCATGTGGTCGCAATTGGACCTGGACCAGTCGCAAAACATGCTTGGCACCTGGGGGATTTCTGATTGGTTAATGTTTGCAGATGTTAGACCAGTTTCAGACCTAATAGCTGTGCCTAGCAACTAAAAGTTGATGGACCTAGGCTAGGGAAGAATTTTCAGCCTCCCCAGAAGACTACAGTTCCCACGATTCTTTGGTGGTGGAGAAACACTCAAGAGTTGAGCAGGCTTCAAAATGTTGCAGGTCTATAGCACGGGTGTAGTTTTTTGGGTTACCAATGTGATATTTCAGTGCAGAGCATGTCATACATTTGGGGCAGAGAGCCGATGGGTGTCACTCGCCTTGTTCTCATCCATGGTGTTTGTGTGTATACAGATCTAGGTAGATGCAGGTTTTGGTGTCCTCGGGTGTCTACCCGTGTAAAAGTTGGGGTGTCTAGGCGACGTTTCGACGAGGTCTCACTCGTCATCTTCAGGCTGGTGCTTTCGGCTTCTTGTTACTGGAACAGAGCGGGATCTCAATGTTTGAGTTCCTATAAATACTGTAGAGGGGGTGTGGTGTCTAGCCTCCAATGTTCTGGGCAAAGAAGAAGTTCCCAGGCTAGTGTGCCTTTTCTTCTTTTGTTCCTTAATTACTTGAGAGATACCTTGAGTGATTTCTTGAGTGATATCCTGAGTACCACTTAGGTGGGTCATTAGGTGTGGATTAGTTGCTAAAGTCTTTGTGTCTTGACCTCTTGAACTTTGTGAAGAGTGTTCCTGAGAAGATGGCTGTATTGCACTTAGTTGTGCTTTGGCTTGGCTTCACAAAGTTCAAGAGGTCAAGACACAAAGACTTTAGCAACTAATCCACACCTAATGACCCACCTAAGTGGTACTCAGGATATCACTCAAGAAATCACTCAAGGTATCTCTCAAGTAATTAAGGAACAAAAGAAGAAAAGGCACACTAGCCTGGGAACTTCCTCTCTGCCCAGAACATTGGAGGCTAGACACCACACCCCCTCTACAGTATTTATAGGAACTCAAACATTGAGATCCCGCTCTGTTCCAGTAACAAGAAGCCGAAAGCACCAGCCTGAAGATGACGAGTGAGACCTCGTCGAAACGTCGCCTAGACACCCCAACTTTTACACGGGTAGACACCCGAGGACACCAAAACCTGCATTCCTGTACCCGTGAAAATCTACGAAAGCAAATATCTAGGTAGATGTATATATTTTGCAGCAAAAGAGCACTGATGAGACTGTTGATTTGGTGATGCTGAATTTAATCAGCCCACGGTAAGTAGCAAAATATTTTTGCTCATCAATGCAGTTAATGGTTTTTGAATATCCTCGTAAGGTGAGGTGATTCAAGAGAGGAGCCATTGTTCAGGAACCTGAGAGAAATTAGCGGAATATTTTTGCTAATCAATGCAGATGATGGTTTTCAAATATTGTCGTAGTGCAAGATGCATCAGGAGAGGAGAGGCTCAATCTGTGCCAGAGTTTAGCCCCAGAACCTGTCTGTTGTGTCAGAGATTGAGCACACTGAAACAAACCGCAGGGTGAATGTCACCTAGCCAATTGCAGAAATATCCGTGGTGGACTATGCCACTTGGACTACAGATGGGGGAATCATCTGTTTGAATGCTTTCCCCATTGTGGGGGGAAATACTGCAAGCGAAAGAGAGGGTTAGATTAGAATGCTTCCCCGACGTGCTCATTTTTTAAGAACAGGGAGGTGTGAGGGGGTGTTATTGGGACCTTCCAAGCTTGCAATCTGAGATGGTGCAGTCTAGAAAGGACTGTACTCTGTGTTGTATCAGCTTGGAGTCGTGTTTTCGTTGACAGAGAAGCAGAGAGCCACCATTCCTCCTGCCCTTCTCTTTTGCCTTTCCCGATCCTTAGGGAAGACGCCAGAAGAAAAGTATCACGATGCCAGCGAATTCTTAGAGTCAGCTCTCCCTCCTTTGCCCAGATCGCAAATGAATGCATTATTATTATTTGTTTCTTTAGCTTTTTGATTCCAGCAGAAACCCGTTTCTAAGCTTCACACCCCCAACGCCCCACTACAGTCATGAGGGCTAGAATCATCTTTAAAAAATCAAGCAATGATTGATCCTCTGAAACCAAAACATTTATGTTAGAGGCTAATCTTTGCCACAAACCCCAAACAGTATTTTTGTGGGGGTCAGTGCTGCTTTATTAATATGTCTGTGTGTGTGTGTGTGTATGTGTTTTCATTTATTATGTGCGGGTCTGTTTTCAGCCCTGTTTGAACTCAATAAATACCGTATTTTTCGCTCTATAAGACGCACCAGACCACAAGACGCACCTAGTTTTTGGAGGAGGAAAACAAGAAAAAAAATATTCTGAATCTCAGAAGCCAGAACAGCAAGAGGGATCGCTGCGCAGTGAAAGCAGCAATCCCTCTTGCTGTTCTGGCTTCTGGGATAGCTGCGCAGCCTGTATTCGCTCCATAAGACACACACACATTTCCCCTTACTTTTTAGGAGGGAAAAAGTGAGTCTTATAGAGCAAAAAATACGGTAATTGGTGTGTGATAGTGAAAGGCAGGCATTGGGTCAGGTCTAGCAGACGTAGGGAGATTGTGGAGAGATCTTGAAGCTGAGATTCTGGCGCTGGTTGGGACTGTGCACAGGATCACTTGGCAGAGTTTGATTCTGTTTCCCACCATCAGAATTTATTATTATTATTATTATTATTATTATTATTATTATTATTATTATTATTATTTTCACCCTCCACCCTAAGGTCCCAGGGTGAGTTACAATTAAAAAGCAATATGAAAAACAGTTTGAAACAACCCACCATTACAGAAAGAAGGTGGGTCCAAGAATTACGCACTTTTGAGTGCCGAAAGCCAGGATAAAGAGGTGCATCTTCAGCATTTGCCAAAAGCCACACAATGAGGGTGCCAGGTAGACCTCTCTGAGGAAGGGAGTCCCACAACTTAGGGGCTGCCACAGAGAAGGCCCTGTCCTGGGCTGCCACCCCCCAGAGCTTCTGAGGCCACTGGAACAAGAAAGAGGGCTGCCCCTCTTTGCCGATCTAAACACCTGAGAGGGTCTGTAGCGAAGGAGACTGTCTTTCAGGTATTCAGGGCCCGTGTCGTTTACGGCTTTAAACACCAACGTGAGCACGGTGAATTGGGCCCAGGGGCTTTTGAGATCTGCACGGAAGCCCAGCCACCAATGTGGCCGCTGCAGTTTGCACCAGTTGAAGTTGCCATGTTGTCTTCCAAGGGCAGCCCCACACAGGAACAGTGGGGCTGGTGGCAGCGCAGGAACCTCTTGCACAAAGCCAATGGGCAGGTGGGAGCTGTGTGGGGCAGGCAGGCAATGAGTTTTGAGTTTTGTAGGCTGGTCCAAGAGACGGGGAGGGCATAGGGGCCAGGTTTTTACCAGCCAGGTGGGAGCAAAGTAGGAGCTGGCCGGGGCTGAATTGATCGGTTAAATCTGAGCTCTTATTACACCAAGGGTGATGTTGACCCAACAATATAGCATTATCCCAGGACCTCTGAAGGTAGAAATTAATCTTAACATGTCTTCTGTTGAGGGCTGTCTGCTTTCTATATTTTGTACTCACAACACCCCTGTGAGGTAGGTGCAGCTGAGGAAGTGTGAATTGCCCAATGTCGCCCAGTGAGCTTCATGTTTGGAAAGGGATTCGAACCCAAGTCTCCGTGACCTGCACCCAATATCCCACCCAATGCAATATGCTGGCCTTTTGTGGGCCCGGGTGGGGTATGGCGTATGTGGGTCTGCCCTATGGAATTTGGGGTGGTGAGTCAAGTTCTGTATAGCTTGAATAGGATCTACAGTGGGGATGGGGAATTTTGATCTGAGCAATCTTTAGGGGGCCATGTGCCAGTGACTTGGCAGGGCCAGAGGGAAAAGTGAGGGGGGAACCAATAATTTTTAATTTTACGGTAGGCTGGTTCCTACATACTTTGCCTCCCCGCCCTTGGAAAAATTCCCATGGTCTTTGCCCCCTTCCCTCACCCCACTCCAGGGCCCTTTGCTCTGCCCTTATGTCAAAAGACTACAAATAGTCTTCTATCAATGTCTCCAAGATGGCGCCCGTTGCCGTGGCAGCAGAAACAGGGAACCAAGCCCTGGTTCCCGCGGCTTGAGAAACACAGGCCAAAGATGGCAGGCTACCTTCTCTTTCTCCCCCCACCCCTCAGACGTTTAGAGTTTGGCAAAGAAGAGGGCGGGGTGGGGACAGATCTGGAAATGCGTGCGAATTCTGCCGCCATTAAAGAACAATAGATGGGGTGTTGATTGATCAAGGACACGGCCCCAAATAGATGTCAGTGAAGTAGTGCACTTGCATCTCATATCCCAAGCCTTTAAAAATGGGTCAGCCCACATTTTATGCCGGTATTTATGCTCTGTTGCACATAAAATATTCCCTTTGCCCTTGACAAAGACCTTCCAACATGCAGCCTGTTAGCAGGTGATAACGCTCCTCTCCCATGCCGTGAAAATCTTTCCCCTCCCCGATTCCCAGATACCAAACACCAACATGATGGAGCATCTTCTCCACGTGCCAAAGGGCCCGGGTTCAATTTCTGTCACTTCCAGGCAGGGCTGGGAGAGACCCATGGGTTTCCTCCATGGGGTGGCACCCAGCTTCCTAAAATCGTTGTCTTATTATCTCAATTTATTTTCTAACCATCCTGGGCACCGTTCACTCCTATGAGACAAAACAGAACGGATCTCCTTTGAGGAATGTTGTGTTTTTTTTGGGGGGGGGCATCTAAATCTGCTCCTAGTTTATCTCAACCACTGAGAATCTCCTCTGCTATCTTGCAAAGCCTCTTCCTGACTTCCGTTCCTTGGTCACACTCTAGTGTGACCGAATTTTGGAAAAACCAGCATAGCTAGGCGAGGGCAGCGCTCTTGCCTGATGCCAGAGACCTTGTTTAATTTTCGAAAGTCTGCCCTGCTTTCCTCCCAGCAGAAAACTCTCAAGAGCACCTGACGGTATGGAGATGAAAAAAGAATCAGAATAATATCTTACTGGTGAGCTTAGTTTAAACCAGTAGCTGGTTTGGATTTCTTTGTAGGATTTCCCCCTCCAAATCAACCCTACAAAAATCAGAATATTTGGATCGCCTGCTAAGAAACTAGTGCCGGTTGGAAAACAATACTGTTTTTCTTTCCATGCACATTTCTTGCTAAGCAAAATTGTTTTAGAACATTTTTGCATTAAATCACAGGGTTTGAGATTTTGCACCCATTATTAGCAGGGTGGTGGAGAGGCAGATAACCGTCAATGCTAAAGTATGTAGCCCATCTAGAAAGTAAGTTATGAAGCAAATGTGCAATTGTTTTTATAAGCATATTCTATTAGAAGAGCCAGCCTGGCTGCTCCCGCCTTTTGGTTTTTAGCCAATGAGTGAAGTCATAGCTGTGATTGACAAGGGAGCTGTTTGAACACCCAGCCAGAGAAATCCCCAGGTCTCAAAGAGCTACCGATTTCCTTTTCTGTCTCAATTTTCTCATCCTTGGGATCTCCATAATTTCCCCTTTCCCTGCAGCAACATCTTTCCTGTGGTGGGTTTGTCTGAGTTGTTTCCTGCAAATACTCTATACACCGTGAGTCCAGGCGGATGTTAAAGGAATTCCCCCCACCATCAGATGGCAATGCAATAATAATAATAATAATAACAACAACAACAACAACAACCTGCAAAGAAAGAGGCTTCGGCATAAACACCAAGCAATAAGAATTCACTGTATAGGCAATTTGCAGTATAGTGGTATATGTGAGAAGGGATTACCTATGTGCTTAATAGGTCTTACTCCCAAGTAACTGGGTACAGGACTAGGTTTTGCCTTAGGGTTGTGGCATTGAGAGAAAGCCAGCCTTCCAACAGCTGTGTGGCAGGCAGAAATTAAGCAGGTTCAGCTGTTTCTAGTTTGGAAATACAATTTTTGGGGGGGAAGAGTGGTGCGTTTGAATTCTGCCGGTCGGGAATGACACAAAGCAGACGCAAACGTCATGCAAATCTAGGCCCTCTTTTTCAAGTGTGTTGGAGGACCCAGAAAAAAAAACAGAAAACCTTGTTGTGGCCCTCCTGTACCACAGGACTTCAAATCTTTAGCGCCTCTGTTTTGTGGCACTGCTTTCTCAAGGCATATGGATGATCAGTTCCCGAGTAAAACATAAGCAGCTAAAGTCCTGCATCCAACTTGTTAATAAGGGAGGGATGGTGATTCTGCTTTTATTTTAATTATCTACTTGTGTTTTTATCTTGTATTTTATTCGGTGAACCTGCCCTGAGACCTTGTGATGAAAGTCACTATATAGATTTAATAAATAATAAGAACAACAACCCACATTCATTGGCACTGTTCAGTGTTTCCCAACCTTGGGCCTCCAGCTGTTTTTGAACTACAACTCCCATCATCCCTGATTAGCAAGACCAGTGGCAAGGGATGATGGGAATTGTAGTCCAAAAACAGCTGGAGGCCCAAGGTTGGGAAACACAAGGAATTCACTTTTTTAAAAAAAAAAAAAAAAGTTGTTTTGGGTGCACATGAAAGATACTTTCCCTGCTTCACAGGAAAAAGCGAGACCTTCGATCAATATCCAATATTTGTCTATTATTCAGTGCTTTTACTCTCTTCCCCCTCCCCCGCCCACAAATATATGCACCCAACCACCACCCTGCCAAAGCATGTTCCCCCCCAGATCATCTCTTTAATATAATTTTTATTTCTTTTTAATTTTTTATTGTACCCCATCCCCCCCCTTTAAATACACAACAGAAAGACATTTCCCCTCGCCCCATTCTGGGGTGCAGAGTTGTGGGGAGAAGGGGGGCAGTCTGAGGAAAACAGGGTGGTCTCGGAGGGTGAGCCGCTGTAGGAGCACACCCCCTCTGGACGCCCCGAATGTAGTTCGTTTGGTTATTTTTGTGGGGGATTCTTTCTTTTTTTTGTAATCCCCCCTTCTCTACCCCACAGGTTTCCACTTCCATCAACTTCTTAAAATTCTTGTCCATCTTTGTTTTAAATGGGAGAGGGCCTAAAAAACACTTGGCAGGTCGGAAGAGGGGGGGGAACAGGGCTGGGGAAATAAAAGAACGGGAGAAGGAACCCCAAAAGAATGGACACAAAGGAGGAAGAAAAACGTGAGGGCGTAACTTTTCTTCTTCTTCTTCGTCATCGTCGTCATATGTCTTTTTCTTTTTTAAAAAAAAAATTATTTCCAGTTTGCTTTTTATTATTCCTTTTTGTTGGTGGGTAGTCTCTCTCTCAAACTGTTGGTTTTCTTTTTGGTTATTGTATAGAAGTTTTTTTTTTTTTTTAAGAGCTTTGGATTCATAAAGAGGGTTTTTTGTGTTCTTTTTTTTTTTCCTTTTTTTCTTTTTTGCAAGGACGTCGGCACACCAGAACGTGGCAGGTAACTGTGTGTGTGTAGACGGGAGGATCCTTCTGGTTTTATTTTATTATTATTTTCTTTCTTTCTTTCTTTCTTTCTTTCTTTCTTTCTTTCTTTCTTTTTAAAGCCATTGGAGTAGGGGGTTTTTTTGTGTGTCGTTTCCCGCGCGGAGACGGAAGTCACGTCTATCAGGAGGAAAAAGACAGCGAGGTTGTTAGTTTTATTTGGTTCCTCAGTGCGGGCAGAGACCCAACTGGGGACGAGGAGGAGGAGGAGGAGGAGGAGGAGAGAGAGAGAGAGAGAGAGAGAGAGAGGAGGGGGAAATGGCGGGAAAGAAGAGGGAGAGGCGCCTTTCTTCCCCAGTTTGGTTGCTGTTCAAGTCGTTCAAAATCCATCAACAAGTTCGGGAGTCTGTCCTCCGTCCAGGACGGGAATTATTATACACAATGGGCAGCACATGCTCTAGGAGGGGTTGGGGGTGTGGGGTTGGGGACTCAGTTTCTCATCTTTGCCCCCCTCCCCCCCTTAAGTTTTGTTTCCTTGGGTTAATAACTTTTCTTTCTTTCCGTCCATTATTTTTGTTTGCTTTTTTTTTTTTGGCCTTTCTCAAGTCGGTAATAACACAGTAAAAGGGTGGAAGGTGAGAGAGAGTGAGAGAAGGAGCTCTAAGCAGGCGTGAGTGTGAGAGAGAGAGGGAGGGAGGGAGGGAGGGAGAGGAGACCAGGTTCGCACGAGGGCGTGCGGCAGGTGTGCCAGCAGCGGTCACAAGCGTGTGTGGAGATGGGCGGGATGGGGGTGTGTGTGGCTCTTGCACACATGAGGGGTTGGACTTTGGGCAAAGGATTCTGGGAAGCTCCCGTTGACGTGAGGAGACGGTGCGGCGAGAGAAGGGGGTCCTCTCCGCTGGGGTCGGCATCCCAAGGAACACCTGTTGAGATGCCCAGGGACCCTTCTTGAGGGAAAACATGGAGGACACCGAGACCTGAACCATAGACAGTGAGAGCCTCTCGTGCCTCTCTCATGTGAGGTACATGTGTATGCCACAGGAGGTGGAAGACTCTGGAATACACAGGCATGTGTGAAGGGACTGCGGGAAGGTGATGGGTTGGGCACCCATGTCGGACAGGATCCAGGACCCCTTTCTGGGAGGAGAGACCCTGGGAACTGGCGTCGGCCAATACACAGGGCTGTGAGGGCAAGGGGCACGGTGGGTGGCAGAGGAGAACAGCTTCTGCACTCCAGGCATTTCTGAGATGGGCACTGTTGAGGGGCTCCTCAGACGGCAGGCTGCATTTCTGTTCCGCACCAGGTCAACTGGTCTTCCCTCAATATGGCGGTGGGGTTGGGGGAGTGGGGTGGGACGGCTGAACATCTGGGTCCAGCTTTGCCCACAAGGCTACCCAGGGGTCTGGGAAGAGCGTGGCCTTCGGGCAAATGGGTGCCGCCTTGGCCGGGGGCCGTTTCTTGAGTTTACAGGTGGCGGGGGGTTGCGTGATGGGCGTTTGGTATGGGCAGAGGGCGCAGGGCACGCCAAGCGGGCGCCCTTCCCTCCGCCGGCTGGTTGGCTAGTTGGTTGGCTGCTTAGTCCTTCTCTCTCGGTCGGTGGCAGTGTAGCATCCGTCTCTATAAAGCTAGTAATGTCGTAGAGGTAGCGTTACTTTTTGGGCTGGAGTCCGAGTGAGGTAATTTGGATTCCTCTTTGGCAAACACCGATGCGGTTGCTGCGTTGGATCCGGCCTTGCGCCGGTGAGCGCTGGAGCGAAGGTGGGCCCCCAGGGCCTCGCGCCCGCTCACAAGCACCTCGCAGGCCAGGCAGTGGTAGGTGCACACGGGCACCCGCAGCGGGGGCGGGGCCGCGGGGGGCTGGCGCCCAAAGTAGCAGAAAGTGGCCTGGTGGGCGGCGGCGGCCCCCTCGCTCTCGAAGGCCGCCTTGCACTGGCGGCAGAGGTACTGGTGAGTCACGTCAACCGTGGAGATGCCGGGGGCCTCGGGCACCTCGACGGGCGGCTCGGGCATGGGCGTCGGGAGCAGGGGGCTGGGCAGCAGCCCCATAAGCGTCTGAGGTATGACGGGGTTCATGGGGAACAGCCCCTTCTTCATGCCGTAGAGCTGCTGGAAGTAGGCCCCGGGCAGCTGCGCGCCAAAGAGCGAGGGGGCAGCCGCTGTCGCCGCCGTCGGCAACGGAAAGGGCAGGAACTGGCCTCCCAGCAGGGCCGGCACGGCGGCCTTCAACGTCTTGAGGTTCTTCACCGCGGCAGTGGAGGGCACGGAGGATTCCTGGGCTGAGCTGGAGGCGGGGTCTGCCTGGCCGTCGCCCGGGGAAGTCTCTGGAGCAGGTGCCGGCGGCTCTGTGGAGGGGCCAAGCTGGGCCGGTTCCGGAGTGAGGTGCTGAGGTAAGGGGGGCCCCGGCTGCGTGGAGGCCAAAGGGGTGCTCAGGGCCCCGGAGGAGGAAGAGGAAGGGCCTGTTAGGAGAGAAAAGAGGTGTGAGTTGGGTGCTGCCTCCACCTGTTTCCTCAGTGTTGCCTTTCTCCACTGGCTCCCTGCTTCAAAGCCTTAGGGACAGAGGCTTTGCAGGACGACTGGAGAGCCCAGCCAAGCCCTCCTGGGGTAGCTAAGGCTGGAGAGCATGAAACTTTTAATCTCAGGGTTAATCTCCTGAAAGTCTTACATTGGCTCTCAGTACGTTTACGAGGACAATTCAAAGTGTTGGTGCTGACCTTTAAAGCCCTAAACAACCTCGGCCCAGTATACCTGAAGGAGCGTCTCCACCATAGCTGTCAACTTTTTCCTTTTTTTAAGGGAAATCCTATTCAGAATAGGGGAATTTCCCTTAATAAAAGGGAAACATTGACAGCTATGGTCTCCACTCCCATTGTTGAGTCCGGACACTGAGGTCCAGCTCTGAGGGCCTTCTGGTAGTTCCCTCCCTGTGAGAAGTGAGGTTGCAGGGAACCAGGCAGAGGGCCTTCTTGGTAGTGGCGCCCGCCCTATAGAATGCCCTCCCATCAGATGTCAAGGAAATAAACAACCATCTGACTTTTAGAAGACATCTGAAGGCAGCCCTATTTAGGGAAGTTTTTAATGACTGATGTTTTAATGTATTTTAAATATTTTGTTGGAAACTACCCAGAGTGCCTGGGTAAACCCATCCAGATGGGCAGGGTATAAATAATAAATTTGTTATTATTATTATTTATTAGGGGTTCGAGTCTCACGTTGGGTCTTGCAGGGGGTTGGACTAGATGATCCTCTACATTTCTACAATTCCACAACCCAACATCTGCTTCCTCTGGTTGCTGAGATGGATGCCCACTCATTCTGGTAACAAGACACCAACTACCACTCTCAATGAACCACCCCAGATGCAGGGGGAAGAGGAGGAGATTTCGGCGCCATTTTCACCTCAACCTACTCCCGACGTGCACAATGGAAGCCTCGGGGACGGGACAGGGGGAAGGAAAGGCTATGCTAGTGGGAAGAAAAGGAAAAAAAAGTTGGGAGAAGAGAAAGATTGTGTGGAGAACCAGAATGCCACACAGAGCGACTACTTGGGATGAAAATGACACCATTTCCACGCAAAATGGCAGAAGTGGGGATTAGGGTCAGAGCAGCATGTGGAGACCTAGCGATACTTGTGGAGAGGAGCTGAGCAGATATTGGACTGGAAAGATCCCATAGTGAGTGGCGAACCCGTAACACGGCTTAAAGACGAGGCCCTATCCCCAACCTCCTTGAACGTAACTTACCTTTCCTTCCCACCTCTCACTCACCTGGCGCAAAGGGAGCCATGCTTCCAAGGGAAGATGGCACTGTGGCGGGAGGCATGGAGGCACCCAGCCTGGTGGGAGATGGCGTCCCTTTGTCCGGCACGAGCTCATAGCACTTGCTCTCGCTCTTGAGCTGGGCCTTGATGGCCTCCTTGAGTCGGGCGAGGTGCCCACGGGAGAAGAGGTGCCCACGGCAGGACACGTAGAAATCGTACTTGACTTCGCAGTAGGGGCACTCGGCCTGCGATGGAGTGCTGGGATGCCCCTCCTCGCCACCGCTGGCAGCCTTGGCCTTCTTCTCCTTGGCCCTGGCATTCTGAAACCACACTTGGATCACCCGCTTGGGCAGCCCTATTTCCTCGCCCAGCACCTCGCACTCTTGCATGGTGGGCGTCCGGTAGGCCTCGTAGCAAACCTTCATGATCTTCAGCTGCAGGCTGGACATCTGCGTGCGATACCGGCGCTGGCCCAAAGCGTCGTGCATGCCTCCAAAGCCACCGTCCGCCCCTCGGCTCCGCCGGCTGCCGGAGAAATCCAGATCGGCCAGCGACGAGGAGGAGGAGGAAGACGAGTCGCTCATCTCCCCTCCCGACAGGCTCCGGTCTTCGTTCTCTTTTGGCAATTCTTCTTCGGCTGCTTCTTCCTGCGCTTGTGGCTCCGCAGGAATCTCTGGCTTCGCTGGAGGTAGCTGTAAGCTCACCGTAGAGAGGCTGGGCGCGAAGGCCGCTCCGTAGTGGATGGTCTGGTCTCGCGGCAGAGGGCTGAACTTTGGGAAGGCGGAGGGGAGCACCGGCGAGGGCTTGCCGGTTGCGTTGGCCGTGCCGGCGTTGCACCGAAACTGACCCTTCCTCTCGCGGGCTCTCGTGTTCTGGAACCACACTTGAACCACCCTCTTCTTGAGCCCAACCTCTTCGGAGATGCAGTCGAGCATCTTGCGGGTCGGGTTGGAGTCCTGCATGTACCAGCGATACAGGATCTCCAGCTGCTCCGGCAAAATGGTGGTGCGCAGGCGCTTGTCCCGGGGGGGCTCACTGTCCCCTCCTGCCATGCTGGCGCACTCGCTGCCGGTGGGCGACAAGCTCCCGTCCTCGTGCTTCCGCTTCAGTGCCCGGGAGGGGTCTGGGTGGGCGGCGCGGTCGCCAAACACCAGCGGGGCCAAATCCAGTGGAGGCTGGGGGGCAACTGGGGCTGGCGGAGGGCCAGTTGCTGGCATGTGAGAAACACGGTGGATATCGAGGAGGTCGACGCTTGCGAATTTGGCTGTGCAGTGGTCACAGGGATGGGTGCTTGCACTTTCGGGAGGGGCCGTGGGTTGTTCCTCCTCCTGAGGTTTATCTCCAGTGCCGTCGATCTTGGCTTCTCCGTCAGCCCCTGAAGGCTCGGGCGGCTGCTGTTGCTGCGGCTGCTGCTGCTCTTCTTCCTCCTCCTCCTGCTCCTCTTCCTCAGGGCCCTCGTTCTCCTCCTCGGCCCCCTCTCCCTCCGCATCCACTGGCTGGTCGTTGTAGCACTTTTTAAGGTGGCGCATGAGCTCAAAGATACAGCGGAAGGACGCCCGGCATTTCTTGCAGGAGGGCTGCACCGCGGCACCTCCTCCCCCCACGCTGGCCTCACTCCCGCCACATTTCCGCGCTTTCTGGCGGGCGTTTTGGAACCAAACCACGATGACTCTGTTGGGCAACCCCAGCATTGCAGACAGCCGCTCCACCTCGCCGTCTTTGGGGTAGGCGCTGCACTCGAAGAAAGACTGTAGGGCTTGAGACTGGAACTCTGTGAACTTGGTGCGGGAGAAGCGCCGGGTGGACGGGAAGCCCCCGCGAAGAGGCTCGGGAACCCCGGGCCCGCCGCCGCCTTCCTCTTCCTCCCCCCGGAACCACAAGGATTTCAAGCGCTCAGGAGGCACATGGGGGGTTTCGCTCTCTAGCGGCGGCGGCACCACCACTGGCATGGGCTGCATTAAAAACGGAGGGCATAGCGGTGGGATCTCCAGGGGCAGGACGGCTGGCACGGTCACTGTGGTGGTGTCTGTGGCAGCGGCAGTAGTTGGGGCAGTCGTCGTGGCAGTGGCCGTCTCGATGGGCAGTGCCGGCGGCGGAGGGGGATACATGCTGTCATAGCTCTTCCGGAACTGGGCGGCGTAGCGGTTGAGTGCCTCGAAGGGCAGGAACCGCCGGTGCACATGCTCCTCATGCGTCTTCAGGATGAGCATGTTGGAGAACTGCTTCCCGCATGCGCCGCACAAGAGCTTGCCTGCTGGCGGGCGCGGAGGTGCGGCTGGGGCAGGGGCGGCAGGCTGCTTCCCCTCATTGTACTGGATCACCAGCTCAAACCCAAAGTTCTCCAGGAGGGCTTTGGCAGCCGTGCGGGATGCCTCGCTTCCTTGCTGGCTCCCCTCGGCCTCCTCAGCTTCGGCTTCTTCTGGCACCTCCGGTTTGGAGCCAGCAGCGGCTACCGGCGCCTGCTCTTCCTTGGCTGGCAGAGGTGGCAGCAGCACGGGCGGTGTGGCCGGGAGGGTCAGTGCCGGGGTGGCCAAAGCCAGCTTGGGGGCCACCTTGAGGTCGTGCAGATAGAAGGGGAGCAGCAGCTGCTGTTGCTGCTGCTGGAGTTTCAGGAGCGACTCTGGCACCAGCGGGAAGGGCGGCAGCAGCGGCGGAGTGAACAAGGGCGCAGGGAAGCGCTGCAGCTCCGCCGCGGACGGCGCCAGGAACGGGAGCGTGGGCACCTGCACGCAGCCCGCCTCCAGGAGCTTGGGGGCTTCCGCTTCCAGCGGCGCTTCGCACGGGGGATCCGGCTCGGCGGCCGGCAGCTCCGCTTTGCCGGCGGCTTCCATCTTGGCGACGCGGGAGCGGGTCTGGTGCAGGACGGAGCGCATGTGGATCTCCAGCGTGGAGCTCTGGTTGTAGGAGACCCGGCAGGTGGTGCACTTGTAGGGCTTGTCCGAGGAGGGCTGGAGAACGCCGGCGGCGCCGGGCTCGCCCCGGGACGGCGCAGAGGGGTCGGCTGAGGCCTTCTTCATCTTGTGCAGGTGGGAGACGGAGTTGTAGTGCACCAAGAGGATGTTTTTCTGCGTGAAGGACTCCTTGCACACCGTGCACTTGTAGGGCCGGGCCGGGTCGAGGAACTTATCCAAGGCGAAATTGGTTGCCTTGCGGTAGGACAGCGGGTGCCGGGGGTCTTGGCTGGACAGGGTGAGCGGAGAGGCCTCAGGAGTCTCGGCTGAAGCCGGTGGTGGCGGCGGCGGCTCCTCCAACAGGGCATTCGGATGTGGAGCATCTTCGTCTTCAAACTCCAGAGGAGCAACTGAAGGAGGAGGTGGTGGTGGCGGAGGTGGCGGCAGTGGAGGAGGAGGTGGAGAAGAGGTTGGGGGTGGCTTTTCTGGGGGGTCAGCAGGTGGAGCGGGGGAGGCTGGAGGAGGAGGAGTTTCAGGGCCAAGCACAGGAGCCGGAGAGGATTTCTCCCCCGTGGGTGGAGCTGATGTAGGAGAGAGAAAGAAAAAGGAGAGAGAAACGCTACCATCAGTTATCCCCGCAGCCTGCTTTGTTGCTCCTTAGCCAGGATGTATTTGTGGGTGTGCATGGAGGTTCTAGGTGCAGAAGTGTAGCTTGCCACAGTGGATCGCAAATAGCACATCAACTATCACGAGACTCTTAATTTCAGAGTCTTGGGTTCGGGCCCCATGTTGGGCAAAAGACTCCTGCATTGCAGAGAGCTGGACTAGGTGATCGTTGTGGTCCCTTTCCTCGTCCTTCCCCCAGAACCAGAGATATCTCCAGGGGCAGGGAGGCTGGCATCACAGTCACTGTGGCCCTGTCTGTGGAAGAGACCCAACTCTACAGTTCCACGATTCTATGGTGCTTGGTCTGTCTTTACCAACCCCACAATTCTAGTTGTTTGCTAGAGGGCTTGTCCAAAAAACGGCTGGGAATCCCCAGGGGCACCTGCTGAGAGCAGGTGTGTTTCCTGGCAAAATGCAGGCCTCACTGCCCGTGGGGGAATTCTTCTTTTTATCCTTGACGCTTTTCATACCTTGACGCTTCCCGCCTCATCTGTAAATGTAGATCTGTGTAAATTAGCTGCTTGAATTTTTGTAGGGTGTGTGTGTGTGTGTTCAAATGGAGCAAGACAAGTACTGCCTTGACCTCATTCCCAATTTCTGATATTTAGGAAGGCTAAATATTTGGGGCGTTTCCAGCCCCTGCCCTGCAAGAGGGACTTGTGTTACTTCGTATCAGTGGCGTAGCGTGGGGGGTGCAGGGGGGGCGGCCGCACCAGGCGCAACATCTGGGGGTTAAGGGCCGCAAATTACTTGCCTTGCCCCGGGTGCTGACAACCCACGCTACACCACTGCTTCATATGTTTTGCTTCTGTCAGTGCACCATTGGATTGCGTTTGTACTGCTTCTCAAACCAATACAATCGCTTGTGGCATCCTAATGGGTTTCCCAGGAAGCAGGTTTCTAGTCCTCATGCCCTCCAGACAGAGAAGCTTGAGAATAGGCACGACAAAGCCACTGATTAGTCCTGCCAGTAGCTGCTTCTTCCTGCTTAATTTTTTGGGTTTTTTGGCAAGGGTTGCCAGGGAGGGGAGGTTAAGGTCAAGCAGGCGTCCCGGTTGCCATGCTATCCCTGGCATCTTGATGCTACTCTTAGCGGGTGAAAGGTGAAAGCTCCTCTCTTTGCAGCCCACACACTACTTACCAGCAAGAGGGCTTTCAGGTTCGTTCCCAGCCCCCTGCTCTGAGCTGGGAGTCCCGCCTGGCTTAAGTGGGTCAGGAGGGAGGTTGAGGCCGGGGATAACTTTGGTGGCAAAGGTCATTTCCACAGTAGTGGCCTGGAGAGAAGGTCAAGAAGAAGAAAAGGCAGAATTATATGAGCCAAAGGCGGGATGGGGAAGAGAGGGGCCAGTTATTAGTGATCATTTGGAGCAGGGATGCCGAACTCCCCAATTTATAAAGTATTTACAAAATGCTGCTGCGGCCTTTTCACGAAGGGTGGAAACAGGCTAAAGCTCACCAGTTGGTGGGGCCCCAAACACCTCCCTCCTACTGACGCCCCCAGTTGGCTCTCTGGATGATGATGATGATTAGAATTTATATACAGTGGTACCTCAGGTTAAGTACTTAATTTGTTCTGAAGTGTATGTAACCTGAGGTACCACTGTACCACCCTATACCTGGAGGTCTCAGGTTGGTTCATAGAACAAAATCAAAATATAAAACCTCAAGATATATACCGTGGCACCTTGATTCTCAAATTTATTATTATTATTATTATTATTATTATTATTATTAGTAATAATAATAAATTTATTTATAACCCACCATCCCCAGCAGAAGCCAGGCTCAGGGCAGTGGTACTCAAATGCCTTGGTTCCCATACTCTGAAAACCCGGAAGTGTTTCGGTTTTCAAACGTTTTTCGGAAGCCAAACATCCAGTGTGGCTGTCGACTGTTGTTGCCTGGGCGCCTGCACTAATCAGAAGCTGTGCCTTGGTTTTTGAACATTTCGGAAGTCAAACGGACTTCCAGAATGGATTAAGTTTGGCGCTTTTGTTTTTGTGGTTTTTGTTTCTGAGGCTTTTTCGGTTAATTTGTTTTTGTGACAGTTCAGCTACTGATGGATTGATTGTGTGCCTGCGGAAATGGATAAAAGCCCCCCATCCAAACAATGACTATCATCAGTGGAGGTAAGGAAAAAATAATAATTTTAATTTTTATCATCTACAACACTGTCTTATTTATTTTATAGCACAGTACATTGATTATTGCTTTCATTTTATGGCTCAGTGGTCTCGTTAGATAGTAAAATTCATGTTAAATGGCTGTTTCAGGGGTTGTTTTTAAAAGTCTGGAACGGATTAATCCGTTCTGCATTGCGTTCTTTGAGAAAGTGCGCCTTGGTTTGGAATCCTTTGATTTTGGAACAGGCGTCCGGAACGGATTAAGTTTGAGAACCAAGGTACCACTGTAATCGAAATAAAAACAAGAACCCAATAACCCCCTGTTGTCCTCACCACTGGGTCCCCACATCTTCCCCAGCCCCTATTGTCAAGCACAGTCCCCACCTCTTTGACATCAGCATGACAGGCGCAGACCCAACAGGTCAAGCTTTCCAGAGAAGGAAAAGCTTCACCTGTTGAATTACCTGCAAAGGGTTAGTGGCATGTGAAAAAGCAGTTTCTGTGATTGTATCCCCTCCACCCTTCATATGATTCCAACATTAAGAGGGGCAGGGAGAAATACCCACTGAGCCAGCAACTCACCACCAGAAGCAGCTTTTCCACGCATTCGGGCACCACGTTGTGAATGTGGCTGAGGTGGAAGTGGAGGTTGGTGCGCCCGACCAGCTGCTCCTGGCAGAGCGGGCATCGGAATTTGGGCTGCACGGCATGCTGGGAGACGGTGTGAGCCCGGACGGCTTCGGCTGATTGGTCGGTGTAATTGCAGTAGGGGCAGCAGAACACCTGTTTGGCAGGAAGAAGGTGAAGGGGGGGGAGAGATGGAGGTCCGAGAAAAGAAAAAACTTTAGCTCCAGGAAGCAGGAGGCTGTCTCTTCCTGGCACCTGGGGGGAAAGGGGGATTTGCATATATATCTCATTGAGGATTTGAGGGAGGAGGCGTGTCAGTGTAGGCAGAAGGAAAGAAAACAAGAAGTTTTTAATAGGGAAATCACAAAGGGCGATTAGTAATCATTAAAAAGATGGAGCCTACACATGCTTGCTCCCACCTGCTCATCTTGGTTCTGGGCCATCTTCGGAAGAAAATAAACTCTCTCCCCTCCCCATCCCCCAAAATACTGCCTTTTCTTACATGCAAACAAGCTAGTGCCCCAAGCGGCAGACCGGGGAATGTGTGTGGCTTAAAGGCCTTAGGCTGAAGGATCAAAGAGAGACATGAAAGCGTCTGTGTCAGGATTTCACCTAAGGGCTGATTGGTATCTGCAGAAAGCACAAGGCGGGTCAAGGGTTGAGCCGAGCGAAAATGAGAGGTTCTGTTCCCTGGACCGCCAGGTCCGTGCTCGTGTGCTCGGGGGGGGGGGGGCAGCTGTAAAACGGGCATAATAAACTCAACGCTAGTTAACATCGAAGGGCTTGTTGCAAGGACTGATCTGATCCCGTCTACACAGCCTTGCCAACGTTTTCATCTTGAGGGGGCCTTTCTGGGCTGGGCAAGGGTAGCATCAGAACAGACAGAGAAGTGGGATGCATGGCAGTGCAATGTTATTAGGATGGGACCATTATAAGTAGACAATCCCATTCAAGAAACAGGCTTTGAAGATGCAGTGGTATGGTTAACACTGTGTATTTCACAGCTGGTCATGCCCAATTTGTTTCATCAGGGTGGATCTCATCCCCCGCCCCCCCGCTAGGCAGAGATGCTTAATTTCTGTTTTTTATTCAACCATTTGGACCCCCACCAGGAACAAGCAAGCAAAAAAAATCTAATCTGCCAAGTGAAGTTTCACTGGGTTGTTTGAGGCTGCCGCCATTGAATCGTGTAGAGAGAGGGTTAAAATGGAGGAGATGGGCTTCAGAGACACTGTGTGATTCCCCCACCTCTGCCCCCCACCCGCAAAGCCCCCCAATAAGCGCCACTCACTGTAGTGTCTCCCACACCTCCAGCTTTCGTTTCAGTCTCATCAGAACCTGCAGGAAGGAAAGAAAGGGGGGGGGGAACATTATGGTGTTTTCCTGCAGACACTTTCAAAATGGCGGTTAAAAGCTCCAAGGGGCTTTGAGGCCTGATGGAGGGGTGTGGTGAGAGAGGCGCTCTTGGGGGTGGTACCAGACAAGGACCCCTCCACCCACTGCAGTGGGGACAGCTGAATGGGGGGGGGCATTGGATCAGGCACCCTGAAAAGGATGCCTTGGCGGCTGCCGCCCCCCCCCCATCAATGCAACCATCCCTATTCCTGCAAGCGCAAGACATTTGAAATGCTGAATTTTTTTTAAAATCGCCATAACCCGCCCTGGGACCAGCTGGAAAAGGGCAGGTAATAAATTTAATAAGGATAATAAAAACAGCCAGCCTCACGGAAGCGAGGAGCGAGACTTGCTAGGACTCGCCCACAAATACCCCTGGTATTATTCCTTTTGCAGCAGTCGTGGTGGCAAAATGGGACTCAGCACTTAAGACAACACTCAAAACCGAGGGAAGGCGTTGCAGGGTCTTTTCTTCATATTCCTGGTGCTACAGCCCCCAGGTTGGGGATGGCTGCCCCTTTCAACAGAATACTGCCGCCTTAAGGGATGGTGGCACTGGGGGAATCAAGAGGGGCACAAACATTTGGGGTGTTTGGCACCCCTGAATGGGAGGAGCCTTTCGCACAGACTGCCACCACGAGGGAGGGGTTAGGGGCGTGGCCAGCAATGTAGGCGTGGCTTCAAGGCGGAGCAACCTCGGCAGTGGGCGTGGCTTTGCACAAGAGGGGAGGAGTCACTCACCAGCCACCTGGGCTTTACTCTGCGTTTCCTTTTCGGGGGGCAAGTTCTCTGGTACTGTTTCTTTCCCTAGAGACGGGGAGAGAACCATAAGTGGGTGTGGGGTGAGAAGGGAAATGGGGGGGTGGGCTTTCTAGATGCTGCTGGACTCCACCAGCTCCCAGCCAACGGTCTGGGATGATGGGAGCTGTGGCCCAACTTCCAGAGCCCTCCACCACCCAGATAGCCTGGCCGATATCCCTGCTCCTCCTCTTTCACCTGGGAGTTTGGAAGGTGGGAAACCTGGGGGTGGGGTGGGGGGGAGAGGGAGACGAGAGAGGAGGGAATTCCGCCGCCGACGCTGCGAGAGCCGGCATGACGCACGATCCAGGACTTTATCCTCGTCAGAGACTAATTAAACTCTCAACCCAAGTGGGATCGTTAATATCGAACGGACTTGCCTTCCCGCCCGGCAGTAGCAACCTCACTGCCATTGGCAACTCAATTAACACTATTCAATACACCCGCCAAGATGTTAAGACCTCCATTTCTCACAACGCAGGGTGTTCTCATCCGGCAAACCCACCCCCCCTTTCCCGGTGCACACTTTCCCTATTGCCTTGTCCTAACTGCCTCAAATCTTCCCCACGTAAGCAGCCACCCACCCCGGACACCCGCATCCTATGCTCTCACTTCCACTAAGGTCCCTGCTCAAAAAAATAAATAAATGATCCATTTATCCAGGACTGCTTCACCCGTCCAGCCAAAGCCACCCATTCCCATCTTTTGGCTTGGAGTCTGCCCTCAGGACTGGACCCCCTCACTAGCCCTCCCCACGACCAACACAGCCCCCCTTCCCACATTTTAAATGCATTTTATGCAGCTGATCCTTGTTGACACTTATGCACACTCTCAGGTGTGCGTTAGGGGAAGGCGGAACATTTGCAGGGTCAACAATGTTTTGAAAGATAAATTTGAAGCTGGGAACCAGGCCAAGTCGCATCACGTGGGGAGGGGGGTGCCCGCCCTGGGCACCTGACGGGAGGTGGATGAGGGCAGCTACCAGCTAGGAGAAGGGGAGGAAGGGAGGAAAGGCGATCTCTATCCTTCCTCCCTATTTCTTTCTCTCTTCCCTTTTTCCCTCTTTTCCTCCCCCCCCCCCCCCGGCCCGGCTGCGGTCCCTACATCTCTCTTTCTCATTTCTCCTCTCCTTCATTCTTCCTGCGGGTTGCTAGGCAACCACCCCAGTATCTGTCATAATCCATTATGAAGCTGGGGGGGGAGGGGGAGGGAGAGAAGGAGAGGGAGGTTGGCGGCGGTGGAAGAAGAGGAGGATGGAGCGTTCAGCAGCTTCTCGCTTGAATATCTGCGGACACAGGCATGCATTAAACGCAGAGCAAAAGGGGAAGACGTGGCGAAGCAAAGGGGGTGTGAAAGAGAGAAGGGGGGGAGAAGGCAGGCAGACAATGGAGGAATGAAAGAGTATTTGGTATCCGACCTTCAGTTCTCCCCCCCCCAAAAAAAACAACCTCCCACAGCCTTGCCACTTTGAACGTTTGCAAGAATTGCTGTTTCTTCTCCTCAAAATTCAGCCCCTACTACTATTGCTGCTATTCCCCCACCATCCACCATTCATGCCCTTCATTCAATGCAAATCTGCAGCCTAGCACCTTCTGTGGGTTTGCCACCCTCTCCGGCGGCACGGGGTGCCCGCCATGGCCAACCTGCAGGGCCGTTACCAGCGGGGTTGGCGGGAGCAAAGCAGATGTATCTCTCGAGGCCCGGGGTGCTTTCTCCGTTCTGGAGGAGCTGCAGGCGCCACTGGCCATGGGAGTCGCGGTGTTGGGGAGAGCGGAGGTGCTGGATCATGGCCAGGCGGTTCGGCGCATCCGTGTTGCAAAGGAGGCAGCGGAACGGGGCAGGTTCGGGGGCCGGCGGCGCTGCCGATGTGGCCTCCATTTCCAGAAGGAACTAGTGGGAGAGAAGGAAAGAATTGCAGATAGCAAGGACATGGGATCCGTTCAACGTTCCAGGTGGCTCCCTCTGAGAAGAGGCTCCCACCTGCCCCTTCTCACACCTACCCTTTTCCTCTTATGGCATGCCTCCATTCCTCTAAAGCCCCTCCCATTCCTGTGGCTCCACCCCCTTTCTGCTTGGCTCCACCCACTTCCTGTTAGGAACACCCTGAAAAGGACAGCTTAGCTCCGCCCCCATTTAGCAGGAGTTGGAGGAAGGCCGCTCCCTGTGTCATCCACAAGCCCCGCCCACTCCCCTCAGACCCCGGCACCTTGTAGCCTTGCAGCGCCTCCTGGTGGCCGGCTCCCGCCACGTGCAGCCTCATCTTCTCCTTGCTGTTGGTCTCGTATTCGCAGAGATTGCAGTGCAGGTGGAGGGGCGGGCCGAGCGGAAGCTCCGCCCCCATGTGGGCCCCGAGGCTGCCCCCTTCGCGCAGGTGGGCCGCCAGCTGGTACTTGAGGGCGTGCTTGTCGGTCTTGAGGTGCAGCTGGAAGTTGGCCTTCAGCTGGGTGCCGTAGGCGCAGAGCCGGCAGCGGTGCAAGTCGCCCGACACCTCCTTCCACTCGGCCTCGGGCAGCGAGCGGGGGGCCGATGCATGCCTCAGGAGCGCTTCCAGGCTGTCTGTATTGAAGGCTTGGCACACCAGGCACCCAAATAGCCTCTGGGGAGCCCCTAAGTCTGGCGCAGAGTGGGGCGGCAGCGGGGAAGGTGGGGCGGGCTCTGGAGAGAGCGATGCAGGAGCTGTGGGGAGAAGGGCGGCAGAATGACTGCCTATGGACGGAGAGGGGACACACTCCAAAACATTATTATTATTATTATTATTATTATTATTATTATTATTATTATCATTATTATTTTTTACACATAGGTAAAGGTAAAGGGACCCCTGACCATTAGGTCCAGTCGTGACCGACTCTGGGGTTGTGGCACTCATCTCGCTTTATTGGCTGAGGGAGCCAGCGTACAGCTTCCGGGTCATGTGGCCAGCATGACTAAGCCGCTTCTGGTGAACCACAGCAGCGCACGGAAACGCCGTTTACCTTCCCGCTGGAGCGGTACGTATTTATCTACTCGCACTTTGACGTACTTTCAAAGTGCTAGGATGGCAGGAGCAGGGACTGAGCAACAGGAGCTCACCCCGTGGCAGGGATTTTAACCGCCAACCTTCTGATCGGCAAGCCCTAGGCTCTGTGGTTTAACCTACAGTGCCACCTGCGTCCCTTATTATTAATTATTATTATTATTATTGATTAAATTTGCATGCCGCCCACCATCCGTAAATCTCAAGGCAGTTCGCAACACGAAAATGCAATATGAAAATCACAAACTACATAATGGCAATACACCGAGGCTGGGGAGATAGCGAGTGAGAGGAGCAAAACAGAAAGGAGCGGAAAGAAAAACTGCAAAGACTAAAAAACAAAACAAGAGTAGAGACTGTGGCCATGTTAACACAGCACATTTAAAGCTCTTTGATACCCCTTCAAACAGTCACAGCCCTTGGAGGTGTAGCTCTGGGGAAGAAATAAGGGGTCTCTCAGAACCCTTAACAAACTACAGCTCCCAGGATTCTTTGTGGGAAGCCATGACTGTTCACAGGGCTTTAAATGTATTGTGGGAATGTGGTCTATAAGGGAAGGGAGAGAACGAACAACACAAGAGGCCTATTCATTATCAATTGAGATTCCCACCCAGGCTTTAGATCTCCACGTGGACAGAAGCAGCGGTGGCCATGATTGGGGAGGGGAGGCGACCATCGCTTACCTGAGCCCAAGACAGCCATCTTCCTGCCAGCCGCAGCGTTGAGGTGTGGGAAGCCTCCGTTGAGCAAGATCTGGCTTTGCTCCATGGGCTTGTCCCCCCGCAGGGCTGAGCTGCCCGCGGCGTGAGCGTGGTGGGGGTGTGCATGGTGCGAGTGGCCCAGGGCCTGAGCGCCATAGAACTGGAAGAGCTCCGGCTGCCCCTTGCCCCCTGGCGCGGCTTGGGCCTGCCCCAGGAGCCCGGGCAGTGCCAGGGGCAGCCCCTGGTGGAGCAGGAGCATGTTCTGCATGTGCTTCTCAGAGGTCATGTGGATGCGCAAGTTGCGGGAGATGTTGGTTTCGTAGCTGCACACTTTGCACTGCCAGGAGGATTTGCCTTTTGACTCCTTCTCCTCGGGCGACGACGGGGTCGGCGCCACCGGGGCCGCCACCGAGGGGGCCCCGCCGCCTCCCCCCGTGGCCTGGTAGCCCTGCAGGTTGGCCAGGTGTTTGTCGGACTGCATGTGGATGCTGAGGTTGCCCTTGGTGGTGGTGGAGTAGTTGCAGGCCTCGCAGCGGTAGGGCTTGTAGCCGCAGTTGTAGCTCTCGCCCCGGGCCAGGCGAGGGTGCGGCCCGCCGGTGCTGCAGTAAGCGCAGTGGCTGTTGTTCTCGGGGTGCTTCTCCTTCATGTGGACGTCTAAGGTCTGCTGGTACTTGTAATGCCAGTTGCACTTGGGGCATTTGAGGGTCTTGCAGGAGTTGCGCGAGTGGAGCAAGGACATGTGGCCGGACAAAGTCAGCCCCGAGTAGGCCATGGCAGTGAAGTCTTCCCCAAAGGAAAGCGAGTGCCCTCCGTTGTGGCTGCTGCTGCTGCTACCGCTCAGCCCGTTGTTGACCTCAAACGTGGTGCTCACCATCTCGTTGGCCATCCCAACACTGACGGTTCCATGCGTCACGTCGGCTGCGCCAGTTTCATGGGTCAACCCAACCCGACCGGCGTCCGGGTTGGTGTTGGCTGGGCTGTCACTGTTCACTTTGGTGCCCAACCCGGAGCTGTTCGTTCCGCTGGTTGACTCGGCGCGAGCGCTGTCTCTGGCCAGTTCTGCACTGGAGGCTTCGTTGGCCAACCCAACGGCTTCGTTGGCCAACTCTACGTTGGCGTCTTCCTTGGGCAACCCTACGTCAGCTGCAGCATTGTTGCTGTTGGCCTTCTTCAGCGGCGTCTCTGAGAGCGGGGTGCTGGCACCCGTGGGTGGGCTTTGGCCATGTGAGCTTTGGTCTGGGAGAAGCCTCCCTTCCCCTTTCTGATTTTCGGCCGCCACTGCTGCTGCCTCCTCCTCTTCCTCCTCCTTTTCCTCTTCTGGTTTCTCCTCCGTGCCTCTCTTTGCCCAGGGCTCGCCGCTGACCCTTGACTCTTTGGCATCTGGTGGCTCGCATGGTTTTCCTGGGCTCCCTTTCTTCTTCTTTTTCTTCTTCTCTTCCTCCTCCTCCTCCTCCGTTACATTCACCCATCTGCTACACATTCGGACATTGAGGTCTCCCTTGGTGGTGGGCTTATTTGGTTCGAGGAAGCCAAGCGCGGTGCCTTGGAACACGGCAGAAGCCCCTCCAGACAGGGCCTGGCATTCGTCGGGGCTCAGCTGCGCCCCGTGGGCTACGCGGGCGTGAGCCGCCAAGGGGCGCCCCCGGCAGAAGGAGAGGCGGCAGATCAGGCAAAGCCAGATGGGTGGGGACGGCAGCTCCCCTTCTCGGCCAAGGCCGGCTTCCCTTTTGAGGTTCTCCTCGTCCTCCGCCAGGGCGGCGGCAGGGGCATCTTTGGGTTTGGTGGGAGCGTTTTTGGCAGACATGGTTCGAGGGGGGGCCCTGGCCAGTCGGAAACTGTAGAAGGCGCCGTGAGGGGTCCACTCGCCTGGCGCTGAGGTATTCTGGGACATTTGGTCAGTAGACGTAAAGCCTTGGTTTGGGCCTCCACCGCATTGGACGTGGAGGACAGACACCTGGGGAGATGTGGTGCTTAGGGAGCCCTTTGGTAAGAGAACGTGGCCGCCGCTGAGGAGATAGGCCGAGCCCTCGGCGGAGAAGAAGAGCGGGGCCTTGAGCCCGCCGTCCTCTTCCCCCTCTCCTCCGCCTTCTACTTCCTGCTTCTTCCCATCTTCTCCGGGTGGCGCCGCTTGCGGGGAAGGCGGTGGGTTTGGCGTCACGAGGCCGCAGTCGGCTTGGAGGAGAGGCCCGGGCAAGATGGCGGCCGGGAGCTTCGCGGAGCCCAGCGCTGCTTGGGAACCGGAGCAGGGCCTCATGGTGTCGTTGGGAGAGGGGGCATCAGAGGAGGAAGAGGAGGAAGGGTCCGAGAGGGGGGGTTCTTTGGTGGCTGGAGAGGCAGGAGAGTCCTGAGCGGGCCGAGGCGCGGCCCTGTCATCCTGACCGTCGGCCGGGGGGGCAGCAGCGGAGCAGGAGGAGGAGGAGGAGGAGGAGGCAGAGTTAGAGGGGGCGTCCATGGCGGTGCAGGCGCGAGGGGTGCGGAGGGGTCATCTCAGCACGGGAGCCGAGACCCTGAAGGGGAAACAGAAAAAAGGCAGCCAGGTGTGAAATCTTGTTTCTCGTTCTGAATTCCCCCTGTGTCAGACCTTCCTCAACTTTTGCTGTGCAAAGCAACTGGAGGGCACAATTTGACACTTGAACTGCTCTGAGAGGGGAATTGGAGTCTCCAAACAACTATCTGCGCCCTTAATGGACTATAACTCCCAGAATTCTTTGGGGGAAGCCATGGCTGCCTAAAGCAAAATGATACTGCTTTAAATATATGGTGTGGAAGGCTGCTTCATCTAAAGTGACTTTAGCATAATTGAGTAGGAACATACGAAGCTTCCTTATACAGTCGTACCTTAGAAGTTGAACAGAATCCGTTCCAGAAGTCCGTTCGACTTCCAAAACGATTGGAAACCGAAGCGCGGCTTCGGATTGGCTGCAGGAAGGTCCTGCAGCCAATTCGGAATCTGCGGAAGCCCTGTCGGATGTTTGGCTTCCAAAAGAACGTTCGAAAACCGGAACACTCACTTCCGGGTTTCAGTTTTTTGGGAGCCGATTTATTCAGGAGCCAAGGCGTTCGAGATCCAAGGTACGACTGTACAGAGTCAGACCGGTGATCTGTTTAGCTCTGTGTTGTCTGCACTGGCCGGCAGTTGCTCTCCGGGATTTCAGGCAGGGTTCTCTCCTAGCCCTATGTGGATCTTTCTCCATGCCATCCAGATACTCTACCACGGAGCTGAATCCCTTTCCTAGACAGGCCTTGCTTGCACCCGCCACCAACCTCTTCCTCATCCTATCCTGCTTCTGGATGGGCAAAGTGATTGTGCCAACACCTGAAAGAGCTTCCACCACTCTTGCCCCCAAATTATACTCTGGAGGAGCGTTCGCACATACTGCTCTCTCGCTGATGACTGTAATATCATGGGATGTCTTGGGGTCCCTGCCAATCAAACTCTATGGGAGGGGACCTTAGCTCGGCAGTGGAGCGCATGCTATGCTTGCAGAAGGTCCAGGTTCAATTTCAGGGCCCCTCAAGTTTGGAAGGACCAGCAGAGGACAATAAATACTCCTTTCGTGGAGAGCCGTTGCAGGCCAGGGATAGGCTTATTGAGATATAAGGTAGTTCTTATACTCCTAGCCCAGGGATATAGTGCGTGCTTTTATGTGCAAAAGGTCCCAGCTTCGAGAAAGGCCAGAAATGTTCAATGGGAACTTATTCAAGCTGCATGTTGTCTAGCTATGCCCGTTCTCGTCTTAAATCAGCTCCCAATACGGGGAGAGGAGAGCTGGTTATGGCAGGATGGAGGTGGGTGGGTCAGGGACTCCTGGAAGGGCAATTGCAAAAACATGAGGAGGACTCTGGGCAAACAGCCCGGCTACTGGAAAGGGGGGGAAAGCAAATGGCTCTTCTTCTCGATCTGGGCTGGGGAAGGATTTGCAATGCAAATTAATAGCTTAGCATGCCAGCAGCTGATACAAGTGGGGGAGGAGGCAAGGAAAAACAGGAATCCTTCCATTCTGCAACATACAAGCGCTAGGCAAATGCATCCATCCCCACATTCTCTGCTCAACCCGTTAGAGGCAGGAAGAGGTTCTCCTAGCAACTGCCCAGCCCCACTTGAAGTTTCCATTTCCTCCCACATTCAGACGGCCACTTCATCCTCCCACCTTCCTGGCACTCAGTTCAGCCCTTACGTAGACATCTAGACATCGCTTGAAACTCCTGTTGTCCTAGGCGCATTTTGCGACGGGGAATCTCATTAGCTTCTGAGCTCTGGGTGCAGCGCAGCGCCTAAGATTTCAGATTAAAACAGCAGACTGGAAGGAAAGAAGGACCTTTTTCTGCCTCCCTACTTCCAGCCACTCTCTGAAGACTGGAGAAGAGACCCTCTTAAGAATATTAGAGGGGTGAGTTTCGCCGTCCATCTGCCATAGCGTGGCCACCCGGAAGAATATTAGGGGGGTAGGCAGGAGAAGAACGAGATCACGTGAAAAATGCACATAATGGTTGCAGTTCATTCATTTTCAGCGTTGTATTCTTGTTATAAAAAAGCACGCCTAGACATTCCATTCTTGCGCCCATAACCTAGTTTTTTAAGGTGCCATTTAGCTCCTAGCTTCCATATCTCAGTTTCTAACACTATATGCAGAGCACTGCATCTCAGCATCTGCAAAATGTCAGGTTCCTCACTGCTGAGAAGCCAAAGCTAATTCCCCAGACATCCAGGATTAGAGAGGGCGGGCTTTCAAGAAAAACTTTAAGTCTGAAATTAAGGGCACGCGTACGCACACCTATCTACAGATCTCCCCAGGCCAGACGGCGGCACGCGCAGGTGTGGGCCCACAGCCTGTTAGGAAGGGCAAACCGCAGCACTCGAACTCCACCCTCGCCCCAAGTCCATCCGCAGGTCTACTCACTTAAGAAAAAGTGTGTTTGCTGCACATTTTAAGCACCTTCCTCCATAACACATCGCCAATATCCTCATTATCCTCATTTCAATTTCTCCCCCAAAAAGCAATTCGACGTGACATTCTAATATATTCCGGGCAGCAGTCAAAACCAGAGGCACGAAAACTTCTTCAGCCAAAAGCTGAAACGAACAAACAAATAGTTTTCTGAATGCAAGGTCTTAGGAGAGAGATCCAGAAAGCTTCGGAGCCACCACCAAAAAGGCCCTATAAAACTCCTCATTTTTGTTTCAATTTCCTTCAGTCACAACACATCAAGGCTAGATATCACCTACTTGTCTACTTGTCAATCCACTTACCGGTATCTCTTTCTCTCCACCCACCCACTCCCCACCTTATAGAATAAAGCAAGCTGGTCTTCCTTAAAAATTGTTAATAAACCAAAACGCAGATTACACAGAACACTCTGATTTGTAATGTTATTTCAGCAAATATCCCTTCCCAGGAAGGTTGTGCTAGCTCAAATGTCCGCCACCCTTCCAAACTGTGATTCTGCAGCTCAGAGGGACGAGGGCCCACACGACATGCCCTTCCAGGAGTTAGGACTAGCAGGCATCAACAGCTGACCCGTCCTTCATGGATTTGCCATTCCTTTGGCGGAGGCAGAGAACGGCAGCGGCAACCGCGATATCCTGTGGCAAGGCGTTCCACAGATCGGCGGTGCTTTCTGCGTGAAAGCCGTTTCTCTTTGCCGTGAACCTCAACCCTGCCAACTCCTGCGAACTTGACATACCTGTCTTGCCAACCCTTTGCCCAAAAAAACCACATGACTCATCCATTTATCCAGCTCCAAATCCTCTCTTCAGCTAACATTCTGACACACCACTAACCCAGCCATGACAAGGCAGGAGAGTTTCCACGCAAGAGTTTCTCAGCTCCCCCCCCCCATAGTGAATCCAAGCGAACCAAGATCAGAGGTGGGGGAACATGTACGCCTCTGAGTTGTGTTGCACACCCAACTTTAGCACGCCCCGGCCAGCATGACCAATGGTTAGGGATGATTTGAGTTCTGGCTCAACCTCTGAAGGGTCTATCCCAGAACTAGACTACTGGACGATCCCAACATTTGCCATGGTGCTTTTGTTGTTGTTGCTTTTAATTTTTTTTATGTTTGCTATATACCCCCCTGATGTTTGCTGAGAGGCTGGTATATGAATGCTTTTATAAATAATTGTCGATCGCTGTAAATTTGTGGGGGGGAGGGGCATTTGCCCCTCAGGGAAATGAAACTTGGGGTATTCCCTCTTGAAAATCCCTAACCCCCCCCCCCCTCGTCTGACTTTTCACAGGGCGGCAGCCCCAGCCAAATTAAGTGTGGGCTGGCATGACCTCCCCCCCCAAATGATGCTGGGAGTTGAAGATAATTTGGGGGGGGCAAGGAGAGGAGATATTCCTTCGCCCCCGCCCACCACAAATATCACCCTCCGTATCAGTAGTGGGAGCCATGGCAACCAAAAAGGCTTCAAACCGGTTTCCACGGGGAGTGGAGACGGAGTTGGGCTGGCAAAGATACCAGCCGCACAACCCAACACATGCGCACCCCCAAAATCCCTTCGCATGGGAACACTCCTAGTCCATCGAGCTCAATATTGTCCACTCTGGCTGGCAACAGCTTGGCAAGGTTTTGACCCGGAGCCATGTTTTGCCCTACCTGAACCCGAGGCCCACATCTACCTCCCTGGTTTCCACACAACCAGCTTCTCCTCTTCTCCTTCCTGTCTGTCCTCCACACACAAACCCCCCCCTCGGTCGTCTGCCCACCTCAGCCCTTTAACATTATTATCTTTGCGTCCCAGGAGGAAAGACACCCTGTTAACTTTTTAATATTTTCTGTTCATTCCTCTGCTTGTAATGAAGGAAGAATTGGTGGCGAGGGAGGGGGGGGGTTAGAAAAAGAGAAAATGTGCTTTCTTGCGCCCTTCCTCTCTTCTCTCTCCCCCCCCCCATGCCTTTTCTCTTCCCCTCCCCCTTCAGAGGGTGGTTAGTCAATGCAAATTGTCTCATTAAGGAGAAAAGGAGGCGGGAGACATAATTAGGCGGCTGCTGCATATTTATTATGAGGGAGCCAGAGACACAAAGGCGTTTGGTGGGGAGGGGGGGTGAGTTGGTTGGTTGGTTATTGCATTGTGGGGGGGGGGGGAGAACAGAGAGAGAGAAAAGGAGGGATGAAAGAGAGAGAGAGAGAGAGAACGGGAAGAAAGGAAGAAAAAAAGGAGGAAGAAAAATGAGATATGAGATTGCAGGAGGCGTGATGTAGAGAATGGAATAGGAATGAGAAAGGGAGAGAGAGAATGGGAGTGAAAGGGGGGGGGGGGAATTGGAGGAGGCAGAAAGGAGAAGGAAAATACATATAGAAAATACATATAGTATAGAGAAATGCAGGCCCCAATCCTGAGGAATGTATTTCCTTGGGTCAGTGGGTCAGGTAACAGAGGCCACGGCCAAAGTGGGGTGGGGGTGGGGAGGCAGATAGTGGAAGGATGTTGTGGGGGGGGGGGAGAGAAGAAATAAGGGGGGGTCAACCCCAGCATGATGAAGTGGAGGGAATGCAAAGGACAAAGCGTGACAGATGAGGGAGGGGGAGAAGAGAAGAAGGCAGCAGAGAGAGAGAGAGAGAGAGAGAGAGAGAGAAATGGAGGAGATGAAAAGGGTGAGGGAGGGGATGGGAAAGGATTTGGCTTGGGGGGGTGGGATAGAGAGAGAGAGAAAGTGCAGAGATGGAGGGGGAAGAGAGAGGGATGAAAACCCAATGAGGAATAAATTCATGGAGGAGAAATGGGGTATTTGGGGGGGGGGGGCTGATGATGTTTGCATCCTCTTTGGATATATATTAAGAGAAGGCAAAGGCAGGCCACGGAAGAAAAGAAAGGGGGAAGAAGAAGAGGAGGCGGAGGAGAGGTTGTGTGTGGGGGGGTCCTCTCTCTCTCTCTCTCTCTCTCCCTCTCCCCATAGAGGAGGCGGGGGGGGGTCCTGCAGGCGCAGAGGGGGGGAGGGGCTCCGCGCAGGGCGATTAACGGGGAGATTAATGTCTAGGGGTGACAGGGGAGGCAGCCAGAGTCAATAAAACGAGAAGCACAGTGACAGGCAGCGCTTTAAATTACCCTGCGCAGCGGGGAGGGGAGGCGCTGGCGGATCTCCTCTGCTCTCCCTCCCTCTTCCCCACCCCCCCAACCCACCCACCCACCCAAGCTTGGGCTAATGCCCTTCAAGCTCCGATCTGTAAACCGTACCCCCCCCCCAATAATTTTTCCCCTCAGCGCCTTCCTCTTATCAAATCTGCCTCGCGCCCCCCCCTTTCCTCTTCTCTTCTCCAGCTCCCCATCATCAAATATTTGCTAAACTGGTTGATGAGAGTCCTGTTAACATCCAGGAGAGGGAAGGAAGAAAAGGAGGGTGGGCGGGGGGGGGGGTGAAGAGAAGGTTAAGGTTGGTTTTGACAACAGATTTCCAGCGTGGTCTGGAGGGGAGCGGCTTTTGTAAAAAAAAAGTGGGGGGGGGGAGCCTGATTCTCTCCCCCCAACTCTCTTTCCTCTAAAGGGCAAAAGGGGAGAAAAGGGTGGGGGGCGTGGTGCAAATATACAGACTAATGCGCCTCCTCTCCCTGCTTTTGTTTAATCCTGCAACGCGCTTAGGGCCTCATTTGTATGTGATTTGCATACAATATTTAGCAAGAGGCACCCTGGGTTGTTTTGTGTGTGTGTTTTCTTTTTTGGCACTCTCCGATCTGTGAAAGGGGGGGGGGGGACGGAGGAGGAGGGGACAGCTGAAAGGCACACACACACACACACACCCCTTCTAAATTGGTGTATGCAAATATATACAGCAAGGACTGGTGCATAAATTAATCTGAGAGTCAGGATGACAGAATTAGGTTAGCTGTCCCGTCAAAACCCCAACCTGCAGAAATGTGCCTTAGACCTGGGGGCCAAATGGTGTGTCTCAAAAGTTTCACAACTTTCTTTCCATCCCAAAACACAAATGAGATTCTTTCTGATTAGGGATCCGGTTGGGCGGAGAGAAGGGGGCGGAGAGAGAAAAAAGTCAAAAGTGTAAATACGATCACGATGAGCACGGCTGCCTCAAGAATTCATCAATAAGATGTAAAGGTTTAGGGGTTGGCTTTTGGAGGTTGTAGGTTTGTTTGTTTTCAAATCAAAGTATTAAAGTTGAACTTCTGCCCCTTGAAAAATGTTCCGAGTTGTTGTGTTTTAAGTGGGTGCATTTGAATTGTGAGCTTTTGCTGAGTTTTTACATGTTTGTGAAATCTCATTTGAGTGCGAGAGGTGGGAAAATGCGCTTGTGAGCACATTCACGTAGTGTTGCAAAATATGAGGCAAGTGTCCTCTCTCTCCAAGGGCATCCTGGTCTTAAAAGACAATTGCACAACATCACAAGGAAATTATGGCAGTGGGGATGCAGCGTGGGATCCCAGCATCTGCAGAAAGAGGGGAGAAAGAGAGACATGGGGGGGGGGGGCCTGATCTAGCTTCATGCTCTACCTATCCTGAAGCACTTCCTGGAGAAGAAGTTTTTAAAAATGCACATCTTCATGTTTTGTAAGCTCCTCCCGGGCAGGGACCATCCCTTCCCTCTACTTCTGTTCCCCTGCAAAGTGAACATCAGAGCTGGGAAACTGTTTTTCTCCTTCTGGGGACTACCTTCCCTGGGGGCTGGATGCCAGCGGTGGGTGGGGCCAGGGCAAATGTAGGTGGAGCAACAAAGGGAACACATTCTTTTAAGTTTGGAGGGCCACATTCGGGACCCGGGGCCAGAGATTTTGCACCCCTCATGTGTCTCAGTGGCACCATGCAACGAATAAATAGCACTTAGAATAAAAGAGTCGCTTGCAAGCTTTTGCGTGTCTGCCTTGGGAGGACTGAGCTATCCCAGCATCCCCCGGGGCAGTGGCCAGGTGTGGGCAGACTTCCCTTTCTGCTCCTCCCCCCCCCCCCCGAAAACACATCCTCAAAACCGCATTATGCAGCAACCCCTTTAAAACAGCAGTGTAATCAGAGAGAGCTTTCCCCCTACACATTTGCAGAGGCCTGCCCTGGGGCTGCGCAAGTGTGGACAGGCTAGAACGAGCGCACAGGTAAGACGAGGCAGACCGCTAGGGCGGCACGATGTCAAGGGACTTCTTGCGCCAAGAGTCACGAGTGCGAGTCCACGTTCCCCGCAGCTTCCAGCATGGACGGCCGGATCCCTGCAGAAGCAAGAGTCCATCTCCCAGAGTGCTTTGCTGCATCCCATAGGATTGTGGGACATGCAGGGACACCGCTTCCTCGCATCGTGAGCACCTGCCTAGAAATCGGCAGCAGCAACAATAACACCTGACCTACAGCCCAGTGACAGCAGGTACCAGAGGCTAGATCTGTACAGGGTAGGCAAAATATCAGACTTCCACTACTGTTTAAAGTAAACCTTAATGTGGCGCTAAAAGGAACCTTTTCTGAGCTCCACATACGGTAAGTCACAAACCTATTTGCATATATTTGCATAGCTTATTCCTGCCAGTAAAGCAAAGGGCCCAAGGGTGACGCTGGACACCCCACGCTAGAAAGAAGTCCCCTTCTAACTTCCGATACAATCTTTAAAGAAGCCGGGTTTGGGATCAATAAGGTCTAGCAACTTGGCTTGCGATTTTTGAAAGAGAGTCACACATTGCACTACAACTTATATGCATGCTGAACTAGCCGCAAGACTGTCTTGGTACAATTCGGCGGAAAGTTTGCCTCAACGCAGGGCTGGGGGAATTGAGGTTGTGTTAAGTTGGACGCTGGAGAAGCTATCTGGGACCTTGAGGCTTGTGGTTCGAGTTGAGGTGTCCTACTAAGAATTGAGTGGCCCTGACAGATTGTACAGCTGAGGGGGAAAGTGTGCATTACCAGAATCGTATCCTGAGGGTGAGGGAAACTGTTCTGAAGAATAAGTGACTTGACTTTGGCCACAGAGCCATGGAAATTCAAGTCTCTACGCCCAGGGGACTACACTTCCTTCTCCCACCTACAGCCCATCTATGCTACTGCAACCATGGGTGGAGTTGCAAATGTTTTTTTCCACGGTGAAACAATCTCACAAGACAAACTCTGAGCATGTACATGGTGCACCGATGCGGCTGCCATGTGCACTAATGCTGCATACATGAGCCGAGGCGTGGCATAGCCAACATTTGTTTAAAGCAGGCCAGATATTTTAGGACTACAACTCCCATCATCCCTGACCATAGGTCCTGTTAGCTGGGGATGATGTGAGTTGTAGTCCCCAAACAACTGGAGGGCCAAGTTTGCCTATGCCTGGTTTAAAGCACACAGCTTCTTGCAACGAATCCTAGGAACTGTAGTTTTCCTCTCCCAGAACTACAATTCCCAGCACCATGAACAAAATTCCCAGGATTCTCTGAGGGAGAGAGAGATTGCAGAGATTACTGAAATCTAGATGCATGCCCACAATGTGTCCTTGATTAATTCTTACTTTTGGTCACCTCTTCCACATCCTCACAGGTGTCTAAAGGCGCCAAATGCATCTTTACAAAGAATAATGTGTATTGTGTGCTATTGAACTATCCGATCCTGTTGGCTCTTGAGGGCTAGTGACATGACCCCACTTTCTCCAGCTCCAGATTTCACGCAGCAGGCAACGGCCTGGGCAATTGGCTCTACCACTCTGCCTGTTCCTTCCATTTAGCCGGAAGTGCGGCCATTTTGTGGGATGAGGCCCATGCTGGCTGTGCGCAAACCTGGTGCAGCTATTTGGTTCTGCTTTCCGTGTGCCCCTGTCCAGGTGCTCAAGGTGTCATTCCCTGGAACCAAACAGCCATCTCACCTGAGCGGCCAGGTAACTGGGGATTCCCAGGCATGACAGCACCAACCTTCTCGCGTTGTTTGACCCCAGATTCTGGTAATCCCTAGGTAAAGGTAAAGGGACCCCTGACCATTAGGTCCAGTCATGGACGACTCTGGGGTTGTGGTGCTCATCTCGCTTTATTGGCCGAGGGAGCTGGCGTACAGCTTCCGGGTCATGTGGCCAGCAAGACTAAGCCGCTTCTGGTGAACCAGAACAGCGCACGGAAATGCCATTTACCTTCCCGCCGGAGCGGTACCTATTTATCTACTTGCACTTCATGCTTTCGGACTGCTAGGTTGGCAGGAGCAGGGACCGAGCAACAAGAGCTCACCCTGTTGCGGGGATTCGAACCACTGACCTGATCAGCGAGCCCTAGGCTCTGTGGTTTAACCCACAGCGCCACCCACATCCCAATTCCTAGGTAGGCTGCCTCTATATATGGAGGTTCAATTCAGCTGGGACGGCAAGAAGAAACCGCACACCCTCTCCTCTGCGAATTAGTCTAATCCCCTTTTCAAGGAATCAGAGCTTGCGACCATGCGCTGCACCGCAAGCAACGAGCTTCCGTAAGTTAATTATGCGCTGTGTGACAGAGTCGGCCTCGCTGGTAGTTTGTGAGGTGTCTGCATGGGATTGATTTATTGACTAGTGTGGGATTTTAACCATTCCTGGGGCTTCATCAGAGTCAGCCTCGGAACAAATCCTTCAATGGAGCATGTAATGATTCATTTATTTTTTACAAGAGAGAGAGCGCCTCTGGCCACATGCAGAGTGCCTCGTTTTGTTTATTAGCTTGCCGAAATGTAGGCCAAACCCTCTGGGAAATCTTCCGGGGCGAGAGATCAGGGAAGATCAGGGTGTGGAGAACCAACACACTGCCCTCAACCTTGAGCCAGCCCACAAGTCTTTTAGGAACTGAGATGGGGCTTTGAGAAGCTCTGGAGAGCCAAGGCAGCAGAGGGTCCGAGGCGGAAGCGAGAGGCCAGGATCCAGGCCTCAGCCCTGCCCAGAGACCTCCAGAAAGTCTGTGCTCCTCAAATGAAAAGCAGGAATGCGAGGGGCCCGCCTCGCAGGCTTGTTGTAAGAAGTTTTTCCCCCAAGTGCATTGTAAACGCAAAACAGAAGTACGTTATCAATTACAAATAGCAACACACTTGGAACTCTGACACATCTAGCGTTAGAAGCAAACTGTTTCTCACACAGGCCAGCTTTTTGCACAACCCGTTCGCTGTTTTCTTGAGGGGGGAGGGGAGAGATTTGCATGTTTGGTGCTGCTTCACACAGTTTGCCATACCGAAGTGTCTCTTGGTTGCATTTTCAATTTTTTTGTGGGCTGGGAGGAAGGGAATGTTTTTTTCCTCTGGTTGTGGCTTTGAAAGGGCTTGGCAGCGCGAGCCGAATGGCTTTATTTTGTTTTATCTTTTTTTAATTTTGCGGTGTGCGTCGCCTGCCGTTCCCCGGCAGTCGTGGTCACCTCTAACCTCGCCCTGGCATGGCACTGTGGAACGTATGCAAACTGTGCTCTTGTAAATGAAAGAAATTAAACTCAGAAAAAGCCTGCGTGGGCAGGTGATGATCCTGAAGGAGTCATGTTTCAAACACAAAACCTGCGACTCAAAAGTGGGAGGAGGGATTTATAGGGCATGAAGATGCAAGGACCCCTGCCCCATGGGGCTTGGTGTGTATTAATATAATATACACACCTATACACACACAAACACACACACCTCAGCACAGATTTCTTTCCCAAAGCACAACCCCATTGAGTCCTGCCTATCTGTCCAACATGCCAGTATCACAGCTGAAATCCCTGGAATGACTTTCAGAAATCAGGGAGCATTCAAAAAACATAGCCCGAGGTGGTGGTGGGGAGGCATGAATCGAGAGCGGAAATGAAATTTCACACCGTTTAGAAAACTTGGCAAACGTTTCAAAAGCCTTTTTGGATTCCAAACATGTGCAAATGTCACTTACAAAATTCAACTCTGAAAAATACTTGTCAATAAAGCGGCAAGATCCACATAATCTCAACAAAACCAATACACACAAATATATTTACACATCTTGCTCCCGTCCAGAGACTTAACTAGAATTTAAAATTTGCCTGGAGCATTCAAATCAAGAGACTTGGTTTTAAAACCACACTGGAACACAAAAGACGCACTGCAAATTAATTTCTGGTGAACTTGGACCTTGGTGAACCTAAGAAGCAGTCTCTCAGCTTGTGTTACTTTGAGCAAGTCACTCCCTCTCTCAAGCCTCAGTCTCCCCATCTACAAAATGGGAATAGCAGCGACCCATCACACAGGGATGTCATAAGGGCAAACAGGACTGACGAACCATAAAGCACTTTTGTGCATTTTTTAAAAAGCGCTCAACAAAACAGCCATGAAAACATAGGATACACACCCACGAGGACAACCCTGACATATGTCTTGCGAAGAAGTAAGTCCTACTGAATTGAAGGGTGCTTATTCCCAGGTAAGTGGGGGCTAGGACTGCAACATTAATGCCACCAAACGCCAGGACCAGCATAAATGGAACACTGCTGCTGAAAGCAAAGACCAGGGTGCCTCTGAACATGGGCAAAGTGCATTTTGCTCGCCACCGAGTGCCCCCCTATTTATGGGATGGAGAGGGGGAGGGAACCAGAGGGCGCAGCATTAAGTCTTGAACTCAAATGCACATATACAGAACAGAAACACACAAAATATATGTTGGAACTGGTAGGTGGGGCGGACGGGTGCAGGGAAATGTTTTGGTTCCTTCCAGACATTTTAATCCACGAGAACCCCTTTAGAGAAATAAGGGCACATCGCCTATTCTTGCTCTTTGTAAATCCGGCTCCCCCACTTCTGGAGAACCCAGGAGTTCTGGTCCAACAATTGGCAGCCCAACCCTGCTTTTAACTTTCTGTTCCAGTTTCAAATGCCCATCCCATAAAAGACCAAATTCAGTGAGGGTTGCGGGAGAGAGGGAGATACGGGCAAGCGAGGTAGCACTAAGCGCCACAGAGCGAGCGAAGGCAGAAGGCGAGGGAGGCAGGGAAGGAAGAAAGATTGTAAAATCAATTAAATGAGTTGCTAACGGAGCGTCGTGTCGACAATCTGTCGCTGACTGGAAAATATGAGCTGCCCAAATACACTCCCGGCTTGCACACCTCTGCCAGGCGGCCTTCGCGGGTCCTTCCATCACTCCTGTCAGAGGTCTGAGCCAGGGACACGGGGAGAAGGGACGGATCCGAAGCGAGGGGTCAGAAGGCCATGCAAGGGGGAGAGAGAGGGGGGGACTACGGGGTGGGTGGGGGTCGTTGCGCACCCAAGGGTGTTTTATGGCGCTGGATGGGACAGGGGGAAGGAGCCGGGCGATAGCAGAGAAAGGAGGGTGGGAGAAGGGAAGGGGATGGAGGGATGGAGGGAGGCTGGCGAAGGAGGGAGAGGAAGACAATAATTGGAGAAAGGGATGTGTGATGAATGGAAGGCTCAGGGGAGGGAGGGAGGGGAGATGCAATCGCCTCCTCTGAGAGGGAGAGGAAAGGGTAGGAGGGGAAGAAAGAGTGTGGCAAGGAAGAAGGGAAGAGAGAGAGAGACAGAGAGAGAGAGAGAGGGAAAGGTGGTCTGGAGGAAAAGGAAGGTGGGTGGGGGAATGAATGGAAAGAAGTGCTGGCCGGGGGGGTCCCAAAAAAGGACTCTTAACAACTCCCCCGCCCTGAGATGGTGGCGATTTGGGGACGCTGGTGGGAGACCCAACACACACCCCTGCTTTTTTTTGGGGGGGGGGAAGAAAATACACCGTCCCTTTCTTCCCACTCCCACTCCAAAATGCCACTTCTTCCTCACTGCGCCCCCCCCCCAAAAAAAACACACCACTTCCTCTTCTCCTCCATCCTTTCTTGGGGAGGAGGCAGGATTAAGACTCCGAACAAGAAGGGGACGCGGGAGCGCGCCCAGCCTCCTCCTCCTCCTCCTCTCCCCCCCCCCCCCGCCTATTCTGCTGTCACATTCAGAAACGGCCCCCCTCGCCTCTCCGCTTTGCCCGGCTTGTCATTCCTCCATGAGGCTCCCTCTCCATCCCGGGGACCCAACTCTCCTCCCCAGCCCGGCTCCCCTTCCTGCTTCGCCCGCCCGGCTCTCCCTTCCGCCCGCACATTGTTCCGCCGTCCGTCCCCCCCCCCCCCCTGCTCGCCATCCATCCTCCCTCCTGCCCGCCTCGCCCTGCGCTGCCGCCGCCGCCGCCTTCCGCGCTCCCCGGCCCGGCCCTGCGCCCTTCCTTCCTCCCTTCCCTCCTTCCTCCTTTCTCCGGCCGGCCAGCCCTGCGCGCTCCAGCCCGGCAGCCCCTCTCCATCCCCGCCTGCGGGCGGCTGCCTCTGCCTCTGCCTCCGCTGCTGCTGCCCCCTTTGGCGCTCCGGCGCGCCGCGCTGCTTGCTGCTTTCCTCCTCCTCCCTCTTCCTCCTGCCGCCGCCGCCGCTGCTCCTCTTCTCCTCCTCCTCCTCCTTCTCCTTCTCCCCTTCCCCGATCCTCCTCCCGCCTTCTCGGCTCGCCTCTCTCCCCGCTTACGCGCTCGCTGGCTCGGAGCGAGGGATAGGAAATCGATGCCACTTACACCTCCGCGGGAAGAGAGAGGGGGACCAGCAGGCGCCGCTGACGCTCTCGGCCGCCGGGTGGGGTGGGGTGGCGGGCGGGCAGGCGGGGAGGGGGCGGCCCGGCTGGATCGGGGAAGGGGCGCGCAGGCGAAGCAGGGCTCTCCCTCGGCGCAGTTGTCAGCGCGGCTCCGTCTGGCTGCTGCCTGGCCGGCCGGCTTGCCTGGCTGGCTGCTGGCTCGCTCTCTCCTCCTCGGCGCCTCTCTCCTCCTCGCTCCGGCTCAGGCAGGCAAAAATCGATGGGGTTCGCCGCGCCGGGGCTTCCCCATTGATTTACACTCGTCCGCCTCCCCGCCTGCCTCGTTCCCTCGCTCCGCGGACCTGGCGGCTGCCTTCCAACACAATGGAATAATCAATTCAGCCCCGCGCTCGCCCCCCGCCTCCCCGCAGCCACACACACACACACAGCTACACGCAAGCACACACACACACACACATACACACAGCCACGCACCGGAGGGAGGAGCCAGCCGGCAGGTGCAGCCGAGCATCATGGGAAATGTAGTCCCTCCCCCGCCTCCGGAGCCGGCAAGGTCAAGGCTCCAGCAGCAGCCGCCGGCGTCAGCATCTCTCTCGCTGGCTGCCTTGATTTGTGGCTTTCCAAAGCAAGGCTGCTTCTGCGCGGCTTTGCTGCGTTCCGCACAACAACCCTGCGAGGTAGGTCAGGCAGGCCGGTGTAGGGCAGAGTGAGAAGGGAAGAGGTCAGATCAGGCCGCAAGGACCCAGCCCAGGGCAGCAGCCTGGTCTCCACCGGATGCTTGGCCAACACCAGCAAGCGGGATCTGGACACAAGGGCCCTTTCCCCTCCGGAGGTTTCCAAGGACTGGTATTGCTGCCAGAGCACAGCCATTGTGGCTAGTAGCCATCGACTGCCGTCTCCTCCTCCACAAATTTGCCCAATCCTCTTTTAAAGCCATTCAAGTCGGTCGCCTCCGGTGGGAGGGAGTTCCACCGGCTAACCATCTGCTGTGTGAAGAAGGAATTTGTTTTACCTGTCCTGAATCTTCTAATATTCAGCTTCCTCAACATCTAGTGAGAAAGGAAGAGAAACCTTTCTCCATGCAAAGCATAATTTTATAAACTTCTATCCCGTCGCCTCTGACATGCCTTTTTCTGCAAACTCCAAAGTCGCAGGTGCTGCAACCTTTCTTCACAGGGGAGTCGCGCCAGCCCCCCTTGATCAGAGCGCTGTGGCTCTCGGTTTCCTGCTTCCAGGCTTCTTGGCCTCTGCAAGAAGAGGAAACCTTATCAGGAAGAGCCTTTGCTGTGGTCCAGAGTCTTCTGCTGTCCTGATGTCTTATACCAGGCACAATGAGTCATCTGCTTTGCCTAGTGTCTCTGGGCCTGAGAAGAGCTTTCAGCATCACCCGATCCTTTTGGCTGGCAGAATCTCGGACGTAACATTGTGAATAATAAGTGGTTTATCACTGAGCTACGGCCCACCCCATCATCATTATTATAGATGGGATACACCCCAATAAATAATTGCATTTATTTCTCAGCAAGGCGATTGCTTTACAGCATCTCTGCAAGGCCGGTCAATAATCTTCTCATTCTGCAAAGGGCAATGATTTTGCATGGCCTGCCCATCCCCAGAGTGGTCTCTTCCCTTGGGGGTCTTCTGTCCGCCCACAGCGCTGAGCCCGGGATTCCCGCCCTCTTCAGGGATCTCCAGGGCAAAAGAGGAGAGGGATTTCTGCACTTTAAACTGTGCATAGAAGAATGCCAAAAGCCATAGTGTCATCTACCGAAACTCCCACACACACACACAAGGATTTGAGAGCCCAGACCTCTTTTGCATCCAGCCACTCTAAGCTCAGGTCCTGTGATCCGGTGATGGACATTGCTGGTAGGGTAGAAGGCAGGGAGGCCAACATTAGGTGGCGCCAGAGAGCCAACAAATTAGTTTTGCGGTGTATGAGGACAAAGTTGATAGCCAGAGCCACCTGCCAGACTGGTCATAGGAAGGTAGGGAGATGGAGGCTGCCTTCAGTGAGGGTGGGGGGACAGTGACTGCCCCCCATTCATCTTACTGGACTGGGCTTTGCTGCTCAGCTCCTTTTAACCCCAGGGTGGCTGCATCCCTGACCATTAGTCATGCTGGCTGGGACTGGCGGGTTCTGGAGTTTGAGAACATCTAGAAGGCCAAAGTGCCCCCCCCCAATTTCTAACTAGAGCTGTCAGGGTTCTGGTTGTACATCTGCGTGTAGAAATTCTTAGCTTTCCTAGCAAGTTTATGGCGCGGGAAATTCGGATCAGGGAATGTCTAGGCTCTTAGACAAGGGTCAGCAAACCTTTTCAGCAGGGGGCCTCAGACCTTGTGGGGGGGCCGGACAATATTTTTTTGGGGGGGCAGAGAACCAATTCCTATACCCCATAAATAACCCAGAGATGTATTTTAAATAACACATTCTACTCGTGTAAAAACACCAGGCAGGCCCCACAAATAACTCAGAGATGCATTTTAAATAAAAGGGCACATTCTACTCATGTAAAAACAAACTGATTCCAGGACCGTCCGCGGGCCGGATTTAGAAGGCGATTGGGCCGGATCGGGCCCCCAGGCCTTAGTTTGCCTACCCATGCTCTTAGGACATTCCCCACTCGGAGCACTCTGGTGTGATCTTCCCAACTCTTTAAGAAAGCATTAGAAGTTGGTGTCGTATAAGCACAGCGCTTTGTTCCTGCCATCCATCATTATTTAAGGCTGCAACCCAATTAGAGGCATTTTTAATTGCTTAATCATATGAGCTGGAGCCGATTAATCAAATAAGTTATCGATTAAATTAGCATATATTTGCATCTGGGCGTTTCTGAAAACCCTGAACTTGATTTCCTTTGTTTTCATCATCCTTACAAGAAGAGGGGTCGTCCCAACTGAAGAGAAAATGCAGAATGCCTCCTTTAAGGTAATCTCCAAAGGAATAGCTGGTTAAAAGTCATACCCGCTTCATACCTTTAGTGCACATTCCCACCCCAAAGATTTCTGGGAACTGTAGTTCACCCCTCCCAGAGCTATGATTCCCAGCACCCTTAACAAACCACAATTCCTAGGATTCTTCGGTTGGGAGGGGGGAGCGATGTGCTTTAACTGGATTGCTGTGTTCAAGAAAGAGTCTTCCCACAGCTTAGAAGCTAAGAAATTAAATTTGTTAACATTATTAGTATTCTGAACTAGACTTGTTGGTCGCTTACAACACATTGTTGACTTACAACCCATTTAAAAACATTATGCCATAAAAAAAAAGAATTATACAAATCTTGCAAATTTCATAAAGACTCCATCATGCAAAAATTGGCTGGCTCTGGTTTGTTCCCAGGTGAAAAATGTACTTGAAATAAACGGGCAGTGACCAGGCTAATAACAGAAGCCCTTTAATAAATGAGATATTATAGTGACCGCTAGCTGGATCAATCTTACAGGAAAAAGAAAGGTACCTCGATGTCACAGGTGCTGGTTTTTAATACTTTTCACAGCCAGAGAGCCACCCCTGGCTCTTAATTACACGTAAAAGTCTTAAAACAATTAATTGCCTCTACTTACAAAGGAAGATACCTAAGGACATTCTCGAATTAATTCAAAAACAGGTCTGGCCATCTAGGCTGGAAAGGCAGTCTTGGGAGACACTTTTATTTACAAAAAGGATGTTTGAGCAGCATTTGAATTTCCTTGTATTTTGAAAGGGTGGGGAATACTGGTGTTGACTGGCTTTTTTCCTGGGCCTGTTCTGTTCCATCTCCCGTCAATTTCACATAATCCTTCCTGCTCGTTATGGGATGTCAGCGCTTGTTATGATTTCAACATAATCCACCTTGCTAGTCTACTTTTGCCAAAGAAGCCGTTGAACTGCACCTGAGTTTCCTGGAAAACCTAAAGGAGGACCAAAACTTGTTTTTATTTCTTTAGATTAGTTTTTTTTTAAATTGTATTGTGTTAGTAAAAACCTTAATAAAATTGGGGGGGGGGGAATAAATAAAACCTAAAGGCCAGAGCTATGGGACGACCTGGGGCCGTTCTTCTGAATGATGTTATGATCTTTTCCTGCCATTGTGAAATTTTAGCACCCCATTCTATCTCTGCTGTTTCCCTAAGAGAAGTTGGGGTCCCTGGCAGATCTCCCAGACCGCTTAGCTTCTGCAAAGCTATTCTATCTATTTGACAGGTTTCAATGAAGTGAAGAGGAAATAAAATCATCCATATCGTGTAGCGATTCTTTGGCTACTTCTGTCTGTGTGGCACACCTGCCTGCCTGGGATTCCTTGGGATGTTTGGGGAAAATGGGGTTTGGGTGAGGAAGCGACACGCAGACATGCCCTTTATAGGAAAGGTGTGCAAATGTTGTGAAATATCTCAGTGCAGGTAGATTTGCTTCTCAGTTTCTGGTCCAAGGTGTCAGGATTCATCTCCTGAAGTTTAGCTCCTAATCAGCACTACCTGCTTCCATGTCAACTCCTCGTCTTTCAGTCAGGCGAAAATACAAATATTTTTAAATAAAAAGCCCATCACCCCAATGAGACACGAATCTTTTCAAATCTGCAGTTGGCAACACCTTTTCCCCCCTAGCCGAGCAAATATTATTCAATCCATCCATCTAACGGAGCAATTAAAAAAAAAAACAACCCACCGAAACTTGCTTTTTTGAATTAATTATTATTAGTCACTTTGAAGAGTTCCATTTCAGAGTGGGGAGGAGAGAGTGGGCAGGACGCAACATATAGTAGAAATTAAAGGGAGAGAAACGAAGAAGAAAAAAAGGAATTTCTTCCAGGGCTGCAGACAGAACCCAGCGTTGCCTCTCTTCCCCATCATCCTTCCTGGGGAACCCAGGCGTCCCGGGCCCTGCCTGGAAGGGGTTAAGCGCGCCCCCCTCCCTCTTTGACAATGCACTCCCCCCCCCCGCTGTTCTTAATTGCAGCTTCCCTGTTGCCGTGGCAACCGTGATCGAGGGAGCGAGACAGGCGCAGGGGGAGAGGAATAAAAAAATAGAGCGCGGAGAGACAGAGAAAGAAAGGAAAAAAGCGAAGGAAGGAGGGAGCAGCCGAGCGGCGAAAGCACCTGCTCGCCAGCCTGGAGGAAGGGGCGGGGAAACTACAACTCCCAGGCGCCTTTGCGCCTCCCACCAGCAGCCAGCTTCTGCATCCTTGCCACTCTTCCTCTTCCTCCATTTGTGATTTATTTTATTATTATTATTTTGCATGCTTTAAACTAAAAATTTAAATTAAAAAAAAGATGCATCGCTTGGTTTTCCTTTAAGCCCCGGTTTGCAAAGTGCATTGATTCGCTTCTTTGCGTTATTTTTGCAGCGCCTTCTTCTCGCTTTCTGTGCGTTCTTCTCGCCGGCGATCCTCTCTGCCGGGCGTCGACATGGCGTCGGGATCCGATGGCGGCGAGGAGGCGGCGGAGTCTCCGGGATCCCCGGCCGGGAAAGGTCAGTCGGAGCGCGGAGAGGCGAAACCCCCGCCGCCAGGGGGCGCTGCTGCTGCGCGGCGTGCAGTCGGCTGGCAGTGGAGGGCGTCGGTAGGGGGCGGTGTGGGGCAAAGGCAGAGGCCATTGGGGAGGGAAATGCGGGGTGCAAAGTGGGTATTGTTTTTCTGGGGGGATAATCTGACAGCCACCCCAAGCGGGGCCAGATTAAGGCATACTGCAGGAGCAGTGCCATAGAAACTAAACAAACTACAGTAGTACCTCGGGTTAAGTACTTAATTCATTCCAGAGGTCTGTTCTTAACCTGAAACTGTTCTTAACCTGAAGCACCACTTTAGCTAATGGGGCCTCCTGCTGCTGCTGCGCCACCAGAGCACGATTTCTGTTATCATCCTGAAGCAAAGTTCTTAACCCGAGGTACTATTTCTGGGCTAGTAACCTGAAGTGTATGTAACCCGAGGTACCACTGTATATCTTAGGGCCCCACTCTCTTGGGGAACCTTGAAAAATTTAAAGGAAAAAACAACAACTGGATGTACATTTCCAAAATATAAGATAAAAAACAAATAAAATAAAACCTACATACAGCAACAGAGTTTTGTGTTGTGTATGGACCTATGAGGTCCACAAATGACCATATAGCATATATTCAACACAAAAATCAGTGACCATTTGTTGCTGATAAAGGACAGCTGGACATATAAAGGCCCCCATTACCTTCAGTGGCTGAGGGCCTCATCAAGCCTAAATTTGGCCCTGTGCAGGACCCTATCCTATGTCACATTCATTAGGACCCCATAGTTATGGCTCTGTGCAATTGTTGAGAAATATAAACGAGAGCCCCCAGGAAAAAGTGGATTGAATGTAAAGAGTCCTACTTGAGGCTCCTTGGGGAGACGAAGAAGCATAGGGATTACTTGTCGTAACCCACCCTGGGAAGGCAGGCAATAAGTTAAACAAAAATAGCATTAAAAGATGCTTAAAACAAATTACGGTACCGGCACAAGAATGGGGAGGATGAGATCCAAAAATTTCTGTTCTGTTTCAAAGGCCAGGGTAAAGAGCAGTCGGCTAATTTCTACTCAATGGGTTATAAATGTAATAATGCAGATTTTGACCAGCCCGCCGTTGTTTAGAAAATTAATGAATTAAAAATCGGGGCTTAGGGCAGCCATTAAGAGGATGGCTCTCTGAGTGCCTTTGCTTGGCAAGCAATGACTTCCCCCTCTTCCCCAAAACCTCCGGGGTGAGAATTTGTTTTCCAAGTCGAGAGAGTAGCTGGCTGGCAAGTAAGACTTGAGCCTGGGGTTTATTTTCTGTCTCCTGCTTAAGAAAAGCATTTCAAAAATTAAGCGTTCCGAACAGGAAGGGGCCGATGCAGAATTGTGTCAGGGAATGTGTGGGGTGGGGAAATGTAATTTTTATATTTATGTAGATGTATATAGGCTGCATCAGAATTAATTCGCTCCGGCTCCCTTGCACAGATTCCGCCTCGGGCTCCATTGAGGTGGAGCAGAAGTTCCTTTTCGGGCCAGACGCCGTGCTGAAGCTGGAGGCGCTGGGGGCGATACCAGAAGCCAGCGTCTCCTTCCGCGACCAGTACTACGACGTTCCCGATTGGCGCCTCACGCTAGCAGATCATTGGCTCCGGCAGCGCGAAGGGGCTGGCTGGGAGCTGAAATTCCCCCTGCGGCCACTAGAGGGCGCCACCGTTAGCCGGGGGCAGCAGAACCTTCCGGAACCGCCAGCCGAAGCCCGGAGCCACGAGCCGCAGCACCCGCCTCAGCCACTAGAGGGCAGGACGCACCTGGCCACGCAATACCAGGAAGTGACCTGCCCCCGAGACATCGTGGCCCGTGTCTGTGGCCTGCTGGGCGTGGACCCGGCCGCGGGTTGGCAGAGCGACATGGCCAGAGCCGTGGAGGAGCTGGGCCTACAGGAGTTTGCCAGCTTCGTCACCCAGCGGTGCAAATACCGCCTGGCCAGCCTCCGCCTGACGGTGGATCTTGACGAGATGGACTTTGGCTATGCCGTGGGCGAGGTGGAGGCAATGGTTTTGCGGGAGCAGGAAGTTCCAGAGGCTCTGGAGAGGATACAGGAGCTGGGAAGTCGGCTGGGTGAGGAGTTTGGCTATTTTGACACAGGAAGTGCCCTCTTAAGCCAAAGGGGACCCGTCTAGCCCAGCTTCCTGTTCTCAGTGGCCCATCAAATGCCACCCATTGATTCCCGCAGATAGGACAACATCAGTGCCCTCCCCATTTACAATTCCCAGCAGAGCCATTGCGGCTCCACAAATTTGTCCGATCCTCTTCCAAAAGCACCTAAGGGTCTCGCAAATACTGTATTTTTTGCTCTATAAGACTTACTTTTTCCCTCCTAAAAAGTAAGGGGGAATGTGTGTGCGTCTTATGGAGCGAATGCAGGCTGTGCAGCTATTCCAGAAGCCAGAACAGCAAGAGGGATCACTGCTTTCACTGCGCAGCGATCCCTCTTGCTGTTCTGGCTTCTGAGATTCAGAATATTTTTTTTCTTGTTTCCCTCCTCCAAAAACTAGGTGCGTCTTATAGAGCGAAAAATACGGTGGTTTAGTGGCAGATTCAGAAATGCAGAGTCCCCTCTGTGAAAGTCACAGCTTCTAAGATCATACCATAATCTTGTAATTATAATCGGGGGGTGCATCGCAACAATGGGTGCAGATCTCCGCACGTTGCCTTCTAAGCTAGATCTACTGTTTTCTGGGCACAGGCGGACAATTTGGAGTGCTCCGGAACTTTCTTCCAGGGTGGCTTGAGTGGTGTTTTTCGTGAGGTTCCATTGTACATAACAGACTCAGCCTGGATAGCTCAGTCGGTCGGAGCACGGTGCTGAGAACGCCAAGGTTTCAGTTTCGATCCCTGTATGGGACAGCTGCAAATTCGGGTTGGACTAGACGTTCCTTAGGGTCTCTTCCAAGTCTGTGATTCTATAAACTTGCACACAGGATACAGAACAGCTCTTTGTGCGCCTTCAGCAGAGTGACCCTAGGAGCCTATCCTCAGGGGCTAAGAAAACTCTGTTTTCATGCTTCTTGCGTGGCTGTAGGACACTGGAGATGGGGCTCCTCACTTTGGGGGGGCCTGATTAATGAGGCTTTCCTCCCTCTTCTTAAGCACCCCTCCAAAAATCTTTTTTTAAAGTACGAAATACCGACTTTTTTGCTCTATAAGACTCACTTTTTCCCTCCTAAAAAGTAATGGGAAGTGTGTTTCTTATGGAGCGAATGCAGGCTGCGCAGCTATCCCAGAAGCCAGAACAGCAAGAGGGATTGCTGCTTTCACTGCGCAGTGATCCCTCTTGCTGATCTGGCTTCTGAGATTCAGAATATTTTTTTTTCTTGTTTTCCTCCTCCAAAAACTAGGTCCGTCTTGTGGACTCGTGCGTCTTATAGAGCGAAAAATACAGTACAAACAAGAACTGCTTGATGCTTAGTCCTCTACATCCCAGGGATGTTTGGATGGGTTTGTAATTCTGTTCCGGGTCTCGCCCTGTTGCCAAATTAACGTTCTCCTCTCTTTCTGGTCTCCCCAGCAGGCCTGGATATGAAATCCCCGATTCCTGGCAAGATGTCTGTTTACCTGCATAAATTCAGACCTTCGCACTACGAGGCCCTCATGAGAGCTGGGTCGCTGAGGAAAGTGAGAGCTGCAACGGATGAGGAGGGGAACTGACTGGGGCCGGAAAAACGGGGGTGGGGGCTACGCTTCGGGCAAGAGAGAAAGTCCGCTACCTGAACCGAGAGGACAATTTGGACCACGTTCCTCCCACCCAGCCCTCCTTTCTTCCCCCTCTGCCAAACCATCCAACTCCATCCAACATCTGGAATGGCTTTCGACATCCCGCAGCAGTCGGGAGCCTTGGATGACATCACAGCAGGTCAGCCAATAGCAGCCGGGCCTGGGCAGAGGGGCTCCCTGCTGCTAAACAGCCAGGCGTTTTCCCTGTTACACAAGAGCGGAGAATGCGTTGAGAAGACATTTATTCACGCAGAAAGCTCAATGGCCATTCGATGGAGAGCGGCAGGGGGCAGGTTTGAGAGATGGGGGTGCTGGGAGAGAGAAAGGAAGTAGGAGGGGTACGCAGTGTGGCCTCGCCCAAGCTAGAACACACCCACAACCCAGGGGCTTGGGGCTGCCAATTCCAGCAGCCACATCTGGAGGGAGCCACATATTGTGGATCTGCGGAACTCACTGCCCTTGCATAGTGTAAAAGCGCCCGACAGAATGCTAAGGCAGGGTTTTCCTGGAGTGGTTCTTGCACTACTCTCAGGGTGCATCAACCGCAGCGTCGCTATCGCTGGGGCCAGCCAGCGTCTGGAGGGGAGGTTTGTTGGACCTACCAGCAGTACGGCCAGAGGTGAAAAAACCAAATCCAGCCATGAAGAGGGATAGCTGGTGTTTGTGTTTGTTTTTATTAAAGAGGGATTTCCCCCTCCACCCCCCAACCCACTCTTTATCTCCATCGATTTCCATTTAGTCTCGCTCAGTTGTTGTGGAGTTTCCCCCATCTGGCTGATCAATTGAATTGATCTGCCAGCAGCTGGGAGGGAGGAGGGAGAAAGGGGGCTGGCTGAGAACGGGGATTCCCCTTCTCCCTCCCGCCTTCAGAAATCCCTCTTTGGATCCGGCGAGAGAGGCGCCCTCTGCCCTTCCGCCTGTGCAAAAGGGGAGCACCCATGGGTGTTGTTCTTTGGGGCACCCACCTGGTGGTGGGATGGTGTCACTGCAAGGGTTTTTCTCCACCCCACCCCTTCCCTTCCCTCGGAGTGGAGTGCATTTTAGGGGGACCGTCAAGGAGGGAGGGATACAGTGGGCCGCTCGCTCTTCATTTCCAGGCAGCCTCGGGGAATGAGTTGATTTCCTTGATCTGTTGCACCAAAGCTCCAGAGGGCAGAGTGTAGGCAAGTCGTAACCTCATACGGAGCGGGAGCTGGAATCAGAAAGGGATAAAACATACTTGACGCTGGGTGTATAATCTCTGCTTGCAAACATTAAAAGCTGCGTTCTGCAAAACAGAAAGCTCTGGATTTGATGCTGCGGAAACCCCGGCGTTCATTCCTTTTTTACGAGAGCTAAGACGCTAGTCCTTAGTGTTGCTGGAAGATTGAGGGCGATGCGTGTTGTGTTAAATGGGGAAAGAAAGCGAATTTGGGCGGCTGAGGCCGCTGCAGAGTACCCTTCTTGAAGGAACAGGAAGTGACATCACCCTGGTGCCTGTTACGCTAACCAAGGTGAAGTCAGCCGGCGAGGGCAGAGGAGGAAGTGACATCACCGGTGTCTTTGTAATGTGGGAGTGTGACGGTGCCACTTCCTGTTTTCAGCGGGAAACATCCTTCGGATGCTGCCAACAGAAATGGCCCGCAGGAAGCTTAAGCAATAGAGTCCCTGCACGTCGCTTTACAGGAGGAGAGGAAGTGATGTCACCACCTTTAAGTGATGGCCAGGCAGGAAATGACATCGCTGCTCAGATCACAGGTTAATTCCCACTCCCTGGCCACACGTATAACCCTCCTCTCACCCTGCTTACCTTTTTGGGGTTCAATACTCGGATGAGCTGGGTGATGGGGGGCCCACCCTGGCCTGGGACTGTAGAGCCACTCGGGGCCAGCAGCTCCACTTGGAACGACTGTCAGAAGAGGAGCAGACAAAAATCCAAACAATGCGTATCATTTAAAAAAAGGAAAAAAAAGTTTTTGACCCCTGCAAAATCCAGGGCCATTTCCCTTCCTGCTTTCTTCCCTCCCTGCCCTGCAATTTAAAACATTATGGATGACAGCATTATCCCTTGGTCTAATCCTCTTTTAAACCCTCCTCCAAGTTGGCCATCACTGCCTCCTGTGGCAGTGAGTTCCATAGTTCGTGTAAAGAATTACCATATTTTTTGCTCTATAAGACTCACTTTTTCCCTCCTAAAAAGCAAGGGGAAATGTGTGTGTGTCTTATGGAGCGAATGCAGGCTGCGCAGCTATCCCAAAGCCAGAACAGCAAGAGGGATTGCTGCTTTCGCTGCGCAGCGATCCCTCTTGTTGTTCTGGCTTCTGAGATTCAGAATATATTTTTTCTTGTTTTCCTCCTCCAAAAACTAGGCGCGTCTTATGGTCTGGTGCATCTTATAGAGCGAAAAATACGGTGCTTCCTTTTGCCTGCCCAGAAACCCTTGGCTGAGTGACCCCATTGGCCTCTGGCACTGGGAGGAACATAAAGGAGGATGCCCCTCCTTCTTAAGAACACCAGCAGATTTTTCTTGGCTGCTGGGTGAGGCCAAAGGGAACCCCCATCTAAGCCAGCATCCTAGCATCCTCCTCTCCCGGGGGCCCAGTGGATGCCCCACTGAGGAAGCCCACAAGCAAGACCCCACGGCCTAAGCGGCCCTCCTCAGTTGTGATTCCCAGCAACTCATATTCAGAAGCACCGTGGCCTCTGTGGCTCGTAGCCTCCTCTGCGATCTCGCCCAGCCCTCTTCTCAAGGCACCCGAGGCCTTACCTTGGGGACGGCCACTTGCAGACAAAACCCGGCCACGTCGTGGGGGGTCCTGTTGGAGACGGTGGCCGTGATGAGCAGCAACGAGGGCTCCAGTGCCGGCCGGTCCATGGAAAATTCGACCAGCAGGCCGTCTTGTTCGTACGCAACCATGCGGGTGATGGTGGAGGCTGCGGGGAGGGAAGGGCGGCCAGCTAAGTCTAGCTCCCCCTGGCCAACCACCCCCTGAGGTACAGAAAGTCCCCAGAGCCATGCCAAGCCAGGGCACCCCGAGCATGTGCAAAGGGTCTAATGTGCAAAGGGTCTACTAATAATAGTAATAATAATACATGCTATTTTTCTAGGGAAAACGGATCCGGAACTCACCACAAACACCTCCCTCCTTCTCTTAGAATGGCAGTGATGCCCACCTGGAAATGCCGGAACTGAGTTCCAGCTGAAAAAAGCCCTAATAATATTAATTATTATTATTTCTTATTCCCTGGCCACCTGACTGGGTTACCTCAGCCACTCTGAGTGGCTCCCAACAGAATATTAAAACACGATGAAATATCAAACATTAAAAGCTTCCCTAAACAGGGCTGCCTTCAGGTGTCTTCTAAAAGTCAGATAGTTGTTTATTTCCTTGACATCTGGTGGGAGGGCATTCCACAGGGCGGGCGCCACCACCGAGAAGGCCCTCTGCCTGGTTCCCTGTAACCTCACTTCTCACAGGGAGGGAACCGCCAGAAGGCCCTCGGAGCTGGACCTCAGTGTCTGGGCGAACAATGGGGGTGGAGATACTCCTTCAGGTATACAGGTATATTTTAGTGCTCATTGTTAAAACTTAACAAGAGCGATACAGCTGTTGTTAAAGGGGGGGCGCAGTGCTTTTGCTCAGAAATCCCCATGTGAGGTGGAGAAATAAGCTCTCTTTACTTTATTTCATCTGTCTGGAAAACCCCCCGAGGGGAGTGATGGAATGAAAGGATATTGGGGGGTGGGCTTGTCCTTTGCAGACTTGCCTAAAAGGGTCTTGTCAAGAATTGAGTTGCAAAAAGCAACCCCACCAGCAAAGAGCTCTTAGGTCAACATACCTGGGGCTTTCAGATCGCCAAGGAAATCGAGGAAGGATTCCACTGCCGGGACGACGGTGCTGGGCTGGGCTGGAGGGGGATCTGCGGGGCCTCCAAGGAGATCCAAAAGATCAGAGACCTACAGGGGAAGCAAGGGAGTGTTGAAGAGGAGATGGCAAGGGTGGGGGGATTCCCATCGCGGGGCACCAGTGCAGAGAGCTCTGGCACAGCATGCAGTGATAATCTGAGAAAGGAGAGGCAACAGAAACAGCACAGCCACTGCCGGGGGGGGGGGGCACGTTCAAATAGGGCTGTGGGTGTTCAGACCACTTTAAAATTGCTGGAAATCTTGGTGGGTCACTTAGTGGTTTTTCAGCCAGTGGTTTAGCCATTTTTATGTTCTGTGCTAGATGTGGAAGCAAGCCAGTCAGCTGGGAGGCATGTAAATGATAAAACCAATATTTAAAATTGATTAATTAAATATTTCTGCCACGGACTGCGTGGATGAGGCTCACGGGCCACAGGTGGTTCACAAGCTGCACTTTGGAAACGCCTCCTTTAAAAATCAAGGCTTGTGTTCAGGTTTCATCCCCACCAACCCAGTTCGGTTCCAGTTCTGCCTTTCCGTGGCGAAGCAACAAGCTCTCTGTCCGCTGAACTGATTCGTGTAAGGAAAGAGCCGAGATGATACAGGATTCCGGTTTATAAAAGGAGGTGGGCCAAATTAACAGCTGGGCTCTTCAAAATCCAGTATTATGCTTGGGTTCTGCTGTGGTGCTGCCAGTCTAGGGGAAGCCAAGACTGGCCAGCTCTTAAAACCAAATCCTTATTTGGAATTGGTAATCCTGGATTCCGTGCTGCCTGCTCCCTGCTCCAAAATGTCACCTTGCTGTCAAGTTTGGGGTTTGCCCTGCTCCCAAGTGCCCCCTGGTGCCAACCGCTTGGCAAAGTAACTCCCCACCTGGCCAGAGTCCTGTTGCTGGACGTCGCTGGGTGCTGGCGCCACCTCCAGGATTTGAGGAGCAACAGCGGCCTCTCTTCCATTCTGCCCTTTTTCACTTCCTTCCTCGGTGTAGCTAGTTTTGTCGACTAAGGGCATCTTCTCCAGGACGGATGCTCTGGTAGGAAGAAAGGAAAAGAGATACGGGCCTTTTGTGGGGATTTATTTGGCAAGAGATGGGATGCAGGTGGTGCTGTGGGTTAAACCACAGAGCCTAGGACTTGCCAATCAGAAGGTCGGCGGTTCGAATCCCCGCCACGGGGGGAGCTCCCGTTGCTCGGTCCCTGCTCCTGCCAACCTAGCAGCTCGAAAGCACGTCAAAGTGCAAGTAGATAAATAGGTACCGCTCTGGCAGGAAGGTAAACGGCGTTTCCGTGCGCTGCTCTGGTTCGCCAGAAGCGGCTTAGTCATGCTGGCCACATGACCCGGAAGCTGTACGCCGGCTCCCTCGGCCAATAAAGCGAGATGAGCGCTGCAACCCCACAGTCGGTCATGACTGGACCTAATGGTCAGGGGTCCCTTTACCTTTACTTGGCAAGAGAGTGGGGAAGCAGGGTAGGAGAGAGATTTTATCTGCCGGTGACTTGGCTTGGCTGATTCCGCCGTCAACCCTCCTCACCCATCCTATGACCTGCATGTCAGGAATAAAGGTTTTCAAAAACCAGATTTGGGTACTGGTGTTCCTCTGTGGAGGTTTAGCCGCCGAAGGCTTGCCGTGTGAGCACCCACAAAGAATGTTTGCAAAGACCGTCAAGGTGGAAGGCCGTTTGGAGCAGAGTTTTCAGCGCTCGAACTTGGACAGGGTGAAATGGGGAAGCTAGCTAAAAAATGGGTGTTGTGTGAATGGAAGGGCCCACGCGGGAGGTCAGAATACGCAGAGCATCCGAGAACGAGAGCAGTTTCAGGCGCCCATCTTTTGCCAGGAGTACCTGAGGTGGTCGTACTTCCGGAAGAGCGCGTTGTACTCGACCGCCCGCTGCTGGAGCTCCACGTCGTGGCAGCTGCAGTAAATGGAAACCAGGCTCCGGATCCGACTTCTCAGGGCGGACGGGGTGGGAAAAAAAGAATTGAGGGGAAGAGGTTATGAGCTGCCTCTGCTTCGGGCAGAGAAGCAGGACGCAGGATGAGGCGGGAAATATTACAGAGGCAAATCAATTCAAAAGGCCTCGCAGGATGGTCCGACCCTTGCCACTGCTACATCCTACCAGTCGTAGGATTGTAGAATTGGAAGGGAACCCAGGGGTCATCTAGCCCAACCCGCCTGCAACGCAGGAATCGCGGAATCCCTGACAGATGGCCCATCCAACCTCTGTTTCCAAAACCTGCAATGAAGGAGAGCCCACTGCCTTCTGGGGGAGTCCTTTCCCCTGTCAAACAGCTCTTGATGCCAGAAGGCTCATCCTTATGTATTAAATCAGAATCTCCTTGGCATTTGAATTCCGTTGGCTCCCAAAGATCACCAACGTTTTAATGTTTACTAGACTACAGTGATACCTTGGGTTACATACGCTTCAGGTTACATACACTTCAGACTCCGCTAACCCAGAAATAGTACCTCGGGTTAAGAACTTTGCTTCAGGATGAGAACAGAAATTGTGCTCCGGTGGCGCGGCAGCAGCAGGACGCCCCATTAGCTAAAGTGGCACTTCAGGTTAAGAACAGTTTCAGGTTAAGAACGGACCTCCAGAACGAATTAAGTACTTAACCCAAGGTACCACTGTATTGTATTTTAATATTTTGTTGGAAGCTGCCCAGAGTGGCTGGGGGAACCCAGCCAGATGGGCGGGGTATAAATAATTTTATTATTATTATTATTATTATTATTATTATTATTATTATTATTATTACGTGCACCCCTGCCCCGAGGCCTGGCTTAGGAAGAGGGGATGCTGAGGCTGCGAGCCTAAACCAAGTACACAACTCCGAACCCCCAGAGAATTCTGGGAACCTTTGTTTGCTAAGGGTCTGGGAGTTGCAGCTCAAACTACAAGTCCCAGGGTTCCATGGGGGAATTGGTGTGTTTTGCATGTTATGGTGCGTCCGTGGCCTGAGGGTGGGGATGTGGGCTGTGAGCTCACTTGATGTCGCTGCCCTGGAGACGGGTCCCGAGCTTCATGAGGGCGGTGAGTGCGTAGGCCCTGGTGCCCGGCAGCGAGAGGTGCGACTGCAGCACTCGCTCCAACATGGAGACCATTTCCTCTGGGTCCACCTGCCGCAGCGGGGGAGAAGGGGGAGAAAGCAGGAGGAGGAAAAGCCATAATGAAGTGGGGTGTTTTTTTCTCGGGTGTGTGTGAGCAAGCTTCCCCCGTTCAATGTTCCCCACAAAATGCCCACCCTCAGTTTCCGACTCCTCACCTGAGTGGGCTCCACCTCTTCACAGCTGCCGTCCAATAAGAGGTTGCCGTATTCACCAATGCACCAGGTAGCTACCTGGACCAAGGGTTGCTGGGAGGGAAAAAAGAGAGAGGGAGGGCTCCAGCGGAAAACGCTTTTCGGTTAAGCAAGCCTACAAACCTGTACATTTGACGTGCATTTTAATATGCAATTCTGAAGGGTGGATTTCTTTTAGGGGGACTTGTTTTTGATATATAATTTTATGGGTAATTTGAATGTCTTCTACTGGGATCTGCTGCCTCTGCTAACCCTGCTCGTCAACCTTTCACATCCTCTTAAAAAAAACCTCCCACATTATTTTATTATTATTTATTACATTTATATTTTTCCCCAAGGAGCTCAAGGTAGTGTATGTGATTCTCCTCCCCCACAACAATCCTGTGAAGTAGGTTAGCTAAGAGACAACGATTGGCCCAATGCTGATAAGAGCAGCGTGACAACAGCCTTACATTTCTATTTGTATAGGTAGAAGAACAGCTTAAAGGTTTTGATGCTAAGCATTATAGAAATTCTGTTCAGTTAATAAAAAACGTTGAGTGGAACTCACTTGCAAGTAAATGGGCACAGGATACATAGCCCCACTCTTCCTCTTCTGGTTCTCTATGCCCTGCCCCCCCCCCCATCATCCCCTCCCCAATCCCACACCTGAGAGATATCTAGGGTCAGGGCCTTGTATAGCTGTTGAACCGCATAGCCGTGAAGATCCTTTGCACCTCCGATGAGGTGGATGAGGTTGGGCACCGCGTCGTCACGTACGTAGGAGCCAGCCTGCAGAGGGTAAAGAGAGGAACCGAGGATGTGAGCTACGCTCCTTCTTAGAGATACGTCTCTGCTTGGCCCTTCCTTCCCTTAAAAAGGGTTCAACAGATTCCCCCTCCTCCACACAAGCCCAAACTACCAAGGACTCGGCTCTGAAGGCACTCTAAGGATTCTGGGCTGCTATTGGTGGGCTCTACGTGAAGCGTTCTGCTTAAGGGGGGAGGGCCTTGAAACTCACTTTTTCAACACACCTAGAATGGCAGTTTCAATGGGTGCTGGAAACACGGAGAGGAAAATAAATATTACAGCCTGAAAAATGTTCACAGAGGCATAGTAGGAGGTGAGAATGTCAGCTTTCTGTTTCTCGCCTCTCTCAAAAGAAAAGAAGAAAGTTTCTAGTTCAGATGGTCTTGGAGAAGCTTCTTCAAACACAACCCCTTGAGAGAGGAAGGCCCTTCCTTGAGCCACGCAGCTTTCCGCTGCTCCCCAAGGATCCTAGCCCCCACTCCACCCTCCATCTTACCATGGTCAGAACCTGGAGGATGGTGTCGATGTGCCAACGCTTACTGGGCGCAAACCTGAAGTGGGTGAGGGAAGAAAACGAGAAGAGCAGGAATGTCTTAGACCTATCGCTCCGCCTGAAAGTGCCCCTCACGCTGTCAGGACACGTCATTTTAAGGGGTGTAACTTAATTTTTGCTAATTTCTTCAGGGAGGGAGGGTCTTAAAAATATGTTTTTGGGTGTGAGGAATTCAAATCTGCTATTATTTTTGTGGTGGGACAACATTCAGCTTGGCGAATCTACGTTTGATTAGAAAGCACATAAACTGCTTTCTCAGAAAACCAAAGACTTTTAACTTCGCCTTCTGAAAATGTCAGGTAATGCTAAATAATAATAAAAATGAACAATATTTTTTTAATGTGCTGTATAATATAAGTGCAAGCGCTCGTTTTTAATTATTTCTGTGCAATTTTACATGTGTTTCACTTACCAAGGAGAACTAAATTATATGAATTTAACCAATACATCTTTTTAATTCCCAGGTCTTAGGTCACAGAATTGTAGAGCGGCAGGAATCTTTTGCCCAATGACCCTAAAATTAAGAGTCTCTTGTTCTGCCATGAGCGCCCTTCGAGGCGCGAATTCAAAAGCTGCAAAATTCAACATGCGCCCCCCCCCAAAAAAACCTGCCCTGGATTTCTCTACAACGCCCCCTACGGGCAACGGCCGGACCCGACTCACTTCTCAGCAGCCAGGAATATTCCGGAAGCGCAGTCCGACTTCAGCTCCGGGGCGCAGGTTTCCAGGAAAACCAGCAGCTCTTTCGTGGTCGTCCTCACATTGCTGCCGCTCACCAGGGCCAGGCTCAGCTGCAGGGCTCGCCTGAGGAAGGGGAGAGAAGTGAGCAATTCTCCTGACTCAGACATCATGTCTCCCGGAGCCTCGGCCCTGTCTTTGCCCCTCGTCTTGTTGTAAACAAAAATTGCCCTTTTCCCTTATGGGGTATCCAAGAGCCCATATAGAGTCCTTACATAGGTTCTCTATTGGTAGGAGAGAATAACAGAGGCCAACCAGAGAATATTGAGAAGCAAAGCAGCTAGTAAGCCTGATCTTTATTGATCTGTTGCAACAGGGTGCTCCCCTCACACGCAGGAGAGGAAGAGGAGCCCAGAAAAATGGTGTGCAAGGCCTTATAAAGAATTTTGAAATTGCCCTCCTGTAGATCAAGACCACCCCCAGAAACATACATCACAGAAGGGGTGTAACCTAAGACCACCCCTCAGGTACATCACACCTACATCACCGAAAAGGCGGTCTTAAAACAGAAATTTGAATGTTTTTCTCCTGTCATTATCTCCTGTCTGGCAGGTTACTTGATTGGGGAGCCTGGCCAGTCTTTTATAATGATAAATACTTAGTTCCTGGGCCAGGTCACAGGCTCACACCCTATTCAAGCACAAACATACCCTTAAGACAGGATTTGTGAAGGAAAAGCCAATGGGAGGTTTCCCACTTTGACCTTGCAGAGAAAACATTTGCTCAGTTTAGGAATCAAAATGACTTCAGGTCGGTCTTCCTGTGCTGATCTATGTACGTGTGGTTATGAACATTACCATATATCTAAGACCTCAAAATTCCTATCACAGTCTCACCTCTTCACAGTGGGATCCGGGTCGGCCAGGCATTCAAGGACTGTGGCCCGGTGCCTCTGAACGGCGCTGTTCTCTTCTTGCAGCAATTTCTGTAGAGATGTTAGAGCCACGTATCTAAAGGGAAGATTCCACCCGACAAGAGAAAAATAAATAAATCACATCTTGAGAGGCAGAGGAGGAGAGAGCTTAATTCATCACCTTTACCGTATTTTTCGCTCTGTAAGACGCCCCAGACCATAAGACGCACCTAGTTTTTGGAGGAGGAAAACAAGAAAAAAAATATTCTGAATCTCAGAAGCCAGAACAGCAAGAGGGATCGCTGCGCAGTGAAAGCAGCGATCCCTCTTGCTGTTCTGGCTTCTGGGATAGCTATGCAGCCTGCATTCGCTGCATAAGACACACACACATTTCCCCTTACTTTTTAGGAGGGGGAAAGTGAGTCTTATAGAGCAAAAAATACGGTAAATCACATATTGAGAGGGAGAGGATGAGAGAGCTTAATTCATCACATTTACACCCTGTGTTTCCTTCCAGGCGCTCAGGGCTATCCTTCGCCCTTGCTGTTTTATCCTCACAACAACCCTGCGAGGTGGGATAGGCTGAGAGAAGGGCGACTGGGGCCCAAGGCCACCTAGAACACTTCATAGCCGAGCGGGAATTCGAACCCTGGTCTCCCAGGCCCTCTAACCAAGGAAGCGGCGCAAAGAAGACCGTCCGCAGCCAATAAGTCGGAAGCATTTCTTCTTGATTCGCTTTAAGATGGAAAGGGGACGCTGCTGGGTGGGAGACAAGGGGGGAAACGGGCAACTGTGGCATGGGCAGCCAAAATGGCGGCCGGCGAGGCCCTAAAACAACCTCTGTCAGGGCGGCCGGGAGATCTGAGCAAATCTGAATTAAGCGTGTGGCAAATTAATTTCACGCACTGTTTCACCGGGGAAGAAAAGAAGCGCCGCGCCCCTGAGGATGCATTTTAATAGGCCGAGTTATCGCATAGCTGCTTCCCATGCACTGTGGAAAAGGGGTGGCTGCTTGTCTTGAGGGTGGGGTGGGGGAGATATTTGGGGAATCGCCTCCGTCCCTCGGTTTCCCTCAGCTGTGAGGCCATTGGCGGCGGCTCATGAGGGAACCTGAGGGTCTCTGGGCACGCTCCCTCTCCCAGACCGGCGTCTACGGAACGGGCCTCAAAGAATTAGGAGAAGGGGGCAGATCATGAAGGGGAAACAAGGGATCTGCAAGGGCAGTGAGGAAGGCGAGTCGAGGGTTGTGGCAACGCAGCCCTATGCGCTGTGGGGCCGTGTGGGTCGGGGGCCAGAGCATCGGACCAGGACCCGGGAGACTAGGATTCAAAAATCCGCTTGAGGCCCCGGATTGCAGACGCCATCTTCCTACCCTCTTCTCAAATTTCAGTGTTCCCAAGCTGGAGAAGAAGATGTCAGGCCTAAAAACCTCTGTAGGAACCAAGCACCACGTTTTAAAAGGAGCCAGGGTGAAACGTGTTATAAGGAGACTCAGCCCCAAGATATATTTTCGAAATCCCAGCAGGAAAATTTCAGGTGACTGTTGGGCCGGCGTTCCCCCCAGCTCTATCTGGGTCATTCCAGTGCTTTGTTTGTTTCGTGGGGGTTTCTGTACCTGATATTCCGGTCCTTGTTAAGGAGAAATCGCCCGAGGATATTTATAGCGAGAACCTGGGTGTGGAAAAGAGAAGTGTCCTTAATTCCCCAAATGTACCATTTGTATGAGCTGAGGGGGCAGAGGAAGAACGAAAAAGCTTCAGAACAAACAGATTCTAGCTTGGGATAGCTGGATGTGGAAGATTTTGGGACTTGGGGGCCGCACTCCCTCAAAAGCAACCTTTCAGGGGCCGCAGACCAGAAACAGCAAGTGGGCAAAAGTGGCTAGAAGAACGGATACAGGTCTTATCCTTGTACAGGTTGCACCCGAGCCACACAAATCTCAAAGGTTTATGGAAACAGGCGCACAGACCCCAAATACCTCTCCAAGTTATCACTGTGGTTCTCCCGCCAGGCAGAACTCCCTGAGGATGGTGTGGCTTGGGGAGAGGACTTCTGGGGCCAAACAGAGAGGTCTGGAGGGCCGCTTTGATATCAGGGGCCTGAAGTTCCCCACCCCCTATGGGGAACACAAGACAGTTTTGATCGTATGTGGGGTCTAGAAACAGAAGCGCTATCATCGCACCGAAGGTGCCCAGAATATTCCATTTGCACCCAAATAACCAACACCCTCCCAAAAGAACTGAACGCAAGAGGAGCCAAGCAAGGTGCAGGATCAGCCCAGTCCACCTGGCCCGTATGAATCCGCCGTACCCGCAGGCCGCTGGTCGAGCGGACGCCCATGATGGTCAGCACCGTCTCGTACAAGATGGCATTGCCCACGTTCCGCGTTGTCTCCGTGTTGGTGGCCACCTGGGAAGAAGCGGAGGGGTTGGCAGCCTTGCTGGCTTTTGGCGTGGGACGTTCCTCCGCCCCGCTCTGCCCCCGCAGGCCTTCACCTTGGTCTCTTCCTTCCTCTTCACTGACGGCAACCACCCCCCCAAATGGTACAGCCCTTGCTAACAAAGGGTTCTAGGTCATACAATCTAGACCAGGCCTAGCAAAGTTTCAATCAAAACGTGGAGGCTAAATGGAGCCCCAGTTTTGTTCATGGTGAAGCAAACTCTGTTCTCCAGGGTCCTCTAAATGTCTCCCTTCCCTCCCTCGGTCAGGGCACTCTTTCCAGAGCCAGCAACAACCGTTGGGCTCACCTGAGCCAAGGAATCGTTCATGGCGTCGCTGGCGTCTTCGTTGTCCTTTCCCAGAATCCTTAGCAGGCGCAGGATCTGTACCTGGGTGGAGAGACGTTATCAGGGAGGTGAGGGTGGAGTAAAGCCCTGTTTAGGGAAGCTTTTAATGTTTAATAGACTATTATATTTTAATATTCTGTTGGAAGCCACCCAGAGTGGCTGGGGAAACCCAGCCAGATTTGCGGGATAGAAATAATAAATTATTTTTATTTTTATTTAGAGGAGGTGACTTCAAAAAGAGGCAAAGAGAAGGAAAGTTCCACTCTCCCTCAGCTCAGTTGAGAGCAGCCAAACTCTCCACCCTTCTGGTCACAGAGGCATGCTAAGCCCAGCCACATTTTATTGTCTCACCCCATTTGTATCCCACAAGCTCGAGGCCCCCTTCTCTCCCTCCCCATTTTATCCTCACAGCCACCCTGTGAGGTAGGCTAGGCTGAGGCACTGTGATGGGTCAAGGCCACCTGGCAAGGTGAGTCACGATTTGAACTGGTCTCCCAGCATCTGAACCACTAATCCACACTGGCTCAAGGCTGCAGCGCCTAGTATTCCCAGGCCGTCTCCCGTCCAAGTATTTCCCAGGCCTGACCCTGCTTAGCTTCCAAGATCAGTCGAGATTGGGGGTGTCTGGGCTAATACAGACGTCTCCCCACTTACAGGGGGGTGGGGTTACATTCCTGCGTACCACGTGTATACGTGAAACGGCAACTGTTGCTGTTGTTTAGTCGTTTAGTCGTCTCTGACTCTTCGTGACCCCCTGGACCAGAGCACGCCAGGCACTCCTGTCTTCCACTGCCTCCCGCAGTTTGGTCAAACTCATGTTTGTAGCTTCGAGAACGCTGTCCAACCATCTCGTCCTCTGTTGTCCCCTTCTCCTTGTGCCCTCCATCTTTCCCAACATCAGGGTCTTTTCCAGGGTGTCTTCTCTTCTCATGAGGGGGCGAAAGTCTTGGAGCCTCAGCTTCATGATCTGTCCTTCCAGTGAGCACTCAGGGCTGATTTCCTTAAGAATGGAGAGGTTTGATCTTCTTGCAGTCCATGGGACTCTCAAGAGTCTCCTCCAGCACCAGAATTCAAAAGCATCCATTCTTTGGCCATCAGCCTTCTTTATGGTCCACCTCTCACTTCCATACATCACTCCTGGGAAAACCATAGCTTTAACTATACGGACCTTTGTTGGCAAGGTGATGTTTCTGCTTTTTAAGATGCTGTCTAGGTTTGTCATTGCTTTTCTCCCAAGAAGCAGGCGTCTTTTAATCTGTGGTGATCATGGAGCCCAAGAAAGTAAAATCTCTCACGGCAACTAAAAAGCCTGTAAACCTTTGCCATAAACCCACCACAATTTCTCCCTCCAAACCTCCTTTCTCAAACCCCAATAGACCTCCAAGGTCAGTGCAAAGGCTGACGGGATTGCAGTTGCAAAGGCTTCTGGGATTGCTAGCTGTTTCCCTGCTCCTTTGCCGAAGACCTTCCTTTTAAGTGGAGTTTAAAAGATAAAAAAAGGTCCTAGCCTGTACCTGTAAATTGGATTTGAAATTGTTTTTATACCTGTTTTTTTTTAAATCGCTCAATGTTTGTGCCGTTGAAACTCTTTCCGGGAAGCAATTCTGAAATGCACTCCAGGTTCCCTTGAATTGCGGAAAGAAAGGCGAGACAGAAGCTCAGGGGAAGAGGGGAGGTTGGAAGGATGAGATCCTTTTACCTGCAGGAAAGGGTTGCTGATTCCCGAAATGCTGTGTTCTGGAGAGTAGCCAGCAACCACCAGGTTACGGAGAAGCCCCACTAACTGAGGCACAAACTGGAGAGAAACAAGAGAACAGAAAAGCAGGGTTAGCAGACGATCCCTCACAAAGCATCCGTCCTCCAGAGCCTTGCCTCTTGTTCTTCGCAATGCCCTCTCACAGGAATGTCTTACAGTATTTTAATATTTTTTTGGAAGCCGCCCAGAGTTGTTTTGGGGGGTTGTGGAACATTATTCCCCCCCCCACAATTTATTTATTTGATTTTACATATTAAAATTTACTGTCACACCAAAACACCTTCTGAAAATACAAGATCCCCAAGAATCTTTGGACTTCCCTCATTCCCCTCCCTGGGTTCCGTTGTTAAGCCTTTACTACTGCATCTTTTATAATGATCCACATTATCTCCCACCACCCTCCATGAATCCATAGTTCTCGTTACATTACAACCCCGCTGTTTAACTGTTTAAAGTGGTCTCCATTGTAAATTTCCCCCATTCCTTATCAAAATTTTGGTCTTCCTGATTTCTGATCTTTCAGGTCATTTTTGCCATTTCAGCAGAGTCCGTCAACTTAATTTGCCATTCTTCCCTGGTGGGGACTTGGTCTTCTTTCTGAGCTAGAAACATCTGCACAGCTGTCGCCACATACATGAACAGTTTTTTCCCTTGGGGAATATTTTTTACTCTAAGGGCTGCATTCCCTCATGGGCAACTGTTATGTACTGAGTTGAATAGGATCCAAAATGCAGCAGTCTGATTGGTCCTAGAACAATAGGATCCAAAATGCAGCAGTCTGATTGGTCCTAGAGCAATAGGATTCAGAATGCAGCAGTCTGATTGGTCCTAGAACAATAGGATTCAGAATGCAGCAGTCTGATTGGTCGTAGAACAATAGGATTCAGAATGCAGCAGTATGATTGGTCCTAGAACAATAGGATCCAAAATGCAGCAGTCTGATTGGTCCTAGAACAATAGGATTCAGAATGCAGCAGTCTGATTGGTCCTAGAACAATAGGATTCAGAATGCAGCAGTCTGATTGGTCCTAGAACAATGCAGCAGTATGATTGGTTCGCAGGAGCCACCCAATCCAGCTCCAGGTGGAAGTGAATCCACAACCTGATTGGCCTACAGAAGAATCCCGGAATTAGCCAATCACGTGGGCCCCATTGTGTAAATAACGTATATAAAGCAGATATTTGTGGGGAGCAATGATTCCTCCTCACTACTATGAGCTGAATAAAGAGCATGAAATCCACTCTCGACTCCGAGTATATTTCAGGCCGCATGCCACTGATGGGCGGAGCCAAAAGCAACACATGCAATTTTTACCTTTCTGCAGCAGGCCAGCTTCCACACACCCCCTTCCCTATCTCCCGTCCAGGCAAGTGAGAGTCATCCTCAAAATTTCAAGGATATGCTCCAGCCAGAAACACGGGAGAGGGGGGCCAAGCAAGGCTGGGAAGGAGCGTGTCCTGAGGGTGAAGGGGTGTGGCTTGGGAGGGGGTGTGGCCCAGGAAGAATCTCAAGGGCCAGATCCTTCTTGGGTTTCTTGCATGTTCTGGCCTGCCAGGGCCCATCCCCATTTCCTGGTGGACGCCAAACCAGTTCTGCTATGCGGGTCTTGAACCCGGGCCTCAATGCATGCAAGGCACAGGCTCCTTTATTAGCAGCTTGCCCTCCTCCACGCTCTCCTGCTCAAAAGGCATGTAGTCCTTGACTGCAACGGATGCTGGGAGAGTTGCCAAGCTCACAGCTGCCCCACCTTGCAAAAGCGGTCCAGGGCTTGCGGGCTCCGTTCGCACATCTCTGAGATCAGCATGACAGCACCGTGGAGGATGCCTGGGGAGAAAAGACAGGTAGGCCAGGTGCGGATCCTGCCCCAAATTCCTAAGTCCCGTCCCCTATCTTACCAAATCCCAGGCCCACCAAGGCTCCCCAGATCCCCGTTTCTCTGCACGGTTTCTGTGACGGGAGAGCGGCGCTTTCTTGAGATCTCCTTCAAATCGCTCCTTGAGATCCGCTTCTCTGGAAAAAAACACTCCCTCCTGGGCCCCTCCAGGCCTCGTCTGCCCTTCCTAAGGAGGGGGGGTACTCATCCAAATTATGCAAAGAGTAGCCCTACTGAAATCAACAGACCTGACTTATAGCGATCAATTTTGGCGGGTTCACCGTGAGCAAAACTGAGTCGAATACACCCCTGAACTTTCCTCTCAACCTTAATAATAATAATAATAATAAATATTATTTATACCCCGCCCATCTGGTTGGGCTTCCCCAGCCACTCTGGGTGGCTTCCAACAAAATATTAAAATACAGTAATGCATCAAACATTAACAGCTTCCCTAAACAGGGCTGCCTTCAGATGTCTTCTGAAAGTCTGGTAGTTGTTGTTCTCTTTGGCATCTGGTGGGCGTTCCACATGGCGGGTGCCACTATCAAACAACCCTGAAGAGAATCGCCCACCCCCCGCCATCCCACTTCGCCTCAATCCTTCTCTTCGGCAACCAAGCGGTCGGCTCGAGCGTTCGGAGCAACCGAAGGATATCCAAGCACGCATGAGCGGGGACTTATTTATTTATTTGTAGCTTTCTCCCCCCAGCCCTAAACTCTTCGTCAGCAAAAGAAAGAAAGAAAAAGGCCCTCTGGAATGGCTTACACAGTGTCCAGTAATAAAACGCTCCCTGCCCTCAGGCTTAAAATTTAAGAGGCACGACACAAAAGGAAAAGGGGTTGGGAGGGAGAAGGAGAAAAGCAAACTCAGGCACTAGCTGCAAAGTTCTTACAAGAGCCCTTCTTTTCCAGCCAATGGGCAGGAGCTATGATGGTCTCCCCGCTTGTCATGATGCAGAGGGAGAGCAGGACTCACAGTAGCCCCAGCTGAAGAGACAAAGGCACTTACCGGTATTTTGTTCAGTCAACAGTTGTTCGCCGAGTCGAGTGAATACGTCTATAAGATCGGGCACCTTCCGGACAACGTGTACAGCACAGACTACGGCCTAGAAGCAGAGGCAGAGAGCAAAGGATTTATGGGGGGGTGGGGTCCCCATGTGTCCCACAGAACTGCCTTGCAGGCTGAGACCCTTTCTGCCCATGGACTGTCGCGCCAGAGTGGTGCATGCTCTGGTTATCTCCCGCTTGGACTACTGCAATGCGCTCTACGTGGGGCTACCTTTGAAGGTGACCCGGAAACTACAACTAATCCAGAATGCGGCAGCTAGACTGGTGACTGGGAGTGGCCGCCGAGACCACATGGCATTGAAAGACCTACATTGGCTCCCAGTACGTTTCCAAGCACAATTCAAAGTGTTGGTGCTGACCTTTAAAGCCCTAAATGGCTTTGGCCCAGTATACCTGAAAGAGCGTCTTCACCTCCATCGTTCTGCCCGGACACTGAGGTCCAGCTCTGAGGGCCTTCTGGCGGTTCCCTCGCTGCGTGAAGCCAAGTTACAGGGAACCAGGCAGAGGGCCTTCTCAGTAGTGGCACGGGCCCTGTGGAACACCCTCCCACCAGATGTCAAAGAGAAAAACAACTACCAGACTTTTAGAAGACATCTGAAGGCAGCCATTTTCAGGGACGCTTTTAATGTTTAAAAGGCTGTTGTATTTTAATATTCTGTTGGAAGCTGCCCAGAGTGGCTGGGGAAACCCAGCCAGATGGACAGGTTATAAATAATAAATAATTATTATTATCTTTGGAATCTCAGCTTTTTAAAGAAAAAATCGAAACTGGGGGGGGGGTCTCACCTTCCTTCGCACGGAGGGCTGGCCAACCCTGGCAAGCTGCTCCACTTCGCCGGCCAAATCCCGGAACATGGCCACAGACCCCAGGGAGCCCAGGGTGCTCAGAGCTAAGCCCTGCACCCAGGCAGTGGGGTGCAGGAGGTCGCTATGGGGAGCGAAAGAATGTGAGGTGAATGGAAGATGCAATGCTTTCTCAAATATTCACATCCCCTGCCCGAACAGCTTCCCTCAGGCGGTGACTGTTTGAAATGGTATCATAGCACTTTAAAGGCATGGTGTGAATGTAGCCTTGGTTTCTTTTTTCCCCAGTATAACCCTAAATCAGTGGTTCTCAACCAGTGTGCCGTGGCACCCTGAGGTGCCTTGGATTGTGGTCAGGGCTGCCGCGGGCAACACTGGCCTCTGTCCCTCTTTCCTTCCCTCCCCCCATGATGTCCTCTCACATTTCTGACTCTCAAAGTCGGGCACAGCTGTTTGTTGCAACCCTAATACAAGTAAAAGCTGCCTCTGGGGCTGGCCATTGGGTGCTGGTAGCCAGGAGGTGAGGCGGCCTTGAAGTAAGCAAGCAAGCGGGCGAGGAGCCAAGCTGGCCAGTCTGGCAGCCATTGCCGTTGGGAATGGACAGACAAGTGGGAAGCTGGGCAGGGAGGCAGGCACCATGCTGGCTTTGATTGTGCTTGCTGTATGCAATGCCTGCCTGGAAGCTGAGTGCCCAGTCCTGAAGGGGAGCCTTTCTTCCACGCAGGCCCGGCAGTGCCTGCTGCTGCCACTACTGCCTTCCAAGCTGAGTAAGATGCTGGCCTCATCTTCACCTTTGGCCAGGCTCCAAAGGCTGGGGGCATCCTCTTCCCAGGCCCCCTGTGGGGCAGAGAGAGGGGGCGCCTGTCTTTGGGGCAGGGGCGATGGCAGTGGCTGCCCAGAGGACCCCCAAAGAGAGGGGAGAGGAGAGGACCAGAAAGAATGTAGTTGGTCAAGGAGTCCGTGGATCCCATAAGGCTGAAAACTTCTGCCCTAAATAATAAGCAGTTGGCTCCTTACCTCTCTCGCCCTGACCTAGCCACTGTGATCCATGCGACGGTCACCTCCAGACTGGATTATTGTAACTCGCTCTACATGGGGCTGCCCTTGAGACTGACCCAGAAACTGCAGCGGGTGCAAAATGCCGCGGCAAGACTCCTTATGGGGTCTTCGCTGCGAGATCACGTTCACCCGGTGCTATACCAGCTGCACTGGTTCCGGGTGGAGTACAGGATCAGGTTTAAGGTGCTGGTTTTAACCTTCAAAGCCCTATACGGCCTAGGACCCTAGTGCCTACAGGACCGCCTCTCCTGGTATGTCCCACAGAGGAACTTACGGTCTTCAAATAAAAACATCTTGAAGGTCCCAGGCCACCGAGAGGTAAGGCTGGCCTCAACTAGAGCCAGGGCTTTTTCGGCTGTGGCCCCGATCTGGTGGAACGCTCTGTCACAAGAGACTAGGGCCCTGCGGGACTTGACATCTTTCCGCAGGGCCTGCAAGCCAGAGCTGTTCCACCAGGCCTTTGGTCAGGGCACAGCCTGACCCCCTCCTTTGGCAATCTTTACGGAACTTTAGTTTATGGTTGCCATCAATTTTAATTTTAATTAATTTTTATAATGTTTTTAGAATGTTGTACTATTTTAGTGTTGTTAGCCGCCCTGAGCCCGGCTTTGGCTGGGGAGGGCGGGATATAAATAAAATTTATTATTATTATTATTATTATTATTATTATTATTATTATTATTAGCTTTCAGTTCCCAAATCTGTCCTAGTCCACTGTGGGGGCACCCACTCTCTCTTTCTGCCCCCCCAACACTCTTTGGTTTCACCCCTCACTTCTTGATACTATTGGTCAGCAGAAGGTGAGTGTCCTGCTTCTCATCCAATAGGAGGGCAGCGCCTAGGTAGCCAATCCGCTTTTCGTGGAAACGGTGGGAGGCTATCAGCTTCAAGCTCTCCATCTGGGTTCAAGACAGAATAAGGAAAAAACACACAATTATTGATTGCGCCAGAACTATAACCTTCGATCGATTAACCCCCCCCCCCCCGGCTAAATCCCAGAACCAATCCATGCACATTCTAGCTGGGGGTGTATCCCACTGGGACCTTTAAGGGTTGCTGTTCGGTGGGGATCGGCATTTGGGAATATTAGCAGAGGGGTTTTTGAGGGGTAAAGGTAAAGGGACCCCTGACCATTAGGCCCAGTCGTGACCGACTCTGGGGTTGCGGCGCTCATCTCGCTTTATTGACCGAGGGAGCCGGCATACAGCTTCCGGGTCCTGTGACCAGCATGACTAAGCCGCTTCTGGCGAACCAGAGCAGCGCATGGAAACACTGTTTACCTTCCTGCCAGAGCGGTACCTATTTATCTACTTGCACTCTGACGTGCTTTCGAACTGGCAGGAGCAGGGACCGAGCAACAGGAGCTCACCCTGTTGCAGGGATTCGAACCGCCTACCTTCTGATTGGCAAGTCCTAGGCTCTGCGTCCCTTTTTTGAGGGGTAGTTGCATATAAAGTCGCTATAAGTGCATTAGCTAAAGAAGCAAAATGGAACCCGGGTTCAAATCCTCACTCGGATATTAAGCTCACTGACTGACCATCTGTTATCCTAAAACTACCTCACACGATTGTTGTGAGGAAGGTAAGTTGGGGGTGGAACATTGTACATCAAGCGCTGCATAAATTTTATCAAATAAATAAAATACACTTAGGACACTTTTGGAGCACTTTTAACAGCCAAGGTCCCCCCCCCCCACAAAGAATCATGGGAACTGTAGTTTATCCCTCACAGAGCTACAATCCCCAGCTCCCTCCCTGCAGTTCCCCAGGTGAGGAGGGGGTGTATACCTGTCCAAAATGAGCAGGGTAGCCCAGAATGTGGATGTAGAGCAAATTGGCTAAGTTGGAGGCACGGGTGTCGGGCTCGTCTCCCCGAAAGGCCCCCCGAATCTTGGCGCTTTCTCGTTGGACCAGCTCCCGCTCCTCCGCCTGGGTCCGTGCACTCCGTATGGTCCGGATCAGGACCGGCAACGTGAGAGGTGCTTCCGGCATCCTGGAAGTGAAGAGTGGAATAATTTTTTTTGAGGGGGGGCCTTTGGCACGTGGCACCTGCAGGAACCTCAACTCTTACTCCCGTTCTTCTGCTCCATATTTCAGGGAGCATGTCTGACTGGAAATCCTCAGCTCAAGTCCGAAAGTAATAACAGGTTGCTTCTGAGAATGTGCAGAGTGCCTGTATTCCTTGGGTTCGGACTCAAGGCTTCCTCTTAGGGATGGATGCCAGCAACCTGCCGCTAGGTCTAAATCGCTTAACGCAAATTAGTTCACACCCTTTGACGAGTAGTAAAAGCGAAAGTTTCCCCCCCTCCAATACTTTCTTTCCACGTTTATGGGGAAGAAGAGGATTAATCCACATTCGCAGTGGAAAGCACAGAATTGAATTGGTTCCGTAAAGTGGCCCTTATTGCGGACGATTTCCGGATTGGAAATCAAAAGCCCTTTGTGGAGGCTTTAAGCTCAGTCAATATCTTTCTGCCCATCTCGAGTCTTGAATTTCACTCCTGTACCATAAAAAGCAGCCTTTCTCTGCCCCCAAACTGCCTCTTCAGTGTAGGCCCTCACAACTGTGAATTTAAATTGAGCATAGCCTTTCAGATATTTTGGTGAAATTCTCTCCCCTTCCTCTTTCCCCTGACCCCTCCTTCCACTTTGATGGACAGTTTAAAATGTGCATACTTTGAATGAATCTGCATATGCACATGAGCTGCAGGCAAATTTAGTGGGCCACCAGACACCTCCACAGAACCCAAGGTCCCTCTCTGGCATGTTAGCACCCTTCTTTTGGGATTATCACCCCCTTATCTTAACTCCCACCAGCACCTAATTTTTCATTCATTCCTTTCCTCTGGTCCCCTCCTCACCTGTCCAGAGATTCACTGCACACGGTTTCTTCTTTGTTTCACGATATTTTGGGGACACGCAGAGGGGCAGCTGCTGCCCCCTCTATCCTCCCCTTCTGCTTAGTCAACTTATTGCATTTCCGGACAACAGTCTGTTAACCAGCCAGGTAAACTCACCTGAACTTCTGCGGCTACCTGGACCCAGGGGCGCCCTCTGCTGGCCAGACCCAGAAAGGGACTTTTTCATTCGGATCTTTTCTTTGGGGGGGGGGGGCAGAGTTAGCCAAAGTTTAGAGCTATTTCGGAAGGGAGGGATCTGTTGACAGACAGATAGGCCTTGAGCCAAAGAAGGGATCTTTCAGACAACCCTGTTTATTGAGCACTCATCCAGATTTGTTTGTGCAGAAGTTATACAAAATTGTGCCACGTGAACCTTATCCATTGCTTCCCAGTTCATTTTGCCATAGCTTTCCTTCCTGCAAGAAGTTTGTTTTTCTTTCTTGTTTAAGAAAGCAGTTTGCTGTGCACCAAACCCACTTTAACTGTGCAACATGACTTTGTCGGTATATGATCAAATTCCATATGCAAAACAGCACCAGTCTGGGAACAGACCATACCTAATGTTCATATTGTAGTTTATTGGGGACTTATAAATATTATATATATATCATTAAAAAGGCACAGGTGGACTAAAGAATATGATCCAGATCGTGCATAGCTGGCCATGCATAAGCAGCAGATGTGAGCTAGCTGGGTGTACGTTCACAAATACTTGGAATATAAAGCTGTAAATTAGCATGACAGCTAGATGCAGACTTTGCCTCCAGAGGAAGGATATTTTTGAATATCAGACACTGGGGGGAAACTGGAGTCCTTTGGTCTGGTCCAGCAAGTTTATTCTTACATTCTTTGGATGGGCACAAAACCTTATGTTTCAAATGCCTTAGGCAAGTCTCTGATTTGCTAACAAGGGCAGCTCAACAACACTTTTAAAACACACCCAGTGCACATTTAAACCACGTGGCTTCCCCCTGGGAAATCCTGGGAAAAGTAGTTTACCCCTCACCGAGATCCAATTCCCAGCACAGTCAGCATACTACAGTTCCCAGGATTCTTTGTGGGGGCAGAAAATCGTGCGCTTTAAATGTGCATCAAATGTGCTTTAGATGTGTGGAATGTTCCCAGGCTACCTGTTCTCTCAGCAGAAGCGGCCTTCCACTTCTGCACAACAGGCGGAAAGGCAGATGCCTGAATTTCTTCACTCCCTTGCTCCCAAAGGGGGATCTTCCCTGTTGAAAGCCTGCCTGCCGCGCAGCTGTTAAAAAGGTCACAAGAACCTTGCGAGGCAAAACACCACCACCACAGCAGCAGCCCTTTGGCCGTCAAGAGGATCTGAAGGGTGAAACTGTTGCTCTCCTGCCTTGCTGTGGCCTTTCAGTGGGTCACAGGCCTCCTGGCTTCTGCCCTCCAAAGCTCATAGAATCATAGAATTGTAGTCCAACCCCCCTGCAATGAAGAAATCTCTGCAAAAGCATCCATGACAAGTGACCACCCAACCTCTGCTTAAAAACCTCCAACAGACCCTCCAAGTGTCCCTATTTTCCAGGGCCGTCCCTATTTTCCAGGGACATTGTCCCGGTTTCTGATTTGGTCCTGCTTTTCTTTAGGACATCACTATTTTCATTTGATAGGGACACGGGTGGCGCTGTGGGTAAAACCTCAGCGCCTAGGGCTTGCCGATCGCATGGTCGGCGGTTCGAATCCCCGCGGCGGGGTGAGCTCCTGTCTTTCGGTCCCAGCTCCTGCCCACCTAGCAGTTCGAAAGCACTCAAGTGCAAGTAGATAAATAGGTACCACTTTCTAGCGGGAAGGTAAACGGCGTTTCCGTGCGCTGCGCTGGTGCTGGCTCGCCAGAGCAGCTTCTTCACGCTGGCCATGTGACCCGGAAGTGTCTCTGGACAGCGCTGGCCCCCGGCCTTTTAAGTGAGATGGGCGCACAACCCTAGAGTCGGACACGACTGGCCCGTAAGGGCAGGGATACCTTTACCTTTACCTTTATTTTTATTGGAGAAATCTTGGAGGGCGTGGAGATCTGACCCCAGAGCCATTTGAAGGCAATCTTGTATAGGGAAGTTTTTTTTAATGTTTATGATACGATAATCTTTATTGTTATTGTCCCATACGGAATAACAAAATTGAAAACATCTACACCAGACATTCAAAAACCAACAAGCCTGCTATCCCAGCAATCCCAACCTGGTTAGCCCCCTAAAAACTCTTGATACCCCATAATTAAATACAATATACTCCCATAGGGACTACCTTACACTGCGTTTAAAACCAAAATCGCATTTGGATAGAAACTGTTTCTCAGGCGGTTAGTCCTCGTCTTTATAACCCTCCACCTTCTTCCAGAAAACAGAAGATGAAAGAGATCATTTCCGGGGTGCACACTATCCTGCGCTATCTCTGCAGCTTTCTTATGTTTTATGTTTTTTTAATATATATTGGAAGCTGTCCAGAGTGGCTGGGGTAACCCAAAAAAGATGAGCGGGGTATAAATAGTAAAATAATCATTATGGAATGGGACGTCCCTATTTTCATCAGAGAAATGTTGGAGGGTGTGCTCCAAGGAAGGACAGCCCACCACTTCTTGTGCGAGTCTGTTCCACTGTCGAACAGCTCCTTCGGCTGGCCAAAGAGAGAGAGAGAGAGAGAATGAGAAGCTATCAGGACTCTATAATTTCTCTCTGTAATGTTATATAATATATGAGTAGCCCAGGGGCTTCTCCATGAGGCTTTATGAGCACAGCCATAGAGACGCGGCCAGAGCGTCGCAGCAGGTTAGATGACTAGACCCCGCCCCCCCCACTTCCTCGGCGACGCTCCCACCAACCACGGACATGGAGCAAACCGCTAGACAGGAACTCCTCCCATGGGCTTCCGGTTTCACTGGCCTTTGGCGGAAGCGGCTACTGCCCTCCCATGGAGAAACCTGGGATTTGTGCATCGGACTTTCCCATTCCCACCCGCCCCCGAAACCTTCTTGGCGGAAATAAATAGTTCCGGCTCTTCAGGGTCCCCCCCCCCCTCCTGCGCGTCTGAAGGCGGCTCCCTGCCTGGGTCGACGAGGGGCTTGGGCGTGTAACTGAGCTCTAGGTCAGAGCGGGAGGGGGAGGGGGGAGGAAATGGCCAAGCCGTGCTGCCTTTGCTGCTGCAACAACCTGGAGTGGGGTTTTATTTGGGGAGGGGCCGCAAAGCCTCCCCGCCCGGGCTCAGGGCTTGCAGTGCTGGCGGCGGGCTACACTGCAGGGCTGTTGTGTGCTTACCTCTTGGCAGGGTCGGGGTCCGCAAGGCCCAGGCCCGGGGCTCCCGTTCAGCCGAATGAGCGGAGGGCGCCTAGCTGGCTGCCTAGGCACATCTTGAAGCGAGCGGAGCAATAGGTGGCAGGAAGCAGCCTGGGGTAAAAGTAGGCAGGTTGGCCCATAGGAAGGATTGCCTCAAAATCCGCATTAGGGCAATACCTTCATTAGGCCAACCAAAATGTTCTGGTTTTTTGTTCTTATTCTGTGGTCTCTACAGCCACAGCAGGTTGTGCTGCAACCGTCTGAGTTTGACCTCGTCCCCAAAGACACACTCCTCCCCAAACTTGCCCCCAACTTAAAAAAAACAAAAAACCGTATTGAGGTGAAAGGTGGTATATGGAATCCCCCGGGAGGCTCGCCTGGTACCTTTGTTACATATCTTTAGGCACCAGGCAAAAGCATTCCTCTCCTCCCAGGCCTTTGGAAAATAAGAAGTCTGGCCTTCTAAACCGTTTCATGGTGTTGCATGTATTGTTTTTGGATGTCACTACAGGGTGTATTTTTGTTTTCAAATTGCAAACCGCCCTGCGATCCTCAGATGAAAGGTGGTACAGAAATGTTAATAATAATAATATGTACCTTTTAAATCATAATAGTGTTGTAACGAAGAGTACCAACGTATGTGTGTCATTGAGGGAAAAGGTGAGTAAGAAGTGGATGCGATAGAAGTCTATAGAACTGTGTATGTTATGTGGAATGTGGGTAGCTAAAAGTCCGTCCCCCCCATAACACTAGGACTCACGGACATCCATTGAACTTGAATGTTGGGCATTTTGGGAAAGAATCGAGGAAATCCTTCATCCAGCACATAGTTAATCTATGGAACTCACTCCCACCTGAAGCGGTTTCGGCCCCAACCTGGCTGGCTTTATAAGAGGATTGCACAAATTCACAGAGGGGGGAGCTACTGGTGGCTACCAGTCATGCTGGCTATGCTCTGCCTCTGTGGAAACTGCAGGACAGGAGAGTTCTTGTGCATGGGTCCTGCTTGTGGGTTTCACTGATTTGATTGATGGATGGATTGAATTTCTATGCTGCTTTCCATTCATATGAATCCCAAAGCGGCTTACTAACAATAAATAACAGTGATGCAATAGGACATCGCAAGCACAGCATAAATCATGTGTGACGTTACGGATCTTGGGGTGTAATGCTGGAAGCCCCTGCATTCTGGGGTTCAGGTTGGAGGCAAGTGTAAATAAAACCATGTATCATAAAGACACCAGAGTCTCTGCTGTGCTTCAAAAGGAAACACGGACTCTGATAAGCATGCCTGGTGCTCCTGGAATCTCACGCCACTCACGAGATTGGGGTGGTGTGCAATTAAAATATATTCCTGTTTATCACTACACATGGTATAGCTCCCCCAAATGAAACACCCTTCCGTTTCCAAGCTTTTTATTAATATATTTTTATTAAATTATTTTTTTTCCTGCAAGACTTATTTAATGTTTTTTTTTTTTTGTCAATCCCAAAGACACGAAATAAGAAATATCCAGTCAAAAAGGCAAACCAGGAAGAAGAGGGAGAGAGGGCAGGGTAGGGAAGGGAAGTCTTCGGATCAAGGCCGGAGCAAAGCACTGGAGGAGACGGGGTGGGGGCAGGCGGTAGAAAACTCTAGGGAAGGGATTTTTTTTCCTTTTTTTTTTTTTTGTCGGCTATACAGACATTCTCAGTATACACAGCACGCAGCAAAGGATCAGTCGCTTCCTCATGCAGAATCCAGGGAGGGGCTGAGCGGGAGATTCCTTGTGGAGGACACCCCAAAAATACACTAGAGGACCTCCGTCGTCATCCTGTATCTACCGATTCTCCTCTCTGGTTCCCAGTCACCCAGAACACGAAGGGATGCAGCAGGGGGGGGCCCACCGAGCCTCCCCACCTGACTCCCTTTAAAGCCCTCTTTTTAATTTATTTTTATTTTCTTTTGCCCTTAAATTGCCTCTCCTTGCCATCAGTAAGGCAGGACTTCCTGTATTGCACTCTTGAGCGCCCTGAAAAAGGCGGGACTTCCTCTTTTCAGCCCCTTTATTGCAGGGTCTCTGCTATTGCACTTCTTTCCAAAGGCACACAACTTTTGCCCCCATAGGGGTCAACTCTTATACCCTCTAGAAGGCAAGATCTCCCCTTTCCTCACGGTCAGGCCCTTCATTCTCCAAACCTCCTTCGGGGCGGGACACCCTCCTTTCGCCCCTTTTGTCCCATCACTGGCCTCGTGCCACCCTTGCCCCGTGCAGGGGTGGCAGAGGGGCACCCCAAGGTGCTACGCTCCACCTGTCATATACACAGCAGGGCATCCTACCTTTTGCCTATCACAATTCTGCTGCAAGGGGAAAAAAGGGCAATTCCTAGTATGGCCTAGCAAATGCCCCCTTTTCCATATTGGGTCTTCCTGTACATGGGAATCGAACGGTACCCCCTTCTCCGAAGCTAACAGGAATCTCCCTTTCACCCTCTCATTAATTTATAGTGTTTTTATTTTTAATTATTCAAACGCTGCGAGAAAAAGGTTTATAAAAGCGTAAATAAAAAGTTCTCCTTTTTTTGTTTTGTTTCTTCTTTTGTCTGTTTTTGTTTGAAAAGAAGGTTCCGGTTCCCTCAGGGAAAGGATGTGGCAGACAGAAAAAGAGAGAGAGAGAGATAGAAAGTGAGAATATGAATGTGGAAAAAAGGGGGAGCAAGGCTTTTGCAAACTCTTTAAAAGGAGCCCCCCATTCTTGGGATGGATGTCCATTTTCTCTCAGCGCCATCTGCTGGTAGGAAAAAAAATGTGAGGAGGGAACAAATACGAATTGGATACCCTTTTCTTTAAGGAAACAGATCGCCCCCCTTCTTTATACTTGTGTGGAGCATCTATTGAGGGGGGTTAATGTTCATTTGTACTGGAATGGTTGGGGGGCAGGGCTTTGTTAAGTATCAACCCCCCCAATCTTCCTTAGACAGTGGGGGAAGAGTTCTGAATCGACTCCTTAGGAGATAACGGAGATGCAATTTCATGGCAGGCAGGCAAGACTGGGGTCCCCTACAGTCCGTGGTCCCCAAAAATGTTTTAAAACCCCACAGGGCTCAAAACTCGCCCCCTTGGTCTCGACTCCCCCCATTAAGATAATTGTGAAAAGACCCCCCACCCGCCCCGAGTTTCAAAGTGTGGGTTAAGAAAGATGGATTATGGAGCTGGGGTGAAAAGACCAGGAAAAAAGAGCAAGAAAAAACAGTGAAATCTCCAGTAGAAAGAGAGCCCTTCGTATGTAAACAATCTAGAAAGTCAAGGAGGGGGGAAGGAGGCAGCAAAGGGTTGGGGGGGGGGTGTAAAGACGAGTGAAAAAAGAGAAAGGGGGAGTTCCAGGAAGAAAGGCAGAGGATGGAGGAGATCGGAGTCTGTTACCAAACCGTCGTCGTGGGGCGTTGGGGGGGGGGGAACGGGGTCAAAGGCACCCCCTCTGCCTCCACCCATCTCAAGTGAGGAGGAGGGAGAACAGGTAGGCCAGACTCACGTCAATCAACAGGACAGCAGCAACGACCAATGGGTGGGCTCCCTGGAAGAGAGAGGGGGGGAAAGGGGAGGAGTCAGGCAGAAAGACCGGCCCACATCCGCTGAAAACTTAAAACGAAATTTCGCACAGATTCAAACATTCCGCAGAACATTCGTGCTCCATTCTCTCTCCCCTCTTTAAAAAAAACGTTTACTTGCATATTTCTGAGTACAGGTATCACTGGTGCCGATACAACCATTTAGGAGTGCCAAAACGTCTTCAGACTGTGGACATGAAGCCTTCAGATTAATCATTGGGACAAGCTATTTGTTTCTGAGCGCTATTCACAAGGCATGTATGTCGACATTGCAAATGACTAAATGATTTGGGGACCCCAAAACCTGAAGGCCTGTTTCCTCTCGATATCCTCCTGGTGTGGTTTGCAACGAAGAGCAGTGGGGGGAAACGTAATATAAATAAACCCAACCGAGGATCGCTAAGAAAGGGTCAGGGCTTGCTAGCCAAATAAATTCATAGCACTGTGGCAAAAATTCCCAGGATTCTTGGGTAGGGAGGGTGCAAAGCATATAGTTTTCAAATTGGGTGGGCGGGAACAGCTCTGAGCTGGATTGCTGCAGAACAGGAATGGGGAACCAGCCTCCCTCCAGCCATTGCTCCCCTGGCCATGTTGACGGGGGCTGATGAGAGCGACGAGTCCAGCTGGAGATCAGGTTCCCCCATCCCTCCCTGGTCCTGAATGGGGTAGCTGTGCCCCTGAAGGACCAGGTGCGCAGCCTGGGAGTCATTTTGGACTCACAGATGTCCATGGAGGTGCAGGTCAGTTCTGTGTCCAGGGCAGCTGTCTACCAGCTCCATCTGGTACGCAGGATGAGACCCTCCCTGCCAGCGGACTGTCTCACCAGAGTGGTGCATGCTCTGGTTATCTCCCGCTTGGACTACTGCAATGCGCTCTACGTGGGGCTACCTTTGAAGGTGACCCGGAAACTGCAATTAATCCAGAATGCGGCAGCTAGACTGGTGACCGGGAGTGGCCGATGGGACCATTTAACACTGGCCCTGAGAGATCTGCACTGGCTCCCAGTACGTTTCCGAGCACAATTCAATGTGTTGGTGCTGACCTTTAAAGCCCTAAGGGGCCTCAGTCCTGTATACCTGAAGGAGCGTCTCCACCCCTATCATTCAGCCCAGACACTGAGGTCCAGCTCCGAGGGCCTTCTGGCAGTTCCCTCATTGCGGGAAGTGAGGTTACAGGGAACCAGACAGAGGGCCTTCTCAGTAGTGGAACCTGCCCTGTGGAGCACCCTCCCTTCAGATGTGAAGGAAATAAGCAGCTATCCTATCTTTAAAAGACATCTGAAGTCAGCCCTGTTTAGGGAAGTTTTTAATATTTAATGCTGTATTGTTTTTAACACTCGATTGGGAGCCACCCAGAGTGGCTGGGGAAACTCAGCCAGATGGGCGGGGTATAAATAATAATAAATTATTATTATTATTCCGGGTGAAAAGGATGCAGGCATCACCCACCATGTCTCCCTGGGGAAGGCTCAGTATCACAGCTGGCAAATGGAAGCTTTGGCATTGCTTCCTGCCTGTTTTCAGTTCTCCTGAAGCCACGCCTCGTAAGAGCACTCTCTAAGCAATGGCAAAATGGAACCTCCCTGTCTAGGAGTGATATATCTGAGCACCAGATTCGGGGGGCCGACAGGCCGAGGAAGGGCCCTGCTGAGGAGTTTGAATCGGAATATTGAGTCGTGATGAGCCTCAGCTAACTCTTCTTCAGCTCAGGTGCTCTGGTTTTTGGATGGACTGTGTAGTCAGCCCTCCTCTCGCGTTCCCCTTCTTGCTGCAGTGAGGGGGGGGGGTTATTCGGGAAGGCAATGGGTGGGTGCTGATCAGGCACCCCCAGCCTCCTTGCTGGGAAGAGGAGGAGCTAGCTATTTCTCCTCCTCCCGGCAGGGTGCTGTCCTTTCTTGCGCAATTCCCCTCTTAAATGAACGGTGGGGGGAATTACTCGGGAGTCAGCATTCCAGCCAGCCACGTGGGGCTGTGTTAAATGGGGGGGGGGAGGAGGAGGCACAACACACCGGACGGGTGTGTGGTGTCCACATGGCTCTTGACAACTACAAAGGGTGGTGAAATGTCCAAATGGATCCTTCGTCCGGATACCTGGTATTGTTTTTACTCTTCCTGAGCGCTTTGGGAAAGGGAGAGCGGCCCCTGGGGGGGCTGGACGTAGCTCTGCCCTCTTTGCTGTTCCCGACCAGGACCTCTGGATTATTTATGACCCGCAGTCCTGCTTGCCAGCGAACTCCCAGTGTCCCCCACTGCGGCTCTCCAGCGATGGGCAGGGCCAAGCGTTGCTGCAGTAGGGAAGGAGGGACCAGAGAGGGATGCTGCTGAGTGCGGGGATGCTGGTTGCTATGAGACGGGAGGAAGAATGCCGGCCAATCCCCATTGGAGGCCTGGCACTTAGGCTCCCCCCCCCCCCGCTCCGGCCCCTCCCATTTATTCCTGCCACTATCATCACTTCTAGGTCCAGGGGAAGGGGGGGAAAGGAACTCAGAACCAAACGTGGAGCTCAGGAAACAGAGAAAATGGAGGGAGGCAGGAAGAGAAAACAACGGAAGGGGACAGCAGTGGAAGCCAGACACTCTGTTCTCGAGGGCAGTGGGGCTTAGGAAGCAACGGAATATTACAGTTTCAGGAAATAGGCTGAGAGGATGGAGGGTGAAAGGTTCTGATGAGGACCCACAGGAAGGGAACTAGCTAGGATCTAATTGCTCCCAGTCTTCTGCAGCAAAAAATGGTGTCTTGTGGCACCTTAAAGACCTAACAATTACACTGTTGCTTCCTCGGAGGAAGTTGGTCGGACCCATTGGGTCAGAATGGGGCAAGGTCTTATTCCTAGCTCCATGCAAGAGGGGCAGAGTTACAGAGTCTGAATATGGGGTAGGGTGCTGGGAAAAGAGGTTTGGGGGTGTTTCGATCCCCTGCTTTATAAAAGGGGAATATTTGGGGGTGGGAGCATCTGTGTACATGGAGAAAAGCGCTTTTTTCTTTCCGCAGATTACAGCTCGACGCTGCGATTCCCACCATACTCTTGTGTTCAAAACACCAGGGCAAATCTCCAAGCCTCTGCAGGGCTTCTGTAGCCCCTCTGGGGAGACCCTACGGTAAAGAGATGCTGAGAGACAGCACAGCGAAGCTCTACTGCCCCAGTTTTTGGTTTTGCTGCTACTCAGCCCAGGAATTTTAAGCTGCATGACACCTGAGAATCCCAGGTGGTTGCGGGTGCAAACTGGGTTATGGGAGCTGGGTGCCGAGTCGTCTTCTGGGTTCCTAGTGCCCCAGACTAGAGGGGGCAGCAGAAGGTGGGGCTGAGCGAGACAGGGGTGGAGGAGAAATGTGATGTGAAGCAGGACATTCACCCCACCTATCCCCAAATTTCACAACTTCGTTAGAAGCAGTGAATAGACAGGCACCAAGTGCAAATACAGGATTAATTAGCTGGCTCTGTAGGGCCAAAGGAAGGAGAAGCCAGCAGTGGGTGGGGCTCAGAGGCAAAAGTGGGCAGGGCTATGAATGCAAAGGTGAGCCTTGCACAGGTCCCTAGTTTCCATACTTCCACCTAGGGCTGGGCAATATATAAACATATCATCTAAAACCAGTCCATATTGTGATATCAGTTTCATAATTTTTTACCTGACCAATATATTGCGAATCATGATGTGTGTGCTATGCAAAAATCACAATGCAGGAAAAACTCTGAAACCAGCCAATGCCTCTACAGAGCTCCATCCTTATTTCAGATGTTGTGATATATCGGTATATCGCCATATTTAGCTGGTGATATATCATGATGTTGAGAACCAGGCATCACCCAGCCCATGGCCTCCAGCCAAGAGGTATTGCCACAGACTGAAATACTTAAAAGAGGGTGCTGAGTAGGCCTGGTGAGAGGGGCGGCTTGGGAGACTCTCAAGGGCCAGGTTGGAAAGCTTGGAGGGTCACAGGCCTCAGCTTCTTCACCCTCGCTCTAGGGATTCAGAAAATCTTCCAAGGCCATTACTCTATTCAAATCTGAGAAATAGTGACATATATATATATATATATCAGCATTTTCCACATCACTGGGGAGAAAAAATACCACCGATGAAGGGCTGAAATGGACGGTTAACACACAGCCTGTTTTGTGCCACAAAAACATCATCCTGACAGGGGTTTTGTGCCTTTTAAGATCTGCCTTTTAAGATGTAGACGTTCAACTGGCTCAGTTTTTCCTCAGCATTCGAGGGACAGCTTCACATGCTCATGGCCTGCCTACTAATCATCTGCCAAAACACATGCAAAATGAAAATCGCAGTAATGCCTGTGTGTTTGCAGTTATGACAGCACAGAAGCAACATGTTCTGCGATATCCAAACATGCCTCTCCAGGGGTTCACTAGGCCCGTCTCTCCCAAGGGCAAAAGTCCCAGCTTCCCTCCGTCGGCTTCTCCTATAAACACAAATATGGATCCTTTCCCTGCTGTGGAAGTTGCCTTACAGCATCCAACACAATTTTGCTGTCTCTGGCAGCAAATCTCCAGGGCAGGAAAAGGCTATTTCCTACCTCCTCCTCCTCCTTTAAAACAGAGGTGGGCGAGCAAGGAACCTGAGGCCTGGAGAAGAAATGTGGCCCCTGGGCCCCTCTTTCTGGCCCTTAAGAGTCTCCCAAGCCACACCCCCTCACTGGCCCATTTCACACCATATTTTGAGTTTTCTCTCAGTGGCAATGCCTCTTGGCATTCATAGCCCTGCCCCACTTTTGTCCCTGGCCCCGCCCACCAATGGTTTTCCCGCCCCCTTGGCCACAACACTTAATCGGGCCCATCGCCCTCCCTGAGGGTTTTTGCCTGCCTGGAATGAGCCCTTGAGCTCTGATTGCGCCTCTGGTTGGATAGAGGTTTGTATGTGTAAAAACGGGACGTGGGTGGCGCTGTGGGTTAAACCACAGAGCCTAGGACTTGCCGATCAGAAGGTTGGCGGTTCGAATCCCCGCGACGGGGTGAGCTCCCGTTGCTCGGTCCCTGCTCCTGACAACCTAGCAGTTCAAAAGCATGCCAGTGCAAGTAGATGAATAGGTACCGCTCCGGCGGGAAGGTAAACAGCGTTTCTGTGCGCTGCTCTGGTTCGCCAGAAGCGGCTTAGTCATGTTGGCCAAAGGACCCAGAAGCTGTACGCCGGCTCCCTCGGCCAATAAAGCAAAATGAGCGCCGCAACCCCAGAGTCGGCCACGACTGGACCTAATCGTCAGGGGTCCCTTTACCTTTACCTATGTGTAAAAACACAGCTGTTGCCCTGCCCACTTTTACCCCAGTCCCCGCCCAGCACTGGCATGTGGCCCCTGGAAGATTCCCCTCCCTGGCCGTGTGGCCCTGGGAGCGAAAAAGTCTCCCCACCCAAGTTTTAACCGGAAGAAGCAAAATTGGGACATTTCTGTCAGCAGAGGAAACACTCTGCTCATAAGCAGCCGCCTCTTCTGCGACTGGGGAGCTGGGCGTCTTGTGGCCCCCGAGGAGAGAGGGGGCCACAATCCAAGGCACCTCCGTCTTGTTTCACACCCTATGCAGCCTAGTGGGGCTACGGCAGCAGGAAAGTCATACGACCTGTGCTCTTACCTGCCTCTCCCTTCTCCGCACAGCTCCAGGGGGCTCCTCTCTCTCTGCCACGAAGCACCCCGTACCCCCAGGCAGTTCCTCGCTCTCCAGCTCTGGGGCCGCCGGACCTCCTGCCGGCGTTGGCTCCACCTGGGTCTCCGCAGGATAAGGCCTGGAAGCCGCTGCTCCTTCCTCCTCCTCCTCTTCCTCCTCCTCCTCCTCTTCCTCCCGGAGACTGCCGGAACTGCCGCTGGCGGGGCTGCCCAGCTGGGGGCGCCGTGGGGGCGCCCCCTCGTAATCTTCCTCCTCCGCCTCATAGCTGCTGAGCTGCTCCTGCTCCCCCTCCCACAGCCCCTCGGGGACGAACCCCGGTGTCCGGGAAGGGAAGCTCCCCCGGCAGCCCCACTCGTCCTCGGGGTCGGAGGCCTCCGGGGGGAGGTGCTGGCGGGGGCCTCCGTTCTCCAGGGGGGGCCAAGTCCGCCGAGGGTCCCCCCGCCAGGGCTGCAGCGGCGTCGGAGGGTAGCTGGGGGGCAAGCTCGGGTCCGGGGTGACGTCGGAGGGGGTGATGCCGTTCTCGTAGACCCGGGGGCTGTCGTACTCCTGGAAGTCCGTGTCGGTGCCTTCCGAATCTAGCCGGCCGCGGGGCTCTGGGGAAGGAGAGGAGCCTAGTGGTTAGAGGAGAAGGAGCCAGGGGGTCAGAGCCCTTGGTTCAAAGGCACAAGAAGTGGGGCATTGTGCGGTACAATAACCAGGGTGGCCAGGAGCTGGGGCAGGTGGTGGAAGGGCTCACACTTAGGATTCTGTCTCCAGGTGGAAGAGACCAAGAAGGGCAGAGCTGGCCGGTGGTATCTGACTCCTACTAGGTTAGCTTAAACGTATACAATAAGTTCAAATAGCTGCTGGAAGTGTAAAGAGAAAGAGGGTACCTTTTATCATATGTGGTGGTAGTGTAAGATAACAAAATCATTTTGGGAAATGATATATAACAAATTGAAGAAAATGCTTAAAATAACTTCTTGTTTTAATAAAACCAGCAGCCTTTTAATTAGGAATTCTAGGTACCAAGATCCCAAAAGAACAGAAAAGACTTTTTATGTATGCGACAACAGCTGCACGACTTTTATTAGCCCAAAGATAGAAAGTAGTAACAATTCCGACTAAGGAAGAATGGCAAGCTGGACTATGCCGAGATGGCAAAATTAACCGGGAAACTCAGGAATCAAGAAGATAAGGACTTTAAAAAAGAATGGTGGAAATTAATAATTTACCTGAGAACACCGTAAGCAAATTAAAACGTTAGCTGGACTTTAAGAATCACTTGTAAAGCAACAACGTTTATGTATAACATAGTTATGAGAAGTATGGAGAATATATTGACATGTAGACGGGTAAAAAAATTGTTATTAGGACCCATGTAAGGGGAGAGAACTCACAAGAGTCAGAGAATCTCATGGATCGATTGTATAAAGAATTTTGTAATTATCCTGCAATTATAAAAACCAACAAAAAAGATTTAAAAAGAAGAAGAAGGGCAGAGTTGGCAGCACAAGAAGCAGCCTTTTCCTGAGCCAGGCAATTGGGTTCATCTGCAACTCTCCAGACTTTAATGAAGTTTTTCCCAACCCTATTCAAGGATTAAACCTACCGCCTTTTGCATGCACTCCTGAGCTGCAGAGCTCCCCTTCCCCTGAACTCAGATCCAGGCATCTCGACTTCCAATGGGGTAAGTGACTGTGGTTAGAAATTTTATCTGTCACCTTTATTTCCTCCGTGTCATTGACTGGCTGGATGCAGAGGAGGGGGGGCACAAGCTGGGGAACCCCCAAGGAAAGAAGGCTTGGAAGCAGGAGGTTGGTGGTGGGGCACACAGAAGCTGAAGAGGTAACAGGGCTTCGTGAGTGGGGAGAGGCTGGGGCAGACAACAGTCCAGACTCAGAGGCAGGAGAGGAGGGAGGCAGGAGACAGAGATGAGCCAGGCTGCTGAAGAAACCAGCGAGTCTCCCCCTCCTGCTGCAAACAGCTTCCCTCTCCCTGGTCTCCCAGAACACACAGAGAAGTGAAAAGAGCAGAGGAAAGACTGGTTGCGCTCAGACATAGTCTCCGATTGCTTGGGAAAACCACCCAAGAGAGGAGTGGACTTTGGGAGCTGTGGGAATGCAGGGGGACTTTCAGTCCTCGCCTCCCTGGGGCAAGACCTACAGGGGAGAGTTGATGGGATCGCTAGGCCTGTGCTGTTTTGGTTTCTTTGAATAAAGACACTGGTGGGTTTTTAAAATTGCCGGCCTTCACCTGACTCTGGCTCCTGCCATTCCAAGGAGCTTGAGGCAGGACACATCGGAGACACACACAGAGAGAAAGAAATAGCACACCATCAACACACTTGGAACTTTGCAGAGTCCCTCAAGCAAAATAGAAAGATCTCTGCCTTCAAAGAGCTTACAGTAGCATTAGGGATAGAAACCAGGATTACTGAGCGGGCTGTGCGTCTCTCAGGAGAGAGAGAGGGAGGAGTTTAGGGCAAAAAGCAGATTTATGGTAGAAACCACACACAAAATCCTAACGCTGCACCAAAATCCCAACCTCTCTGCTGCGTCAACCAAGATCAGTCCATGGACTCCGGAAGGTAAGAAATATCCTATGTAATGCAGGGGTCCCACACGTACACCCCAATTCCTCTTGAAATGGAAAAATAAAAAGCACTTCTTACAGAAAAAAATGGACGCGGGTGGCGCTGTGGGTGAAACCACAGAGCCTAGGACTTGCCGATCAGAAGGTAGGCGGTTCGAATCCCCGCGATGGGGTGAGCTTCCGTTGCTCTGTCCCAGCTCCTGCCCACCTAGCAGTTCGAAAGCACGTCAAAGGGCATGTGGATAAATAGGTACCACTCTGGCGGGAAGGTAAACGGCGTTTCCGTGCGCTGCTCTGGTTCGCCAGAAGCGGCTTAGTCATGCTGGCCACATGACCCGGAAGCTGTACGCCAGCCCCCTCGACCAATAAAGCGAGATGAGCACCGCAACCCCAGAGTCGGACACAACTGGACCTAATGCTCAGGGGTCCCTTTACCTTTACAGAAAAAAAATGTTTCCAAGGAAACAAATGGAAGTAAGGATGGATTAATCTGCCAATTTTTGTTTCTCAGTTTCTCATTTTCCCAATATTAAGAACAGAAAAAGAGCCTGTTGGATGAGGCCAACGACCAGCATCCTGTTCTCACAGCATCCGACCAGATGCTTGCAGGAAGCCTGCAAGCCTGACGTGGTCGCAGCCACATTCTCCCCTACTTGCGATTCTCAGCAGCTGATATTCAGAGACGGAACGCCTATGACCGCAGAGCTACAGCATAGCCCTTGATAGCCTTTGTCCTCCATGAAGTCATCACATGTCCAGTTCTCCATTTTTCCACAGCAGCCGGCAAATCCATTCCTCGTGAAAATTCCTCAGCGTTTCAACACAGATTGCGATTTTGTACACAAACATGCAAAGCAATTTCCCCCCAATAATCTAATCTGATCTGATCTCATGCATCTCCATCCACACTTTGGGTGGATTTTCTGCCCACATTTCTTGGCCGGAAAACTGCACTGCAAAATTCAGAGATGTGTGGATTTCAAGAGAGAGGCCGTGTTAGGTACGTTTTGGCTTTTACATGCAAACCAAGTCAAATTTCACATCCACCTGGAAGAAAGACAGTCAGACATGGTGTAACCCCCAAAGCGTTCCTCCCAGAAAATTTGCCAGAGAGGCATTTATTTCGAGGGTAAACCCCCACTCCCCCCCCCCAAACCATCCCAAATATCTCTCACCTGGCTCAGCTAAGATGGGCTGCAGTTCTTGAGCCAAAATTTTGGCCAGGCGGGCGGCTTCCAGGGCCTTCTCGGCTGCACCCAGAGCGGCGGCAGCTTTCAGATGAGCGTCAGCGGCTCTGCGAGGAAAAGAGGGCTTCAGAGAAATGCATGGTTGAGGTGGAGATGTGAGCATTTTTCTCACGACACCCTCAAGGCCAGCCCAAAACATATATTGGCTGCCTCAAGCAGAGCAGCAACTGCTGATCTCCCCCCTTTCCAAAACAATAAATAAATAAATTTCAAGGTGTATTGTACACAAGGCCAACCAAGTTACTTTGTCACCTGTGACAGAAAACCAAACGCTTCCCCGTTCCTGGCGGTCAGGAAACAAAATACAACTTTTTAAAATATCGAAGTGTGCATGCACACGAAAGCTTATACCAAGAACAAACTTAGTTGGTCTCTAAGGTGCTACAATTCTTTATTTTTTATATATATTTTGACTGCGTCAGACCAACACGGCTACCTATTTGAATCCAGAACTTTTAAAAAATACCAGCCAAATCAGCTGCCTGAGGAGTTCTGCCTTACGCAGTCTAAGGCAAGAACTTGTGGCCCTCTAGATCAGGGGTCAGCAAACTTTTTCAGCAGGGGGGCGCTCCACTATCCCTCAGACCTTGTGGGGGGCGGGACTATATTTTGGAGGGGGGAAATGAATGAATTCCTATGCCCCACAAATAACCCAGAGATGCATTTTAAATAAAAGGACACAGTCTACTCATGTAAAAACACATTGATTCCCGTACCGACCGCAAGCCGGATTTAGAACGCGATTGGGCCCCGGGCCTTAGTCTGCCTACCCATGCTCGAGATGCTTTGTGGAACTCCCAACTCCCATCATCCCCAGCTGTTACCCACACTAACTGGGGCTGATGGGAATTGTAGTCCAGCAAAAATGTCTGGAGGGCCACAGGATCCCTGCACTCCAACCAGTCAAATGTTACGTCCAGCAATGGCAGACTTGGGCCTTTCAAATTTCAGTGGCACCCTGTGCAATCCCAAAATTTGGCACACACACCCCGCCCCCCAGTCTCGCCTTCTGCTCTGCACAACTCACTACGTCATAGTTGTGGCACGCTGCAGCGCCCCCTAGGCTCAGCGCTCAGTGCAGCGGTAACGACCAATCTCACTCCCTTTCCCAAATTGCTAAATACTACAACCTGTTTTCCACTGGCCAAACACGACCAGCCGTACAGACCTGGCCTGCTATAGTTTCTCCAATGCACAGCAAACTTTTGTTTTACTTACTTGCTTTGGGGTTCAGAAAAAGGGGGTGTGGCACTGTGATAATAAATAAATAAAAATGGACAAATAAATGGCAAAGGTTTTCAAGAAGGCCTCCATCTAATCTAACTCTTGACTTCTTCCTGTCCTCTTGTAGGGCCAGAGGTCAATGGGAGTTGTAGTCCCAAAAAAACTGGAGGGCACTGCCACTTTAGAAGACCTTGAGATGAATATGTGGGGAGAGGAAACCGAGAAAGCGGACTCAATCCCCAACCTACCAACTCATGAATTCATGTATGTGGAAATGCCTTTATGGTAGCAGCAAAACAGTCTGAAAAGCAACTTCTCCTACCTGAAACCTGGCTGGCAAAGGCATTGTCATTTATACTGCCTGCCTTGGGGTTTTCTTTTAAAAAGTATTGCAGAATTTGTAAATAGTATTTTATTTGTTATATATACTATCTATCTGCCACAGTCATCATCAGAGGTTTAATGGGGAGGTGTGAGGACGGCCTTTTAGCACCAAAATTCTGGGATGCAGTCTCTGGCAGGAGCCACCATCCTGCCTGTTTAGGCATGCTCTGAAATATTATTTATTTAGACAAGCTATTAAGGTTCAATAACATGTTACTGATAAAGAACGTGTCAATTTCAACCTACAGTTTTAGTTCTGTTGCCTTCCATAGTGTCTGCCTTGTTTGTTTTGCTTGTTTGTATTGATATTATAAGCAGCTTTGGACATAGGAGTCCATGGAAAAGGGGGAAATAAAGTGAATTAATAATAACTGCATGTGTCTAATAGCTATTAGAAACCACTGACCTAGTTTGCACAAAATACTAAGCTGTGGTTTGTTAAACTATGGTTAACCAAAGAATGGTTTATTGCCTGAACCACGTTTTAGTTACTGCCAACAAACCAGTGTGAAGCCATAGATTGTTGTTGACTTGTGAACCTTGGTTTCTTTTAACTGGGCCTTGGTATCATATGTAAATCTTACCATAACTTTGGGTTGTTTCACCATTCCAGAAGCTCATTGAGCTATAAATGCCTGAGACAAGAGGGGTTGGGGGGGGAATTTGGGGGGAGAAATACCGGTAAGTCATTGTTTGCTTGATCACCTGTGGTTAATTCCTGGTTACTTAAATGAACTGTGGCTTAAACAAACCACGGTTTAGTGTTATGTGTAAACCAGGTCACTGTAGCACCCGGCAAACTAATTCTGAAACTCTTTTGAATACCTCAAGCTATTTTATTGCCTTTTAGAGAATGCATAACTGTTAGGAAACCTGCTGCTTCTCAAAATATTTCCCAGAAAACAGAGAACTTATGTTTGGGCTCCTTCAAACACGATGAACGTTCTGCCATTCCTGTTTGGGGAAAGGGTACACACCAGCACTGGCACTTTATTTCAGGATCTACTGCCCCTGAATCCAGTGGGATTTATTTTTCTTTTTGACATAATACTGTGGTTTCTATTTTGTTCCTCTCCCCTGGTCTTTGTTCTGTCTGCCAGCTGCCTAACTTTATCGCTGACATCGTCGCTCTCTTTTCTGATCTGCTGGTTTTCCTATAGATTTTTAATTTTTCTTGTGTGCCGCTATGGGAGATCTTGGATGGAAAGCAGCAAAACAAACTCCTCTGGGAATCGGATCCTAGCAAAATGTGTCAAGCGTGAAACGGCCTCAACTCCTAGAAAACCGAGTCCCAGTTTCTTTTGTGACACAGCTCCTCTTTCACAGGAAATCCTGAAGCTAAAGCATCGCTTTGCTTCTTTTTTTTATAGTAAGTCCTATAAAGGAAGCCCCCCCTCCATTTTGCCCCCATGGTGTCTGTCTCTGAGCAATGGGCATCGCACCACCATTTCAAATTTCCAGAAGTTGATAAGGATGAGAAACATCTAGGAGGGGGTAAGTACCCCTCTATCCCTTGCCGTACCCCAAAAGATACACACACACACCACGTTCAACACATCTAAGCGGCAGTGCCTCAGAGGTAAATTCTGTCGGCGTCAGCGAGACTTGGCTCCTCGTGAGCGTGTTTAGAGTCAGCATTTAAGCATGGTGTTTTAATAGCTGCACGTCCCCAGTACGTTTCAAAAACCGTTTTCACAAAGCTAACAAAAAAAAAATTAAGAGTCAATTTTGCCAAGTCTGCTTCGTTCGACAGCCAGTGCCTCTCCCACCCTCAGCCTGCTCTGCTCCTTGCAGAACGCACAAGTCTGCGTGCCCACCCTCACAACACCTTGTTTCTGATCACCCACGCAGCAACCTGCAAGCCACCCACACTTACAGTCTGCTTCTGGCACAACGTAACAACCCAACACCCCACCCTCACCCTCCTCCACGTACCCTGTATCTCGTCCTACGGCTTTTACGCCTCCAAGCCAACTTCCCCCACCCTTTCCCCTCTGGTCTCCCCCTACCACCACGGGCAAGTGCAGATCACACCTGCCCAACTCATTCCCACCCTCCCTCCCACCCCTCACCATCCCAGCCCAGCCTTGGTCCATGCCCAGCAGATGCTGCTGCTTGCTGTTGCCATAGCAGCCACTAGCCAATCACCTTGCCATTGCCCAGTTGCCTAGGAGACCAGGCAGCCTACACCAGGCAGCCTCTACCTCCCTGTTCTCCGCCCTGACAGGGCACACACTTTTCCCTCCCTCCCTCCCTTCTCTCTCTCTCTCTCTCTCTCTCTCTCTCTCTCTCTCTCTCTCTCTCAGGAATCTGCCTCACACCAAGTCAGATCACTGGTCCGTCTAGCTCAGAATTGTCCACAATGACTGACAGCAATGGACCCCCAGGGTTTTCAGACCAGGAGTCTTCTCCCATCCTTACCAGGGTTTTGAAAGTGGGGACTATCTGTTTGCAAGAGAGATGCTCTGCCACTGAGCTATATGGCCCTTCTTTCTCTCCATAGCTGTCAAATTTTCCCTTTTCTTTCTATTCGGAATAAGGGAATTTCCCTTAAAAAAAGGGAAACGTTGACAGCTATGTTTCTCTCCCCACCCATACACACCACACACACTTTTCTGAAGCTCGGTGTGCGTGTGAAAAGCAGGAAATCAATTCATTTTCAAGTTAAAGGAGGGAGCAAAAGGAAGAATAGATGTTAAAAGTGGAGGAACGAACCATGAGGAAAGCGTGTCAGATGAGCAGGGAAGGCTAAGAACATCTAAAAGGCACATGGAGTCAAATAAGGGGAAAATATATATTGTGAAAGGGTGTGGGGAAATAAATAAAAAAAGGAAATAAAAGTGAGCGGTGGCAGCCCTGGGCAAGCATCAAGAGCCATAAAGGCCAGGGATGGTCCTGACGCTCAGTCCATAGGGACAGCCCCTCAAGAGTTGATATTCCTTTCACCTTCCAAGTGCCAGCTTAAGAAAAGCAAACTACTACACACATAGGCTTTACGGTCTTTTCCCACCTATGGTTAATTATTTTTATAGCTTATTTTCTGCCCAGGAGGCATGTGTGGAGGAGTTTATAAAGGTATCTGTCCACTTCTGGGACAGGGATCCGGTTAAGGGAAGCTCTGCCAGTCCTGCTTTTAAAATGGCTGCCTCTGTGGTGAGAGAGGGGAAAAGATGGTTATCTTGAACACCACGAGTCGAGCACAGCCAGCTAGCAGCACTCCCAACTTCAGCTGGGCGACAGGATTATAATCCTGCACTCCCAAACTGGAGGGAAGGGTGCAAAGTTAGGCAGGCAGGCAGAAGGACTCAGGCTATTTAAGTCCAGATCTACAGGACAGAAAAAAAGGCATAGGCCCACACTTCTGAAGAAGAGCCCAGGAATCATCAGATAGACACACTTTCCGGGGGATTGGGTGGAGGACGAAAACAGCCGTCCCCAGGTGGTGAATTTTAGAATCCAAAATAAATTTGTTTTCTTTCAAAGGCAGAGATTTAATTTGCCCCCTAATCCCAAGCAAATATTAAATTTAGTGTGGGTCCCTCAGACCTATCTCAAAAACATCAATGCGCCAGCGTGGTCGTAAGCAAGCACCCTGTTTTCCCAATATTGCCCTCCAGACCAAATCACCTTTCTCCAAAGTTACTGTTGCCACAAGTTCAGTTCCAATGATAGCCAACAAAGCATTCTTAAAATTTGCATGCATCTCCATAATGGGCTCAAATAAGCCCTTTTCTAACTTTGTGGAAAACTCACTTCCACCCTCTTATCTTTCCCAATTTTTTTTATAATCCTCCCCCCACCCCACAAAAAACCCCTCAAGTGATCCATCTCCCATTGTAAAAAACATACAAACAGAGCTCTGCTGAATCAGGTCAATGGCCAATCTAGCCCAGCACCCTGTTCTCACAGTGACTGACACCTGTGGAAAATCCACAGGCAAAATCCGTACTCAAGAACACTCTCTACACCTGCAGCTGACAACAACTAGTATGAAGATTCCAAAAATCTACTGCTATTGTTAATATTCTTTTGCATATTATTATAACATTAACTTTTCTTTCAAAATTTACCTTATTTCTTCACTGTGGAGGCAGATAATCGCTATTGCGACTAGGAGCCACCTGAATTTGCCTCATCCTCTTTTAGAGCCATCTAGACTGCCGACTGTCACTGCTTCCTGCAGCAGCGAGTTCCACAGTTCAACTATGAGCTGCCTTCTCTCTCAAGACCAACACGGTTTGAAAGAGTTCGCTGGCGTGACTTCGGTTACCTCAGCGCCACATCCCCATAAAACTACACTGCAAGAGCCTCCCGCCACCTGTGCACCCACAAGCAACTTTTCTGCCCTCACCTGGCAATGGCCACTTCCTGCTTCTGCCGGGCCATGCTGACCGCCCTCCTGGCCACTTCCACAGCCCGGTCCACCTTCTCCTTGACCTTGCTGCGGCGAAGCGGGATGAGGTTCTTCACCTTCCCGCTCACCAGGCGGTTGAGCTTGTACTTGCCCTCTTCCTTGGAGCCGTCGGGGTAGGTCGTGCGGCCGTAGCCGTGCCTGCGGTTGCCCAGCCACTCGCCCTCGTACCGCAGCCCATTGGAGCGGCGGCTGACCCCGTAGCCGCTGCGGCGGTCCACGCGCCACTCTCCGGCGTAGACCTCGGTGGAAGAGCCTTCGATGGTCAGCGTCGACGGCAGCTCCGGGGGCTCCGTCTCAGCGTAGCTGAGCGTGGTGGCCTCGCTCCCGGCCGAGCTGACCCCGGCCTCGCTCTTGAGGGACCCTCGCTTGCTCCCCAAGGAGGCCTTCGACTCGGCCCTGCGCACCCGCAGCCCGCTCAGGAGCAGGGAACGCCGGAAGAAGCCCCCCGATTTCTTCTTGGCGCCTTTGGGGAAGTCTGGATCGCCAGGGAAGGCCAAGACAAAGCCGCCCCTGGACCCCGAGGCCGGGCTGTCCCCGGGGAGCGGCGGAGGGGGCAGAGGAGGGGGCGGCAGGGGCGGAGCAGGGGCATTGGGGTCGGTCTCGCTGTGGAGCGACTCCAGAGAGGTGCGGCGCGGCGAGCGTACCAGGGCAGCTTGGCGGTAAGGGACGCTCTGGCGAACGCCGTAGCCGTGCCGCTTGCCAGACTGCCACTGGCCCTGGTAGGTCCCTGTGGAAAGAGAGAAGAGGTTAGCCAGATGAACAGGTTGGGGGATGAAGGAGACACATGAAGCAAGGGGTGAGAGAAAGGAAGAGAAAGTTGACCCAGTGGAAAGGAGGAGAATGTTCCCCCAAACCTGCCAGTTACAAGAGGACCACCCAGTGTCTCTGAGGAGCACGGGACATGGGTCCACACTATTCATGTGGCAGGTGGAACAAGGGATAAGGAATAAGGATGCAAAATAATGGTGGGCCTTATGGGGAACGTCCACCTAGAAAGGTCTGAGAAAAACAAAGAAACAAGATGGAGAAATGTGAGCGAGTTGATTTCGGTTTTGGGGGAGCCCATTCGTTTAGTGTATTTCATCCTCAGGGGTGAAATTGTGGGTTTGGCTGAAGCGAGGAGTGGCATCTTCCAGGCTACTCATGAAACTGCATGGCCAAGCAGGGATTTCAACCCGTGACTCCTGGGTTCACAGTCTATCCCCTATACGTCTGTGATGAATGGAAAGAGGGAGAAACGGAGAGAACAGCTGGGTGATGAAGAACTATTGGTGTCCGTGTGGCAAGAGCGAAGGAGCGATTTAGGGAACCGGAGAAGGGAAGAGTTGGTCAAGCAATGAAGGAAAAGGAGAAATAGAGAAAAACTGTGTTTGGGTGGGTGGGTGAAGTGGCGAATGGGCCTACTGCCAACTTGACACTCGGACAAATGATGGGGGACGGCGTGGAAAGGACCCCACCCTGCCTGGGGGCTTTTTATCGGCCCTCTCACCTCCGTCAGCGTACGTCTCCATGCCGTAGCCATCTTGTAGGCCCTCGCGCCACATCCCTTCATAGATGACTCCCGAGTGGCTCTCCCAGACGCCGGAGCGCCCCTTCAGCCCATGACTCCACTCCCCTTTGTAGCTCCACTTGCTCTTGCGCTCCACGCCCAGCCCGCTCCGCTTCCCTTGGCTCCAGTGGCCTTGGTAGGTATTCCCGCTGGGCCAGGTGTAGACGCCCAGGGCTTCGAAGCCACGGCTCCATCGCCCGCTGTACTCCCCCTGGGCCCCGGGGCCTGTGCATACGCCGTAGCCGTGCGCCCGGCCCTCCTCCCAGTCTCCCACATAGCAGCCGCCATCGTCAAACTCGAACCTGCCTCCGTTGGACATTCATGTAACGTAGCTCCCCGGCCTGTCGGGCTCCAGTTACCCACGAGTCCCTGCGCGCATCTCCGCTCCCCCTCGGGGGCGCCTCTACATGGCGCTGCCCCACACGGAGAGACCTCAGCCCTTCACACCTCCTTCCTCGCAGCCAGGCATTGGGGAAGCCCCTCCTGCTTCTTGAGGGCCTTCTGAGCTACGCCTTCAGGGCTACAGCCAGAGCGTAGGCAAGGCCTGGATTTTTTTGGTTGCAGACATGTAAAGGAGCCACCGGCAGGCGGAGGCTTCCTGACCAGAGATTCACGAGGCTTCTCCGTTTGCCGGGACAGAGGAGAGCAGCTGGCTGCAGGAAAAGGCCAAGGTTTCGTGGTTATGAGGCATGCAGTAGAGCAACACCTGTATTAAAAGTTAGCACTCCTCGTGCTACAGGAGTCCCCAAAGCCTTTGGTTTACCTGCAGGCGAACCCAGGGGTCGTCTTTAATTACGGAAGCGTGGAGGTCTTGCTGTTTATGCCGGTAGAGATGCAAGAACACTACGGTCGCTCCACGGCTTTCTGACTACAAGCACACCAGCACTCCGAGAGATCTCCGCCTGTAGGCATACAAAAAGTCACACCTACCAAAACCCAGCCTTCTTCGGCTAGTGGTCCATCGTGCTTTGGGAGCGAAAGACCCGAGCTGGTGTTGACTGTACAGAGCTATGGGGTCTTTAAGTTGCTATTGGACTGCAGTCATAGAAGGAGGGCTCTGAAACCAAGAGGATTTCTTTGGCTAGCACCAAACATTCCAGAGTTCCTAGAGGTCCCTTGTCATCGGAGACAGTTTTCCTAGAGGTCTTCGGCAACAGGAGATAAGCACTCAAATAGACTGTTTCCCGGCCTTCCCCAGCTGGTGTCACGTTTTGGACAAGAGAGCTTAAAAGGCCCTTCTTGCCATTACAGGCATGGGAGGGCTGCGAGGCCTTTGGTTTACAGGCATATACGGTGGTTAGGAATTGCGGAGTTATCCGGGTCGATGGAACTCCCTGGAATCTTATAATAGAGAATAGACAGTCTGAGAGCTGACAGGCGGCTTTGACATTGTATTCCCCAGGACCTGGTGGACGAGAAGAGGCAGTGGTACTGGCGTCGGTCAGCAAGCCTTCTGGAGGGCTCGGCTGGTTCTTGGCGGTGGTTATCAGGCCACGTGTGAATGGAGAAGCTGGGGTTCTCGGGCGACAGGCATGGGCTGCAACAGGCGACGCTGCAGGCCTCCCTGCTTAGCTGGGCGCATCAGGAGCTGTTTAGAGAAAATCGAGGCGCTCACAGGAACCAGGGAGCCTCTTCCCAGGGCGGAGGAGAGGCAGCGGGGCTGCCGAAGGAGACCACATGGTACAGCGGGTAGGGAACAACCTGCACCAAGAGACACATGGTTTTAGGCAAACATAACTGAAGTTGTCAGGGAGGGAGAGGCAGGCAGGCAGGCAGCCTTAAGAGAGATGGCTTTTAGCACGTAAAGGTTTGTACACTGAATTAACTTTGGTGCTCTGTATTGGGATCAATCGCATAAGCATCACACACACAGACACACACACACACACACACACGTACGTTCCTTTGCACTGCTATGTGCATGCACACCCCGGCCACATACCGTAGGGTCATTTTTGTAAACAAGAACCAGAAAGCCCGTTCCGTTAGGAGCAGAAGGTATTCGCGGCAGAAGCCAAGTTGACATCACTCTAGCAGAAAAGCGGAAAATCGCAGACACAGAAGGTACACACAGGTGATCAAATAGATCTCAGGGAAAAAAGAAGGGCACTCAAAACCCCTAAGCAGGCGAGAAGGAGAAGGGACCACTACTGCACGCTAAGTCAGCGTTTATGTGCGCATGCACACACCTCACATATACAGAAATGTGGACACGCAAAACATTGTTTTAGCACAGGGGGGTAGAAGCGGGGGTTGTTGTACGCACACCCCAGCATTCCTTATTAGCTGGCTGCTCATAGACATGTGCATAATAATTTAGTAGCCTGCAGATATGGAGACACAGGAACACACACTGTCTACTCTTCTGATGGACACAAACAGCATACAAAAGAGACCCACAAAAAGATTAAGGGGGGGGGAGCAGATTCCCATCTATGCACAACATGCACAAACCAAGCCTTGGCTACGAAATGTCAAAGAAAACAGCCCTGCCAAACGGAAAGAAATCTCTAGGAGAAACGGCACATTTGGGAATACAGCATCGAGCGCCCAGGAACGGAAAGAACAGGTCTCAAATTTATTTCACGACTACGGCATGCAGAAAAAGAAATTGGGAACAACAGCTTGCAGATGCACAGACTAGATTTATCTAGATATATAGACGAGAGAGCGGGAGAAGATTGCAGGGCCACTTCCCACACTTACCATGAGTTTATTCTGGAGCCAGCGGAGGAAAATAAAGAGGCACACGCTTCTAGAAAAGCGAGATAAGATAACAGACACACCCAAGCCTTCAGCGGGCGCATAGACAGGGAAGGAATCTCAGCTGGGAATACCGCCTGTCCGTGTCGGAGAGGTAATGCAGCCTAGCGTAGCAGGAAGGCAGAGAAGACGGTTTGTGTAGAAAAATAGCCACTGGAAACATGAGCCGCAGGGATAAAAGAGAGAAAAAGAAGCGGCGGTAGGAGCAGCAGTGCTGAAATGTGTCAGCATAAAGGCTGGTGGAAGGAGTTGGGGGGGGGGGAGAGAGAGAAATGAAAAGCCCAGCCAGAGGCAAAAAAAAAAAAAGAGGTAGACTCCAAATGGAGAGATCAGGTGGGAATAGTATGAAACACAGAGGATGGGAGGGTGGGAAGGAAGGGAGAAAAAGGCTGGCGAGTATAGAGCAAGTGGAAATCCAGGATGCTGAAAATGTCAGCTGGGACGGAACATGAGAAGGAAGGAGAAGGAACCAGGATAATGGAGATGGCAGAAGGCAGAGAGGACCTCAGGTGCCAGGGAAATGTCAGAGGATGAACAGATGCAAGGCAAGGGAGGTGGCGGCAGGTGAACCCTCACCCAGACATTGGAGGGGGGGGAGGGAAGGGCAGGCTGTGGACCATATAACCCCCCTCCCCCCAAAATGGAGGAAGAGCAGTAGTATATATATTTATATATCTGGTGGGGTGAAGGAGGGGGTGGGGGGAAGCCACAGAAGGCAATGTTAAAAGGAGCACATGTGAAATTCTCCCCCTCCCTCCAAGAAGGGAGATGAACTGTCAGATGGGGAATGCTTGTCGGCGGGGGTGGCAAGAGGAAGAAATGGTGAGGGGGGTGGGTAGGAAAAGGATCCAGATGGTGAGGGGGGGAAGCCTCCCAAGGGAACGTGGGCGTAAGTCTCCCCCCTCCCCCCGAAAAATGGCTCCTTCGGGGATGGAGGGATGTGGGGGTAGATGTGCAGAGGGGTGTCCTGTGTTGTTAAAAGGGGGAGTCCACGCACCAAGAAGTCGTTGCCACTGCCTCCTCAGGAGGGATCGACGTGAGGGGTGGCTTCGCGGAGTATAGTTTGGGGGGTGGGGGAGAGAGGCTGTGCTTCAGTCAGGCTCCACCCTTGCTGAGAACCCCTTCCTTGGGGGGCTGGGGTTCCCTCCACACAAACAGAGGCGCCCACAAAAGGATTCAGTCAGAGACACACCTTTATTGTTAAAGTCGACAGAAAAATAAGGCACACTGGCAAACGAACAGGCGGGAAATCGCCACCGGAGCCACAGTCCTGACCCTCCCCTCGCAAAAGACTTCCTGCGCCCCAATACCTTTCTGCAAAGGTGAGGCCTAAAATCCATAATACACACACAGAGACACCTCTCCCAGTGCTTGAGATTTTTGTTCTTCCAGAAGGGCCCCCCAGTTACACAGGGAAGCATTTGTAGGCTGTAAGGCCTGATTTTGCCAACCTGGGCTCTCCAGATGCTTTTGGACTACAACTCCCATCAGCCCCAGCCAGCAGAGGCTGATGGGAGTTGTAGTCCAAAAACATCTGGAGAGCCCAGGTTGGAAAAGACTGGTTTGGGTCATGCCCCATCCCAATGGGAACTGTGCTACCTGATGAACTTCATAGAGATCAGTGTTTCCCAAACTCGGGTCTCCAGCTGTTTTTGGACTACAACTCCCATCATCCCTAGTTAGCAGGAACAGTGGTCAGGGATGCTGGGAATTGTAGCCCCAAAACACCTGGAGACCCAAGTCTGAGAAACACTAATCTAGATGATACCGAAACTTCTTCCAACAAACCTGGACCAGGGATGGGCTGTGTCCCTATAACTCCCTTTAATTTGTTTTAAATCATTGTGACCCACCCTGGGACCTTAGGGTGAGGGGTGGGTAATAAACCAATCATAATTACCACCATCATACCGCATTTTTTGCTCTATAAGATGCACCAGACTACAAGACGCACCTTGTTTTTGGAGGAGGAAAACAAGAAAAAAAAAATTCTGAATCTCAGAAGCCAGAACAGCAAGAGGGATCGCTGCACAGTGAAAGCAGCAATCCCTCTTGCTGTTCTGGCTTCTGTGATAGCTGTGCAGCTTGCATTCGCTCCATAAGACGCACACACATTTCCCCTTACTTTTTAGGAGGGAAAAAGTGAGTCTTATAGAGCAAAAAAGACGGTATTTTTAAAAAACACATACAACCTCAAATGAGAGCCAGAGATCAATTTCCCCCTTGCCATCTTCCCATTTATTGGGAGGGACGTCTGTGTCTCGCCCTGTCATCTCTCCTCTGGGGGAGCAACTGTGCCCCCCCCTTCCAGTAGCCAAACACCCCCTCCCCCCCTCAGTCAACATCCCCACATCTTTATTCCTGGGGTGCATAGTGGGCAATGCAAAACCATCCATCTGGTCGTTCACATAGTTGAGTAGGAAGGCAGGCCGGACCCCCCATCCCATCAGAGACGGGATGGGGACCCCCCAGCCACCACCACGGTCTCCCCTGTGATGTAGTCGGCGTCCGGGGAACAGAGGAAGGAGACTATGCCAGAGCAGTCCGTCGGCTCTCCCATCCTGAGGAAGAGAGGGAGGAAAGGGAAACAGTCCGGTTAGCGGGCATTCCTGGTGGAAGCAAGGCAAAGAAAGGATGGAGGCACATGAAACAAGCCCGCAGGATCAGGCCAAGGACCCATCTAGTCCTGCATTCTGTTCTCACAGCGGCCAACCTGATGCCTTTTAGGACGCCTGCAAGCCAGACCTAAGCGCAACAGTACTTTGCTCACATGAGATTCCCCAGCGAGTGGTTTTCTGTGGCAGTGGAGGCAGAATATAGCCGTTGTCCAAGGGCCGGGCCGGGGAAAAGAAGGTGGCAGAGCCTGGTGGGGAAAGGAGATGAGGCTGAGGAATTGGAGACAGGAGGAGGAAAGGTGAATCTAAGTAAGAGGAGGAAGATGCCGCCAACAAGGCCTGTGGGTAACCAACCCCTAATCCAGGCCTGGATTTTTTTGCTGTTCATCATAGAACGGCCGAGACTGGAGCTGACAGATCACTCTCAAGTCTTGGAATGCTTGGATGTCCCTCGTTCCATTTCATTATCATTCTGTAAGTTTCTGCATCACCACCACTGCTCTGCTCTGCTCTGCTCTGCCTTCCTGCGTAACCTGGAGAATTTCCAGAAGCAATTCCACAATTGCCACATGTGCAATTTTCTGCAGTTGTCAGTTTGCTTCTTTTCTCTCTCCCCTCTTTTTTTTTTTTTAATTAGGCTACTAAAGCGCCTGAGAACCCGGATGCAATAACGATGCTTGCTTTTCGTGCACTGTTTAAACCAATGCGCAAATGTGCTGGGGCACATTTGGGGGGCCAGGAAGCACACATGTGCACATGCGCAGTGGGCCAAGCAGAACACAGAAATAAAATTTTAAAAATGAAAGCATAGTAAGATTGCTAAGTACTCCACGCACACAGTCAGGTTATTCTGAATCCTCAAGGCTTGAGGAAACATTTCAGTTGTGAGTGGAATGAAGTTTGTAATCCCAGCCCATGGGGTTCCCAATTAATTTATTACATTTGAATCCCACCACCCAGCAGCTCAAGGCGGCATACATGGTTCTTCTCCCCCACCCCATTTTATCCTCACAACAACCCTGCGAGGTAGGTTTGGCTGAGAGGGAATAAGTGGCCTAAGATCACCCAGTGAGTTTAATTATTTGAACCAGCAGCCACAAAATTAAAAGACGCCTGCTTCTTGGGAGAAAAGCAATGACAAACTTAGACAGCATCTTAAAAAGTAGAGACATCACCTTGCGGACAAAGGTCCGTATAGTTAAAGCTATGGTTTTCCCAGTAGTGATGTATGGAAGTGAGAGCTGGACCATAAAGAAGGCTGATCGCCGAAGAATGGATGCTTTTGAATTCTGGTGCTGGAGGAGACTCTTGAGAGTCCCATGGACTGCAAGAAGATCAAACCTCTCCATTCTGAAGGAAATCAGCCCTGAGTGCTCATTGGAAGGACAGATCCTGAAGCTGAGGCTCCAAGACTTTGGCCACCTCATGAGAAGAGAAGACGACTCCCTGGAAAAGACCCTGATGTTGGGAAAGATGGAGGGCACAAGGAGAAGGGGACGACAGAGGATGAGATGGTGGGACAGTGTTCTCAAAGCTACCAGCATGAGTTTCACCAAACTGTGGAAGGTAGTGGAAGTCAGGAGTGCCTGGCGTGCTCTGGTCCAGGGGGTAGAACTTTGTTGAAAGAAAGAACTGTTCAGGCTTGGTTACCTCTAAGCTGAGAATGTTTTTAAGGGTGCCCTGATCTTTAATTCAAAATGTTATGTCTTTCACACCTGGATCTGCATGGGTTCAAGTCAAGGGGAGAAACTGAGGCCGCATTTGGGCCTTTTTACTACAGCTAATCCAGAACGCGGCAGCTAGACTGGTGACTGGGGGCGGCCGCCGAGACCACATAACACCGGTCTTGAAAAACCTACATTGGCTCCCAGTACGTTTCCGAGCACAATTCAAAGTGTTGGTGCTGACCTTTAAAGCCCTAAACGGCCTCGGTCCAGTATACCTGAAGGAGCGTCTCCACCCCCATCATTCTGCCCGGTCGCTGAGGTCCAGCGCTGAGGGCCTTCTGGCGGTTCCCTCATTGCGAGAAGCAAAGCTACAGGGAACCAGGCAGAGGGCCTTCTCGGTAGTGGCACCCTCCCTGTGGAACGCCCTTCCAGCAGATGTCAAAGCGATAAACAACTACCTGACATTCAGAAGACATCTTAAGGCAGCCCTTTTTAGGGAAGTTTTTAACGTGTGATATTTTACTGTATTTTTGGTTTTTATGGAAGCCGCCCAGAGTGGCTGGGGAGGCCACTGTGTATAAAAATAGAGAAATGTTTTTCTTCCTCACTCATAATACTAGAATTCATGACCATCCAATGTAGCTGAATATTGCTAGCTTCACAGCCAGGCAGAAGGAATTACTTTTTCTCACAATGAACAGTAAAACTTTGAAATTTTGCCCCCTGCCCGCAAGAAGTGGCGACGGCCACCCATTTGAATAGCTAATAAAGAGGATTAGACAAAATTCATTACCCGTGGCCCTGTGGGATATCTTCAGGAGAAGAAAAGGCTAAGGAGTAAACCCTACACAAATCTGGAATGAAGTTCCTAAGGGGGTTGGATGGCGCCTTGTTCGTCTCCTTCCGGCAACTCCTGCAGCCAGACTGCTGCCAAACATATTGCTCTGCTTTCCTTTGGACCACAGCAGCCAGGCGGGGGGGGGGGGGGTCTTGTTGTCTGGGCAGCCCAGGACCCCCGGACACACCACCCAGGCCTGCGCCCCAGAGAGGCCATTTTGGTTGCTGCTAACGCAGCAGAAGGGACGCGGGTGGCGCTGTGGGTTAAAGCCTCAGCGCCTAGGGCTTGCCGATCGAAAGGTCGGCGGTTTGAATCCCTGCGGCGGGGTGCGCTCCCGTCGCTCAGTCCCAGCGCCTGCCAACCTAGCAGTTCGAAAGCACCTCCGGGTGCAAGTAGATAAATAGGGACTGCTTACTGGCGGGAAGGTAAACGGCGTTTCCGTGTGCGGCTCTGGCTCGCCAGAGCAGCGATGTCACGCTGGCCACGTGACCCGGAAGTGTCTCCGGACAGCGCTGGCCCCTGGCCTCTTGAGTGAGATGGGCGCACAACCCCAGAGTCTGTCAAGACTGGCCGTACGGGCAGGGGTACCTTTACCTTTACTTAACGCAGCAGAAACAATGCAGGAGGCAGCAGTTACAAGTTGCGGGTCTCTGGAGCCACAGCGGGTGTTGCGATTCTCCAGTGGTTCGACTCTGCCCACGGAGGCACACTCCATTGTCTTTTGAGACAGATGGATGCCAACAATGAGACAAATTCATGGGGAGAATAAGGTGATCAATGGCTACCAACCAGAACAGCTATGGTCCACCACATGTTTGGAGGCAAAAAGAGCCAGTGTGGTGTAGTGGTTAAGAGCGGTGGACTCGTAATCTGGGGAACCGGGTTCGCGTCTCCGCTCCTCCACATGCAGCTGCTGGGGGACCTTGGGCCAGTCACACTTCTCTGAAGTCTCTCAGCCCCACTCACCTCACAGAGTGTTTGTTGTGAGGGAGGGAGGGAAAAGGAGAATGTTAGCCGCTTTGAGACTCCTTAGGGTAGTGATAAAGCGGGATATCAAATCCAAATTTTTCAATAACGCCCATCACTGAAAACTGCAAGTGGGGAGACTGTCACGGCACTCATCATCCTGCTTGCAAGTTTTCCCTAGGGGCATCAGGTTGGCCACTGTAAGATCAGGGGCGAGGTGGGCCATTGGCCTGATCCAGCTACAGAGATCTCCTCCTGCTCTTCTTCGACCAGCCTCAAATCTGTCTGCCCATTCTAGAGTCCGCCGGGTAGCCGTCGGCTCCCTGATGAATTTGCCTGGGCGACAGCACCACCTATAGGGTCAAACTCCTGGCTCTTGACCTGCAACCCCATTCCCTGGCCCTTGACTCCTGTCTCTCACACCACAGCTGCCAGCACTCAGAGCGAATACAAGGAAGGGGCACCTCTCCCCATATGACCCTAACCCTGCAATTATCCTGAGACCCTTCTTTAAAGCCCTATGTGGCCTAGGACCCACGTACCTACGGGACCACCTCTCCTGCTATGCCCCACAGAGGAACTTACGGTCTTCAAATAAAAACATCTTGAAGGTCCCAGGCCACAGAGAGGTTAGGCTGGCCTCAACTAGAGCCAGGGCTTTTTCGGCTGCGGCGCCAACCTGGTGGAACGCTCTGTCACAAAAGACCAGGGCCCTGTGGGACTTGACATCTTTCCGCAGGGCCTGCAAGACAGAGGTGTTCTGCCTGGTCTTTGGTTTGGACGCAGTCTGACCCTTATGTTGCCCTCCCCTTACGGTTTTGATCTATGGGCTACTTTTAAAATGAGGCTGCATTTTTTGGTAATTTTTTTTGTAATTTTACTGGTGTTAGCTGCCGGCTCTGGCCGGGGAGGGCGGGGTATAAATAAAATTTCTCATTATTTCTTCTTATTATTCTTTGCGTGCCTCCTCTGTGAGAGGTCTGGAGGGCAGCAACGCAAGAACGGGCTTTTTCTGCGGTGGCTCCGATTGCGGGATCCTCTCCCCAGAAAGGCCTGCCTGGCACCTTCATTATACACCTTGCCTTTTCTCCCAAATCTTTGTTTAAATAGCCAATCTATGGCCTTTCAAACCTTGCACGGTTTTTGTTTTCTTAAAAAAAAAAACTGCTGCTTCTTACGTCATGTACTTTTTATGTTTTTATATTGTAAACTGCCCTTTGATATTCAGATCACAGGTGGTATAGATATTTAATAAATAAATGGCCTGCAGGTTGCGCCAGGACTCAGGCCTAGCTAGAGCTGCTTAAGCCACCTGGTGGGACACTGTGAGGCCTTATTCCACATCCATCGTGCTCAGTGTTGTCTACTCTAGGCGGCAGCAGCTCTCCAAGGGTTGGGAGGAGGGGGTAGGCAAGAGGGCTAGACCGTGTGCTCCAAAACAGGGGCTCTCTTCAAGCATAATTGTAGTGTGTGCGTGTTGGGGTTCTTTTTGTGGATGGGTAGGGTGGAGTGCCGCGGGTGGCGATGTGGGTTAAACCACAGAGCCTAGGACTTGCCGATCAGAAGGTTGGCGGTTCGAATCCCCACGACGGGGTGAGCTCCCGTTGCTCGGTCCCAGCTCCTGCCAACCTAGCAGTTCAAAAGCACGTTAAAGTGTAAGTAGATAAATAACCGCTCCGGCAGGAAGGTAAACGGCGTTTCCGCGCACTGCTCTGGTTCGCCAGAAGCGGCTTAGTCATGCTGGCCACATGACCCGGAAGCTGTACGCCGGCTCCCTTGGCCAATAAAGCGAGACAAGCGCTGCAACCCCAGAGTCGGCCACGACTGGACCTAAAGGTCAGGGGTCCCTTTACCTTTACCTAGGGTGGAGTTCATTGCTGTGGAGGAAAGGGTTAAACCTCCGCACCCCATGCACTGTGACACCCCCCCTCACACACACCAGTAACTGCCTGCCCCCCATTTCCACGTTGCAATCAGGCTTGCAAAAAAATGGTTTTTGTAGGAGACTTTTCCAAAAAAACCTAATGGCTCCATGTTTGCAGCAGGCGGGTTTGCGCAATACTTGCAGTGTGTGCAGCTGGGGAAAGGAGGGAAGGGTTAAACCTCCTCTGCCGAACTGTGCTCTCCGTGAAAATCATCCCCGCCACCCACTTCCAGGCATTTATAGCCTTTTTTCCAGCCTTTACTGCTGTGGGTTTGGGGTGGTGGCAGGAAGCGAGTGAATCCATGTGTCTGAGGAGGGGCTGTAGTTTGGCAGCAGAGCGCCCCCCCCCCCCCGCTCTGCACACAAATCAAGGTTTTAAGGCTTATCATAAGCTGGTTAAATAATAATAATAAGGATCCCACAATGTATTCACGTTTTGTCACTCGCTTTCATACTGAACCTCCAGATAGGGCTGGGAATGAATGTTCCCGGACTGAAATCCAGGAGAGCGGCTGCCAGCCAGAGTTGACAATACTGAACTAGGTGGACCCCTATAGGTCTGAGTCAGGATGAGGTGGTTTTGGATGTACAGCACATTCTGCATGCAGTGGTGTGCTATGTGCACCCGCGTACACCTGCTAGGGCTCCATCTGCGGTAGGCCCCAGACGGCTCTCCACAAAAGAATGTGGCTCTCAGTTTGAGAACGGTTCCCCAACTCTGCCCCTAACAAACGCCAAACGGCTCAGGACCGCAATACCTCAAGGACCGCCTCTCCCCCTATAAACCGACCCAGACCCAGTGTTCCTCTTCTGAGGCCCTTCTTCGTGTGGCTCCTCCGTGAGAGGTCCAGAGGGCAGCAATACAGTGGTACCTCAGGTTAAGTACTTAATTTGTTTCGGAGGTCCGTTCTTAACCTGAAACTGTTCTTAACCTGAAGCACCACTTTAGCTAACGGGGCCTCCTGCTGCCGCCGCAGCACGATTTCTGTTCTTATCCTGAAGCAAAGTTCTTAACCTGAAGCACTATTTCTGGGTTAGCGGAGTCTGTAACCTGAAGCGTATGCAACCTGAAGCGTATGTAACCCGAGGTACCACTGTAGAAGAACGGGCCTTCTCTGTGGTGGCTCCCCGCTTGTGAGATGCTTTTCCCAGGGAGGGTTCGCCTGGCGCCTTCGTTATACATGTTTAGGCGCCAGGCAAAAAACCCATTCCTCTTCAACCATGTCTTTGGCTGTTTAATATTCTACAGGCTTTTAAATGTATTTGTGGGAGGTGGAGTTTTGTTGCTTTTGATTATTTACTAGTGCTTTTATCTTGGGTTTTGTTTTTTGTTTTTAAATCATCTGAACCTCCCCAAGATCTTTTGACGAAGAGTGGCATATAAACCCAATAAATAAATAAATCTAGAGAGACACCAGAAACCAGAAGTGAGACTTTTTGCATACAGATCAGACCCCCTCCGACACAGCCAAGCCCCATTCCTCAGATGCATTCCACTGGAAAAAAGTTAAAGGACCCCTGGACGGTTAAGTCCAGTCAAAGGCAATTATGGGGTTGCTTTCAGGCCAAGGCAGCTGGTGTTTGTCCACAGACAGCTTTTCAGGTCATGTGGCCAGCAGGACTAAACCGCTTCTGGTGCAACGGGACACCGTGACAGAAACCGGAGCGCATGAAAACGCCATTCATTTTCCTGCCTATTTATCTACTTGCACTGGTGTGTTTTCGAACTGCTAGGTTGGCAGGAGCTGGGACCGAGCAATAGCTCACCCCATCACGGGGATTCGAACTGCCGATCTTCTGTTCAGCAAGCCCAAGAGGCTTAGTGGTTTAGACCACAGTGCCACCTGCAGAACTCCTAGATCAAGAGTGGGGAATGGTATCTCCCCAGCAGCCCAGCTCCTCTGCATCCTGCCCCACTGGAGAGCCAGATCTGAGAAGGGGGCGCAGCCACCCACCTGGCCCAGCACCCCCTTTTAACCTGCCCACAAATCATGTTGCATATGTCAGGTGGGTGGGGCCAAAATGGTTCGCCACCCATGTGGTTAGAAGGCAGGCTCCAGAACCAATGGCTGGGATGGGCTTGTGCCCAACATTAGTGGGTGGGCGAGGGGCTTATTTTAAAGAAGAGGAGTTTGGATTTGATATCCCGCCTTTCACTCCCTTTAAGGAGTCTCAAAGCGGCTAACATTCTCCTTTCCCTTCCTCCCCCACAACAAACACTCTGTGAGGTGAGTGGGGCTGAGAGACTTCAAAGAAGTGTGACTGGCCCAAGGTCACCCAGCAGCTGCATGTGAAGGAGCGGAGACGCGAACCCGGTTCCCCAGATTACGAGACTACCGCTCTTAACCACTACACCACAATGGCTCTCAGGGCCCGGTGGCCAATTCAAGTGATGTGGTACAGTCCCCTCAGATTCCGTTTGTGGTCCATAGCTGGCCCACAGACCTGCTGACCGGTGGGGTGATTGTTTGTATAGTGAACGTTACCTCCGTATCCTCATGGTTTGCATCAATTGGTCCCCCATGGTTTTGTCTTGCCAGAGCTGGAAAGAGAAAATGCCCTGTCAGTTTGCCTCTATAATCAAACCAATATTCTGAATTTGTAACTGTAGGTAAAGACATTTTTTTAAAAAAACAAAAACGAAACACCAGTCCAATTACAACAGATTTCAACTTCTGTTGACTTTGGGTTGGATTCAGAAAGACAGCATTGCTCTATATGTGTCTGTCTTCGTGGGAGTCCCACCCAAATTCAACGAGGCTCGCTCCCAGTTTTAAGTGTGTATAAGATCAGAGCTGCAGTTAGTTACACCTCGCTCCCGTTGAAATCTATGCCGTCAGAGGGTAGGGTGCAAGTGAAATGCTTTAAAAAATTATACATTATAGAACAAAATAAATAAAAAACCAGAAAATTAAAACAGACAGAAGGGGCAGATAAAGAATCCCATTAAAACCCCCAAGAAACAGGAATATCTTGTCAGGTGGAATGAAATGGAACAGACCTCTTCACCTCGGTCTTTGACACTCGTTTTCAGAACCCACCCTATTCCTGCGATTGTGATCTGTTCTGACTGCTTTACAATTTTAACTGTTGCAACCCAGCCTGGGAACGGTTGATGAGCAGCTGGTAATAAATGTGGTTATAAACATAATCTTTCCAGGCAGGGAGTTCCAAAAGCTGGTCACTGACACACGAGATGGCTCTCTCTCTCTCTCTCTCTCCCCGCCCACGCCCCAGCCAGGGGTACCTCGAGTAAAGGTGGGACATGTGAAAGATTGCAAAGGGTGGGCAGGATCTCTTGCGAGAAGCACGCACGCACACTGCAGCATGGGTTCCGTGATGGCGGAAGAAAGGCAAGGGATAAATAGCATATTTTTCGCTCTATAAGACGCACCAGACCATAAGACGCACCTAGTTTTTGGAGGAGGGGGAAAAAAAATATTCTGAATCCCAGAAGCCAGAACAGCAAGGGGGATTGCTGTGCAGTGAAAGCAGCGATCCCTCTTACTGTTCTGGCTTCTGGGATAGCTGCGCAGCCTGCATTCGCTCCATAAGACGCACACACATTTTCCCTTACTTTTTAGGAGGGAAAAAGTGAGTCTTATAGAGCAAAAAATACGGTAAAAAAACACAGGAGGCACTTCTGTCCTCAGCTTCCCCGATACTCACAGCTGAGCTGAACTTGGTGCGGATCAGGCCGGGGGCCAGTGCATTGATGCGGATGTTTCTGGGGCCGAGTTCGGAAGCCAGGGTGTGCGTGAGGCCCAGGAGTGCTGTCTTGCTGACGTTGTAGGGGCCCAGGCCCTAAGAGGAGGAAGAGATTTCAGGGGGCTGACAAGACCGTTCCCCTAAGGCGGCATTCTTCAACCAAGGGCACCCAGATGTTGTTGCACCGCAACTTCTGTCCTCTTCCTTGGGGAAGGGATGCAGGCCATCAATGTGGATGGCTTTCAAAATTCAGGGAGGAGAGGCTATCAATGTTTACTAGCAATAGCTCCAGCTTGGCAGAGCCGTTCCTGAGTTGGAACCAGTTGCAGGGAATGGCAAGAGTGGATGGCGTTGGTGAACTGATGTCCTGCTTGCATTTTTTAATATATAATTTTTATTAAATTTTCTGCCTTACAATTTAAAGTATTCATTTATACATCCTTAAGATACCAGTGACTTCCCTTCCTCTCTTTCCATGGTTCATTTTACATATCATAAATTCCTGCATATTTTACAGAAACTATACCATTCAGTTTTCCATTATTACAACCATCATAACTAACTTAACACTGTTGAAGTTATCTTAATGCTGCTGGTGTTTTCAGCTGTACACAGTCATTTCCCATATATTCAATAAACATTTTCCAATCTTCTCTAAACGTATGTTCTTCTTCTCCTCTTATACTATATGTTAAGTATGCAAACTGTGGATATTCTGTCAACTTAAGTTGCCATTCTTCTTTAGATGGGACCTCACTCGTTTTACATTTTTGGGCTAACAAAACACGGGCCACAGTAGTGGCATACATAACCTTTTTGGACACCCGGGAATTTCAGCAGAAAGGACTCTGTCTGGTTTTTTGGGGGGAAAGTACTTTTAAACATTTTTTTCAATTCGTTATGGATCATTTCCCGGTACTCTTTTACCCTTTTACAAGTCCACCACATATGAAAAACGTTCCCTCAACCTCTTTGCATCTCCAGCACTTATCTGATTCAGTCTTATACAGTGGTACCTCGGGTTAAATACTTAATTCGTTCCGGAGGTCCGTACTTAACCTGAAACTGTTCTTAACCTGATGAACCACTTTAGCTAATGGGGCCTCCTGCTGCTGCCGCGCCGCCAGAGCACGATTTCTGTTCTCATCCTGAAGCAAAGTTCTTAACCTGAAGCACTATTTCTGGGTTAGTGGAGTCTGTAACCTGAAGCGTATGTAACCCAAGGTACCACTGTGCATCTTAGCAAGCCTACTCGGAGTTAAACACCATCTGTAAATAATTTTCAGGTAGTTCTCCTTCAAAGAACAAGATGCTGTAAACTTCAAGTCACTTTTCCAGAGTTTTTCCCAGAGGTTAAAATCTATATTGTGACCTATTTCCTATTGGGACATCTGGTTGGTCACTGTGAGAATAGGACGCCGGACTAGATGGGCTGCTGGCCTGATCCAGCAGCTGGGATCTTCTAATGCTTTTACTACAGGAAGAGATGGGGAAGTTCTAGACCCAGAAGGACAAGGACAACATTGGCAGAGGAATGGAAAACAGTTGACTCACCGGAAATGGGGAATAAGCAGCGATGGAGGAGACGATAACGATGGAGCCGCCTCTGTAAGAAAAAAACAGGTTAAAAAGAGTGAATGAGGAAGGAGTAAAAGAGTCGTGATGGGGACCACGTAAGGTGAGGTGGACATCTGAAAGGAAAATTTGGCTGGAGAAGTGAGCCCTGAGGAAGGGTGAAGGTGTCAGGACCAGAAAGAGGGGTGGAGTTCACCTCAGAAAAATTGCTTGTGGTTCAAGTGTAGGCCATGCATCAGTGAGTCTTGGGTTCAAATCTCCGCTCTGCCATGTAACTCACTGAGTGCTTTGGGGTCCGTTATCACATGAGAAATCAAACCTCTCCATTCTGAAGGAAATCAGCCCTGAGCGCTCACTGGAAGGACAGATCCTGAAGCTGAGGATCCAAGACTTTGCCACCTCATGAGAGGAGAAGACTCCCTGGAAAAGACCCTGATGTTGGGAAAGATGGAGGGCACAAGGAGAAGGGGACGACGGAGGACGAGATGGCTGGACAGTGTTCTCGAAGCTACCAGCATGAGTTTGACCAAACTGCGGGAGGCAGTGGAAGACTGGAGTGCCTGGCGTGCTCTGGTCCAGGGGGCCACAAAGAGTCGGACATGACTAAATGACTAAACAACAACATCACCTGAGAAAATGGTTGGTGGTTACTGTTCCCTGAAACCACAGAGGGACTGAGAAAGTCTCAAACAAGGGTGTTGGCCATGAAGTCTAGCAACATGGCCTCAACTCTGTACCAGATAAAGAGCTACCGAGACCCTCCCCCCAATAATTCCTCAGATGTGCCCCATAGTTCCCCCCAAATGTCAGTGGCCAAGCCACTGAATGGCTTCTGACCCGCCTTTATGAAAGGTGATCTTCTCCACAAGTCCCACAGGTCAACAGAATGGAGGCCTTTCCTCACCAACAGAAGGTGGGTGGACACAGGAAAGGCTACAAAAGTGGTAAGTTTCACAATGAGGACCAGAAACGTGAAGCAGACATGAAGCGCGACACGGAGCCTAGGCGAGGAACAGGTGGACTCGCAAGCAGATCTTTGTGGTTATCTGCTTGATTGGCGACCAGAATATAGACAAGAATTTTATTGTTGCCACAGAACACCCCTTGGCCATCACCAAGTTGCCTCTTCCGCAACATGCAAGCACAATAATCGGGGACTCACCCCCTTTTCTCCATGTGAGGTACGACCAGTTTGATCAGCAGGGCTGCGGCCTTCACGTTGATGTCAAAAATCTAATTGAAGATAAAAGAGAGGAGGAAAAGGCTTTTCAAAACCCATCGCTTGCTAAACTCTCCCACCCACTGCCTAATCGCTTTCCCCCTTCATTGTTTTCGTATAATTTATATATTGCTTGGCTGTAAAAACAACAACAACAAAACCCTCAAAGCGGGTTTACAGGAAGCTAAAGGCAAGAAAAGCAAGAAAAAAATCACAACCATACAGTGGTGCCCCACAAGACGAATGCCTTGCAAGATGAAAAACCCGCTAGACGAAAGGGTTTTCCGTTTTTCGAGGCGCTTTGCAAGACGAATTTCCCTATGGGCTTGCTTTGCAAGACGAAAACGTCTTGCGATTTTTTTCGCTCCCCCTTTTGCTAAGCCGCTAATAGCCTCTTAGCCGCTAAGCCGCTAATAGCGCTAATCCGCTAATAGGGATGCTACGCAAGACGAAAAAACCGCTAGACGAAGAGACTCACGGAACGGATTATTTTCATCTTGCGAGGCACCACTGTACTTCAAACACTCACCCACCCTGCTCTCTGAAACAAGGAGCTGAGAGAGGCCTTCTCTCCCTTAACAGAAGGGGTCTCCCGCAGTGAAGTGATGTACCAGGATTTATTTATGTATTTATTATTATTGGACGCGGGTGGCGCTGTGGGTTAAACCACAGCGCCACCCGCGTCCAATAATAATAAATACACTTGCCGATCAGAAGGTTGGCGGTTCGAATCCCCATGACGGGGTGAGCTCCCGTTGCTTGGTCCCTGCTCCTGCCAACCCAGCAGTTCGAAAGCACGTCAAAGTGCAAGTAGATAAATACCGTATTTTTCGCCCTATAGGACGCACTTTCCCCCCTCCAAAAATGAAGGGGAAATGTGTGTGCGTCCTATGGGGCAAATGCAGGCTTCACGCAGCTCTCTGCAAGCCGTGGGAGCCGGGCGCTGGGCTCCCACGGCTTGCGGAGAGCTGCCTGTTCTGGGGGCTGGGGTCGAGGGAAGCTCGGGCTTCCCCCGCCCCAGCCCTGCGCCTGGGGGGGAAATACAATTTTTTTACTTTATTTCCCCCCAAAAAAACTAGGTGCGTCCTATGGGCCGGTGCGTCCTATAGGGCAAAAAATATGGTAGGTACCACTCCAGTGGGAAGGTAAACGGCGTTTCCGTGCGCTGCTCTGGTTTGCCAGAAGCAGCTTAGTCATGCTGGCCACATGACCCGGAAGCTGAATGCCGGCTCCCTCGGCCAATAAAGCGAGATGAGCACCGCAGCCCCAAAGTCGGCCACGACTGGACCAAATGGTTAGGGGTCCCTTTACCTTTATTATTATTATTATTATCATTACTGTCAGGGAACTGCCATCAGAGCCAGAGGAGGAGGGAGGGCTCCAGAGGGATGCCGGAGAGCGTCCCAGGAGGGAGAGAGGCAGCCCATCTGCTGGGGAAGGGAATCAGCGTAGCACCAGTGGAGAAGGGGGGCAGATGGGAGAATCGGCGAGGGGGCTCCATGACTCCTCGCCGGAGACCAGCGGGAAGAGCACGGGTCCTCCGCTGCCCACACCCTCCCTGCGCAGAAGACTTCTGCGCAGGGAGAGTAGGCGGAGACTGGGCGTCAAAGAACTTCTTTGCTGGAAGAAGTTCAAGAAACGCCCACTGACGGATTCTGCCAGCGACTGAGGCAGCCACGGATGGGTGGCTGTCCGGACAGAAAGGGTTCACCCAGGTAACCCAGCCAAGCGTGGCGCCGATTTACGCACGAGAAACCCCTAGAACCATTACAATTACACACAGCTTTCCCCTCCACATAATTCAAGGCACCTGGCTCTCCTCCCCATTTCACCCTCACAGCAGCCCTGCAAAGTCAGCTTAAGCTGAGAGCGAGTGTGAATGGATGGGACCAGACATGAGGCAGCTACCTGCATCCCAGCCTTGATTCGAGCAACACTGTATTTCCCAGAAGCCTCTGCTCTATGCCAACAGGACCACTTCACCCTACTGGCAGAGCTCGTGCCCCTTTCCTGCCCTGAGAGTCTCATCCTCAGCACCTCAGTCCTTTTCCTCCGCCTGCCCCGAACCCCTTACCTTGTCCCAGACTTCTTCTGTGGCGTCCAGAGTGGAGCCAAAAAAGGGATTCACTGCCGCATTGGAGACCAATATGTCAATTCCTCCATGGCGCTCCAGGGCCTGCAGCACAAGGCACAGAATGAGCAATGCAAACACACTACGAATATAATAATAATAATAATAATAATAATAATAATAATAATAATAATATTTATTATTTATACCCTGCCCATCTGGCTGGGTTTCTCCAGCCACTCTGGGCAGTGTCCAATGGAATATTAAAATACAATAACCTATTAAACATTAAAAGCTTCCCCAAACAGGGAATCTCTGTTTAAAAACCAAGCCCTTCACAGAACATCAGGAGAGCCTGGCCAGTGGGCTCAGGCCAAAGGGGGGGCCATCTAGTCACAGAACCATAGAATTATAGCGTTGGGACCCCCAAAGGTCATCCAGCCCAACCCCCTGCCATGCACCCGGTCTTCACAGTGGCCAACCAGATGTTGGCTGAAAGAGACCCTGAGGTGGCAGTTTTTAAGTGTTTTCAGTTTTGTTTTTGAAAAAATGTTTTATTATGAATATGTTTCCTTCGGAAGGAAAGGTGGGCTATAAGCTGAATACATGTAAATAAACCAATGTTAATAATAAACGCAACACCCCGCTTCGCAGCGCCCCACCCCTTGACAAACATTTCAATCCTACGGGATGCAGATTTGACACAGAGCTGCCCTGTTTGTAACGCAATGAAATTTCTCCTTGCCTGGGAGCAAGCAGAAGCCGAAAAACAGGTCTAGCGACAGATATCTTTGGATAGTTGTTGTTGGAAAAGACAAGCGCACAAAAGCATGTGGGCAAAAAAAATCCTGGAAGCTGCAGTTTACCACCTCCAGACGGCTAGAATTCCCAGCGCCCTCAACAAACTACAGTTCCCAGGATTCTTTGGGAGAAGTCCCATGCTTCAAATGAGTTTTATTAAATGTACAATGCGTATGCTGTCAGAGGGCACAGCCACCTCGCCCTGAATCTGAAACCAAAGAGTCTTTTATCAGTGCCAGCCAAATCAGGGGTACACCATTCCTGGAAATCTACAGGTCTCCTGTTTCCTCAATACTTGGGAGACGAGAGCCAGCAATTCCCCTTTAAAGAGAGACTTAGAATCATAGAATCATAGAGTTGGAAGAGACCACAAGGGCCATCGAGTCCAACCCCCTGCCAAGCAGGAAACACCACCAGAGCACTCCTGACATATGGTTGTCAAGCCTCTGCTTAAAGACCTCCAAAGAAGGAGACTCCACCACACTCCTTGGCAGCAAATTCCACTGTCTTACTGTCAGGAAGTTCTTCCTAATGTTTAGGTGGAATCTTCTTTCTTGTAGTTTGGATCCACTGCTCCGTGTCTGCTTCTCTGGAGCAGCAGAAAACAACCTTTCTCCCTCCTCTATGTGACATCCTTTTATATATTTGAACATGGCTATCATATCACCACTTAACCTCCTCTTCTCCAGGCTAAACATGCCCAGCTCCCTTAGCCGTTCCTCATAAGGCATCGTTTCCAGGCCTTTGACCATTTTGGTTGCCCTCCTCTGGACACGTTCCAGTTTGTCAGTGTCCTTCTTGAACTGTGGTGCCCAGAACTGGACACAGTACTCCAGGTGAGGTCTGACCAGAGCAGAATACAGTGGCACTATTACTTCCCTTGATCTAGATGCTATACTCCTATTGATGCAGCCCAGAATTGCATTGGCTTTTTTAGCTGCCGCGTCACACTGTTGGCTCATGTCAAGTTTGTGGTCAACCAAGACTCCTAGATCCTTTTCACATGTACTGCTCTCAAGCCAGGTGTCACCCATCTTGTATTTGTGCCTCTCATTTTTTTTGCCCAAGTGCAATACTTTACATTTCTCCCTGTTAAAATTCATCTTGTTTGTTTTGGCCCAGTTCTCTAATCTGTCAAGGTGGTTTTGAAGTGTGATCCTGTCCTCTGGGGTGTTAGCCACCCCTCCCAGTTTGGTGTCATCTGCAAATTTGATCAGGATGCCCTTGAGTCCATCATCCAAGTCGTTGATAAAGATGTTGAATAAGACCGGGCCCAAGACAGAACCCTGTGGCACCCCACTAGTCACTCTTCTCCAGGATGAAGAGGAACCATTGATGAGCACCCTTTGGGTTCGGTCAGTCAGCCAGTTACAAATCCACTGAGTGGTAGCATAGTCAAGTCCACATTTGTCCAACTCCTCTTGAGAGTTGGATGGGATCGAAGTAGGAGCTCCACCCACAGCAGAGAGAAAGCCCATTTGCTCTCTTGAAATCAGAGCAGAGGTGAATTTGAGGATAGCATTAAATAAATAAATAAATAATTTATTATTTATACCCCGCCCATCTGGCTGGGCTTCCCCAGCCACCCTGGGCGGCTTCCAGCAAAATATTAAAATACTGTAATACATTAATTTAAAATAAACTTGACCCTCTTTGGTTGGGGAACGGGGGAGAAGAGGAACAGAAAAGCGAGTGTGCAGGGCAGGCTCAGCCCCAGAGATTTTGGTGCCCGAGGTCGGTGGGTGGGTGGGAAATGCCACACAGTTTTCGACTAATAAAGGTGCTATCTTCCAGAACGTTCTCCTGCGCAAGCCTCGGCTTCTCTGGGCCAACATGGTCTGTGCGAGACCTACAAAATGGCTGCCTGGAGGATTCTGGGAGTTTTCTAGGCTTGCACCCATCTGGAGGGCACCCAAGAGTCTTGGGGCAGCACGTTGCAGGGGAAGACGGGTGGTGGGCTAGGTCTCTTTCAAGAAAGGGCGTCCGCCATTACTGGTCATCCTATGAGGGGACCCCGGAGGGCGCAGTTCAAAACCCACCATTCTCATTCTGAGGCGGGCCACCATAAACAAGAAAACAGGCCGCATCCATGCCATAAATTGAAATCACTCTTATACTACTTTAAGCAGTCATGGCTTCCCCAGAGAATCCTGGGAACTGAAGTTTATGAAAGGTGCTGAGAATTGCTAATAGACCCCCCCCCCCAATTCCCCACACAAAACTACAATTCCCAGAGAAACAATTGCTAAACCATGGTAGCTCTGTGAGGGGAACAATGTTCAGCACTCCAAACCATAGCTGTCAATGCTTCCCATTTTTTAAGGGAAATCCCCTTATTCCGAATAGGATCCCTCGGAAGAAAAGGGAAAAGTTGACAGCTATGCTCCGAACTACAGTTCCCAGGATTCCTTGGGGCGAAATCATACAGTGCTTTAAATATGCCCCCCCAAGTCAGCCTTGGCTCTCACCGCGTTGATAAGGCGTTGTCTGTCTTCGGCCTTCCCCACATGGCACACCAACCCCGACACGCTCAGGTTCTCCGTCTGTAGCTCAGCGACGGCCCGGTCAACGTTGGCTTGCTTGCGGCTGCTCACAACCACATGGGCGCCATCTTGGGCCAGGCGGCGGGCAATTGCTAAGCCAATTCTGTCAAGAATGCATAGGTTTACAGTGGTACCTCGGGTTAAGTACTTAATTCGTTCCGGAGGTCCGTTCTTAACCTGAAGCACCACTTTAGCTAATGGGGCCTCCCACTGCCGCCACGAGATTTCTGTTCTCTTCCTGAAACAAAGTTCTTAACCTGAAGCACTATTTCTGGGTTAGCGGAGTCTGTAACCTGAAGCGTATGTAACCTGAGGTACCACTGTATTGAGGAAATAAACGAGGCGGGGGGGAAACTGTCTCCCCAGAAAAGGAGCTGGGAAGCCTAAGCCTACCCTGGTTTTCAACACAAAGCTGGATATATTTATTACTGCTGTTTATATAGTACAGTGATACCTTGATTTACAATCATAATCCGCTCCGGAGGTCCGGTTGTAAACCAAAACAGGTTGTAACCCAAGGCGCGCTTTCGCCAATGGGGCCTCAAAAACAAAAAAAATGGTTTGTAATAATAATGAAAAGGGTTGTAATCCCAAAAAAGGGACACACACTGCAGGGTTTGATGTGGTTGTGATCCAAAATGGCTGTAATCCAAAACAGTTGCAAACGAGGATAAAATTGATGGACTATGCAGAACTAGACAAACTAACGGGAAGAATCCGAAACCGGCGGGACCAGAGATTCACAGAAGATTGGTGTAAATTTACGGACTATTTGAAAAGTAGTTGTGATGACCAGATTACATTTGTAGGTTTGCAGGAAGTTTTTTAAGGGGAATAATTGGAAATATTGCAGTATTGAATGAAAAGGATGAGGTTAGTTATAATAATTAAAGGCAATATAAATTTAAGAAATGCGGAAGAAATTATGAAAATGGAAGGTCACCAGAGGTGCTGATGGAAGTCCCAAAAAAGATTGTTTAAGATGTGAAACTTGGTGAAATGTATGATAATTATGTTTGAAAATTAATAAAATTTATTTTTTTAAAAACGGTTGCAAACCAAGGTACCACTGTACTATTGATGTGCACAAGACTTGGAGAAACAGTCTAGGTCCCTGCCCTGAGGAGATTACAATCTATAGTTCAACATGGTGTGTGTCTGCAATTCATAGGAAGGGAAGAGAAGCAATGCCACTCCAAGATGGCGACCGAGGCAAAGACAAGATATCCTGCCCTTCTGTTCCATGTATACAAGCCAGCTAGATTGGCAGCTGAATCTTACAGATAGCTCAGTTGGCACGGTCGTGGGTTCGAATCCCACACTGGGCAAGATTCCTGCAATGAAAGGGGGTTGGACTAGATGACCGCCGGGTCCCTTCCAACTCTATGATTCTATCTTATGGCCTGTTTACACCATACACTGAAAGTGCTGTGATACCACGTTAAACTCCCAAAGAATATTGGGAGCTGTAGTTTAAGGGTGCCAAGCGCTCTTAGGCGACCCCAACTCCCTACACAAGGCTACAGTTTCTGGAGTGGTTTAAAAATGTTCCCTCTAATTAGTTAATCATTGAGAGCTGGTTGTAATTTAGTGGCCAACAGCCTAATCCTGTGAATGTTTACTCAGAAGGAAGTTCCATTATATTCAACAGGGTTTATCACTGGTTAATTGCTGAAAGCTCTTGGGTCAAATCTCAGCTTGTCATTAACCTTCAACCCATGGGCTGTGTACGCACCATAGATCTGAACCCCCCTGCCCCGCCAAATCCTGGGAACTGTAGTTTACCACTCACAGAGCTACAGTTCCCAGCATCCTTAAACCAGTTTCAGGGATTGGGGGTTGGTGTGTCTCGACCAAAATTGATACAATTGTGCCCAAAATGAGCACCAGTGATGGCACTACTTCTCTGCCACCTGAGGCAGTGGTCTCAACCTGCCTAATGCCTGGGCCGGTTCTGACAGGGATCCTTGGTGTGTGCATGCACACACGCTTTAAATGCATGGTGTGTTTGCAGTCATAATCTTAAGAGAGAGACGATCCAGGCAATTTTCAGGGGAAATAGCTGCTCATCTTTTCAGGAAAGGACTCTTAATGGAAGGTGCAAAACTTTGTTCATCGAAAACACACGATTAAAACAAAAATGCTAAGCATACTGATCTTCAGAAGCAGAGCTGGATACGGCTTTTAGGAAACACTACCTTAAAGACTTTCAATCTGATGCTTTGGAGGGTTTTAAAAATCTCCGTTAAAACTCGGGTGGGTTCCCGTTCAGCAACAATAAAAACACACACTTATCCCTTAAGCACAGCGGCAAGAATCCTCTTTTCGTCTTCAAAACCGATCCCGAGGGCTTTAACGCGACTCGGAGATCAGCCGTGAAGCCTTTCCCTTCCGTCAATTCCACCGCCAGCGAAAGATGCGCCGGGGCAAGAGTGCCACTGAGAGCGCGCAGAGTGCTTCTGCCTCGCCGGCACCCGAAAGTTCCCCCCTGCAAAAAAAAGCAACTCCTTCCAGAAAAGGAGCCGAACCCCAGCGGAGCTTACCCCTCGGTGGAGGCGGTCACCAAAGCCACCTTGTCGGCGAGGGTCCCCCGCGCCTTGGCCCCGGTGCTGCTCATCCTCAGGAGGCGACCGAGCGCTTGCTTGGGTTGCGCGGAGCTGGCGAGGGCGCGCAACATCCTGGCCTCGCGTGGGTCCCGCCTCCCGTGGACTCTGGCGCCTGCAAAAAGTCCAAAGTGGCGAGCGTCCAAATCCAGCCTCCTCGCCTCTTCTCCTCCTTCCCTAACTTAGCACCGCCTGCACTGCAACAGATCCGTTTGCGTTTGCATTTGCATTGCATTGCAACATTGGGCTCTTGCCCAAATCAGGGCTCAAAACTGCCCTTTGCTCGCTTTCCGCCTGTGCGCCGGCTCCTTTGCAACAAAGGATCGCCGCCCCGCCCCCCAACTGCTCACCTGAGATCCTCTACCCGCGTGCAGAGAAACAGGAAGGGGAGCGCCCAGTTAAGCAACCTAGGGCGGCTAAGAACTGGGAGGACTTTTCCTATTAAAGCACTTTCGCTTTAAAGGGGAGCGCGCGCGAGCGCCCTCTGGCGGCCGACAGCCGCGGCCGAGGAGCCCGAGGGGAGCGGCGAGGGAGGGGCGAACGAGAGGAGGCCTTCCTAGCACCGCGATAACTCAGAGGGTGAGGCTCCCCCCCCTAAGCGGGAGGAGGGTACCCGGCGCGTCTCTGAAAGAGTCTCTGCTCACGCCGGATTCCCTGTAATTCGGGAAAGGAATTTTTTTGCATCCTGCAAATTTCTTAAAATTGTATACCGCCTTTCTACGTTATTATAAACAAGGCGGTTTTACAAGCTGGAGAGACAAGGACATAGACAGCAAAGAACACACGTAATAGCAATCTGATCCAATACAAAAAAAGTCACAGTAACTTTAAAAGTGAGAGATTTTTACTTTCTTGGGCTCCATGATCACTGCAGATAGTGACAGCAGTCATGAAATTAAAAGACGCCTGCTTCTTGGGAGAAAGGCAATGACAAACCTAGATAGCATCTTAAAAAGCAGAGACATCACCTTGCCAACAAAGGTCCGTATAGTTAAAGCCATGTTTTTCCCAGTAGTGATGTATGGAAGTGAGAGCTGGACCATAAAGAAGGCTGATTGCCGAAGAATTGATGCTTTTGAATTATGGTGCTGGAGGAGACTCTTGAGAGTCTCGTGGACTGCAAGAAGATCAAACGTATCCATTCTGAAGGAAATCAGCCCTGAGTGCTCACTGGAAGGACAGATCCTGAAGCTGAGGCTCCAAGACTTTGGCCAACTCATGAGAAGAGAAGACTCCCTGGAAGAGACCCTGATTCTGGGAAAGATGGAGGGCACAAGGAGAAGGGGGCGACAGAGGACGAGATGGTTGGACAGTGTTCTTGAAGCTACCAACATGAGTTTGACCAAACTGTGGGAGGCAGTGGAAGACAGGAGTGCCTGTCGTGCTCTGGTCCAGGGGGTCACGAAGAGTCGGACACGACTAAACGACTCAACAACAATAACAGCTTTAAAATAAACAACTTACAGCAAATAAAGCAATGTTTGATAACCCATTAGAAAATAATAGTAAACAGTAAAATTAAATATCAGCAAGTAATAATTAAACAGTTTACACTTATCATTTACAATATAGAATCGCTAAACTATAATCAATGAAAATAACGGCAAGGCGCAATGCATAAAATACCACGAAACATACAAAACCATCTCATTTATTTGGCCCCCCAACTAAATAAATAATTGTGCTGTGCAAAACCAGCTGTGAAACACCGAGTGTCAGCAATCTAAAAATCTGGTTCTAAAGTGAGCAGTTTAAAAAGTGTGAATAAGGCACCTAAGCAGTTAAGTAATCATAATTAAAAGCAGTTCTAAGTAGATACTTATTTGAGGGTCTTGATGCTGAGATGTGAGATAAAACACAATTTTTCTTTCCTCTTAGGGGGAAGCTGCCTTGTGCATCTCTGAATGAGTTGCTGCTATGGTTCTTCTCGTCTAGTGGAAAAACTCCATTATTGGCACACTGAGAAAAACAGGCGTGTCAGGTGCTATCTGAGCAGTCCTGTGCCTAATTCTTACTCTTTCTTACATAAAAATGGGGGAAGAACCCAAAACCAAAGGTCCATCTAATCCCACCAACCTGAGATGCTTATTGAAAAGCCACATATTGCCACATTTCCAAAAGTAAAAATCTGGACAAAATTCTTCAGCTTTTTTTTGGGGGGGGGGACATCTCCCAAATAAAAATAAGTTTTTTCCCCCTGGATTTTCAAAGCATTTTTCTTTTAATAATTGCCCTAGTTGCCATAGGCCTACGTTTCTGGGCACAATTCAAAGTGTTGGTGTTGTCCTTTAAAGCCCTAAACGGCTTTGGCCCAGTATACCTGAAGGAGCCACCCCCAATGTTCAGCCCAGAAACTGAGGTCCAGCTCCGAGGGCCTTCTGGCGGTTCCCTCACTGCGAGAAGCAAAGCTACAGGGAACCAGGCAGAGGGCCTTCTCGGTAGTGGCACCCGCCCTGTGGAATGCCCTCCCATCAGATGTCAAAGAGATAAACAACTACCTGACATTTAGAAGACATCTGAAGGCAGCCCTGTTCAGGGAAGTTTTTAATGTGTGACATTTTAATGTATTTTTAGTCTTTGATGGAAGCCACCCAGAGTGGCTGGGGAAACCCAGCCAAATGGGCGGGGTCCAAATTATTATTATTATTATTATTATTATTATTATTATTATTATTTCTTGTCTGTGAGGCCACTGCCATTCAAAGGTGTATTGTTCCTGGTGATGGAGGCTCATAGCTGTCAACTTACAGATTTGAAAATAAGGGACTGGCAGCCTCGAAAATAAGGGATCAGCAGCCAAAATAAGGGATTTTTTGGACACAGGTATGTTCAACTTCTGAGCCCCTCCGAGCCAAAGGCAGAAAGCCCAGCCAGCAGCCAAACGAAGCCTCAAGCGGTGGTTCCCACAGTGCAGCAAGGAAAACCACCGTCACCTCTCCGCTGGGAAGTGCTGAGCAAAGGCGAGTCCCCAGGCAACGTGGCCGATTTGATTGGCACAAGGCATGCAAGCTCCACCCCCCAGTCGTTCTTAGACTCCTTATTGGGTGAGCAACGCAGCCAAGCAACACAGTTGGAGCCTCCCTCCTCCCTGGCCGGCAGGGAGGGAGGGAGAGAGAGGAGCTGCTTCCTTTGAAACCCGGGAAATTTAAGGGACATCATCAATAAGGGACAGCAGCGGGACAAGGCGCTGGGATAAGGGACTTTCCCGCCAAATAAGGGACGGTTGACAGCTGTGCTTCAAGTGGCAGTGAGTTCCACAGTTTTTAACTATGCACTTTGTGCAAGTGACTTTCTATCCTCTGCCCTGAATCTTCCAGAAGCCAGCTTCGTGTTGGGACTGATTGTCGGAAACCACAGGGGGGAAAAGAGGGCTTTTGTGCTCAGGAATTTCTTAGAGGCCCCAGGGTGACCAATTTGGGAGCAGAATTCTGGACTAAAAGGGCCACTGGCATACAGAAACAAAGGGAATGCTTAAATGAATATTTATACAAGCAGGGCTCAAATACAAAAGTTTGGTTGTGCTTAGACTAACCTTGTGAAGAGTATAGAGAACATAAAGATTTGACGGATTATGAAAGAACCTAAGGAAGGGAAATGATGGAAGAACAGATGTAAAAGCAAGCAAGATAACTAAGAGACGTGCGGCAAATGCAGTGGAAGTCTTTTATAATATTTTAACTAGGATTTATATATTGTGATGTTTGAAGCATGAATTTGGTAATGTTATTGGTTATGCAAGGTATTTCCCCCCCCCCTTTTGTGTTTTTTTTTAGTTTGCATTTTGGAAAACATGTATATAAACGTGTTTACAGTATTATGTATTGTTCTTTGTTTCTCTTTTCCTTTTCCTTTTCTTGTAAAATTCAATAAAAAAAATAAAAATAAAAGGGCCACTGGCCTCATCCAAGAGAACTCCAGAAATCCTTTTCACCACTCATTCATGGCGATTTGTCTTCCTGATGGTTATACAGGTGTTTTCACCTAATCCTACTTCCAATACTTTTTGTGCTTGCAAACGTTTTAGGGCAGACGTACTGCTTTGTTTCCAATTCGTGCATGCCCCATAATTTCCTGCTGAAATCCTTTTCATGCCGCAAATATTATGGCTTTTTTTTTTTAATTGTCCTGCTTTTGCTGCACTACAGTGCAGAAGTTGCCCCTCCAAATGGCAATAAAGACATAACCTTGGGAAAGTCTCGTCGGTCCTCTGCCCTTAACGCATTTAGAACACTTTTTTTTAGTCTGTTTCGGACTACAATTCCCATCACCCCGCAGCCAGCACACCTGCTTCTGGGTTGCAACTCCCCTTGGTTGCCGTGCAAAACATCTGCAAGGCACCAGGATGGCAGAGGGTAATTTAGAGTACTTTTTAGCAAATCCTCAAACAAGAGCAGGATTTTATTTATTTATTTATTTTTTAAAAAAGATATTTGTATTAGTTTTAATTAAAACAAACATCATATAAAAATAAACATTGAAAAGAAAATTTTAAAATAGAAAACAACTGTAACACTTTTCATGCTATTTATATAACTAATATAATATCCAAATGCGGGATTTCTCAAATCCCCTGACTTCCCTCTCCCCTCTCCATGGTTCCGTTATTTCATTATTACCATATTTTTTGTTCTATAAGACTCACTTTTCCCCTCCTAAAAAGTAAGGGGAAATGTGTGTGCATCTTATGGAGCGAATGCAGGCTGCACAGCTATCCCAGAAGCCAGAACAGCAAGAGGGATTGCTGCTTTCACTGCGCAGCGATCCCTCTTGCTGTTCTGGCTTCTGAGATTCAGAATATTTTTTTTCTTGTTTTCCTCCTCCAAAAACTAGGTGCGTCTTATAGAGCGAAAAATACGGTAGTTCATGCATGTCCAAATTGGATTCTCCATCTATTTGAATCTACCTCTATCTTTCATTAGACTATTGCTAATGTTTTTTAGAATCCTGCTGATGTATCAACTTGTATACAACGCTTTGATAGATATGCAATAAATACTTCCCATTCGTTGCAAGAGCAGGGTTTTAAAAGAAACATCCACTAGGGGTCATCTGGACACACCATCTCTCTCTCTCTCTGCATCTTAAATGTAGGGCAGCTGTTCTTAAGCATCCAGACCGGACCTTTCTGTGTACCTTTTTTGGGGGTCTCTCTTGCAGATGTGCTCCCCACACCTGAGGCTGACTTTCCTCCTTTGTAACAGAAAACACTAGGTGATCACACCAGCAAATTAACCTTTGAACAAGTTCACTTCTGTTTGTAATGTTAACATAGAAAAAGTAGAGACATCACCTTGCCAACAAAGGTCCGTATAGTTAAAGCTCTGGTTTTCCCAGTAGTGATGTATGGAAGTGAGAGCTGGACCATAAAGAAGGCTAGTCACCCAAGAATGGATGCTTTTGAATTCGGGTCCTGGAGGAGACTCTTGAGAGTCCGATGGACTGCCAGAAGATCAGACCTCTCCATTCTTAAGGAAATCAGCCCTGAGTGCTCACTGGAAGGACAGATCCTGAAGCTGAGGCTCCAATACTTTGGCCACCTCATGAGAAGAGAAGACTCCCTGGAAAAGACCCTGATGTTGGGAAAGATGGAGGGCCCAAGGAGAAGGGGACGACAGAGGACAAGATGGTTGGACAGTGTTCTCGAAGCTACCAGCATGAGTTTGACCAAACTGCGGAAAACAGTGGAAGACAGAAGTGCCTGGCGTGCTCTGGTCCAGGGGGTCACGAAGAGTCGGACACGACTAAACGACTCAACAACAACAACAAATAGAAGCAGCAGGAGGGTATGGCGTGTAGAGCAGGCATAGGCAACCCCCCCCCCGATGTTTTGGGACTACAACTCCCATCATCCCTAGCTAACAGGACCAGTGGTCAAGGATGATGGGAATTGTAGTCCCAAAAAACACCTGGAGGGCCGAGTTTGCCTATGCCTGGTGTAGAGAATAGAGAAATGTGTGGCATTACTTGAGAGTCATAGGCCTGATGATCTCTGAAGGGCCTCTGGTTCCCCCATCCCAGGCACAGATTAGTCGAGGATGGGAAGCCCGTCTCGAAAGTGTCTGCGCAATTGTGATGGGATGTTGTCAGCTCAGTGAAAGTGTGTCTGTACATAGAGGAACCCTACCCTTTGTGAGCGCTCCATGAATATGCTTCATGGATATTTATCGTAGAATTGGAAGGGACCTCCAGAGTCATCTAGTCTAACCCCCTTGCAGTGCAGGAATCACAGCTAAAGAATCCCTGACAGGTAAAGGGACCCCTGACCATTAGGTCCAGTTGTGGCTGACTCTGGGGTTGCGGCACTCATCTCACTTTACTGGCCGAGGGAGCCGGCGTACAGCTTCCGGGTCGTGTGGCCAGCATGACTAAGCTGCTTCTGGCGAACCAGAGCAGCGCACAGAAATGCCGTTTACCTTCCCGCCGGAGCGGTACCTATTCATCTACTTGCACTTCGGCGTGCTTTCGAACTGCTAGGTTGGCAGGAGCAGGGACCGAGCAACGGGAGCTCACCCCGTCGCGGGGATTCGATCCGCCGACCTTCTGATCGGCAAGCCCTAGGCTCTGTGGTTTAACCCACAGCGCCACCCGTGTCCCTATCCTATATCTGTTTTATAAAAAACAACAACCCAGAAATGAAGGAGAGATTCCCACCTTCCAAGGGAATCCATTCCACTACTGAACCATTCAGAAAAGCTCTTCCTAATGTCTAGTCGAAATATTCAGTTCAGATCCTGCCCTCCGGAGCCGCAGAAAACAAGCTTTCTCCATCTTCCAGATGGCGGCCTTTTAGATATTTGAAGATGGCTATTGCATCACCTCTGATTTTTAAAAAAGGAAATACATTGATCGGACAGACCCGCGTGCGTTTTTAACACCCAGGGTGTGAGTTCCTGAGTGAGAGATTTTCAGTGGTTCTGCCTGGCTGAGGAAGTGGAGGGCTGTGAACTGGCCCCAACATTTTTAATTTATTACATGTATATATATCCCCCCTTTCCTCCAGTTTGCTCAAGGAATCCTACATAGTTCCCCTTCTTCCTGTCTTATCCTCACAACAACCCTGTGAGGTAGCTCAGGCTAAGAGACGGTGACTGGGCCAAATTTCACCCAGTGAGCTTCCTGGCTGAGTGGGGATTTGAATCCCTGAGTGCAGGTTTGAAGCCTGTTTCCCAGGTCCTAGCCCAATGCTCTAACCACTACACCACACAACCACCTCACCATTAGGCAGAATGAAGGCCCTCCCAACCACCCTTCTTTTAAACTCTGCATTGGTGATGAGTCGCACTCAGGGTGGTTACACACAATCCTTTTATTACTGTTTGCACCTGCAACAGTTTGGGAGGTGGTCACTCTGATCGCTGCCTGTCCTGTAACTTCCTGCTGAAAAATCCTGAAATCTTGGACAGCTGCTGCCAATCAGTGTAGACAATATAATAAATAATAATTAAAATTTTTATTTATACCCCGCCCTCCCCGGCCAGAGCTGGGCTCAGGGTGGCTAACACCAAATAAAATCACAGTAAAAACATAATGGGTGGGGGAACCAATTTAAAATACAGGTTGAAATGCAATTTAAAATGCAGCCTCATTTTAAAAGTAGCCGCTAGATCAAGACCATAAGGGAAGGGAAGACATAGGGGCAGACTGAGTCCAAAACAAAGGCCAGGCGGAACAGCTCTGTCTTGCAGGCCCTGCGGAAAAATGTCAAGTCCTGCAGGGCCCTGGTCGCTTGTGACAGAGCATTCCACCAAGTCGGGGCCAGTACTGAAAAGGCCCTGGCCCTAGTTGAGACCAATCTAACCACCTAGAGACCTGGGACCTCCAAGGTGTTGTCATTAGTGGACCTTTAGAGCTAGCTGAGCTGGTCTATGGCAGCTCCTGACGTTCCGATGCACCAGCTCAACACATACAGGTGTAGACATTCACCTATCTTATCGAGGTTTCACAGAATTATAGTGTCAGAAGGGACTGAGGGTCATCTGGTCCAGTGTTTCCCAACTGTTTCCATCAACCTTAGCTAGCAAGACCAATGGTCAGGGGTGATGGGAATTGTAGTCCGAAAACAGCTGGAGGCCCAAGGTTGGGAAACACTGATCTAGTTCAACCCCCTGCACTGCAGGAATCACAGCGAAACCATTCTTGGTTTGTTTGTTTGTTTGTTTGTTTGTTTGCTTGTTTGTTTCTAAAATTTCTATACTGCCCTCCACACATAGATCTCATGGCTGTTCCCAACCTAAACACATATACATGATGCATATTTAAAAATAAGGTGAATAGAATAGAATTTTATTATTACGGTCACAGACCAGTTCCGGCTCACTTACAATATCAGGGAAATCCTAAAACACAGCAGGAATACATTGAATTGCAATTGGGTACAACAGAGACAATTCAGATATAGCAGCAGTTTAAAAAAATATTATTAAATCTTGATCACTAAAATATAACCTAAAATTATCATTTTGGTAGTACAGCTTGTTCCCTAAGTTTTATGGCAGTCGCACAGAATTTGGCCACCCTTAGCGTGATCTCTAGATCCTGGTCCTCTACCAGGAGTTTTAGACATTGGAGTTCGCTTCCCATTTGGAGATTTTTGTATAACAGGAGTGATAAATACCGAGCGTATATCCCCGTAGAAACGAAAATAAGAAGGTGGTGTTGCGGGGGTCAGACTAGAAAGCCTTTGGGGGTCCCTCCTCAACTACGGAATTCCCCCCCCCCCCAGCTACCTGCTCAGGAGAAACCCCGCTTCTCGCTCCGAGTGGGGTGGGAAGAATCCGCTTGGCCAGGTGCTTTGGGGGGTAGGAGGGACCCAGGCGTCCGAGGAGCAGGGCGGGGCGGGAGGGAGTCTGCCTCCAGCCCGCCCAGCTGGTCCCCCGAGGGAGAGAGAAGGAAAGGGGGGCGGAGGGAGAGGGAGATCGGGGAGGCTGCGCAGACGCGCTCGCTGCCACCGCCGCCCTAGCCGGGCATGTGCCGGCTTCTGCCGCAGCCGTGATGGCCCAGGCCGGAGGGGAGGTCGCCCGGGAGCTGCAAGGTAGGGACCTACCTTTTTTGGGGGGTGGGGGGTGGGATGGAGTGGAGAGATCCCCCCCGCAGGGCTTCCCCTCTCCCCATCCATCCTCATCCACGCAGCCCCCAGGGCACAATCCTTGGCGACCCCCCCCTCCTCTCTCCATCCCTCCAGCAACACCCCCCCAAATACCCCGGGGAGAAATGGTCTAAAGGGTTAAATCCATCCCCCCATTAAAAACACCTGTGGGCCCCCCTCCCGCACGTTGCCTCCCCCCCCAATTCTAGCGCCCCATAAAAATTTAGGGCCACCCTCTCCAGTTCCCACCCTCCCCGGGGAAATCTCTCCCCCCCTCCGGGTTTGGAAATTTACCCCCCTTTACCTGCGTCCCTCTCATTCCCCCCCCCCTCTCCAACAGGTGAATTGGCTCTTCCCAAAGCACCCCCCCTAATTCTAAGGGCGAGCAAATGGTTGCTGCCCCAGAAACGCCCCCCCCCATGGTACCCAACCCCATCACAGGGAACTATGCTGGCTCCTCTTATTATTATTATTCCTGCCCCCCATGGATGGAGGGGCACTGCTCCATTCTCTCTCTCCTCCCCCCCCAATAACGACACTCCAAGGCTCCTAGCCGCTGCCCCACCCAGGTCAAGATCCCCCCCTCCCTCAGTGCAAGGAAAAGGTCTCCCCTCCCTTTCTACACCTAGAGACCCCCTTCAGTCGCCTCCCAACCCAGTTCCTAGGATGTGACCACTGTGATGCGGGCTCCCCCCACAGATATACTCACCCCCCCAGCTCAACCTCCAAGCTGTCTCTCTGCTTCTCTCAACCCCCCCCCCCCAATAAATCCCACCGTCTTCCCAACCTACCTATCACCTTCTTGCCATTCCAGCTCCAGGGATAATCCAAAAGTCCTTGTGAATCCTGCCTGCCCCTCATCACCCCACTTCTCTCCTCCCCCCCCCCTTGAAAAATCGCCTCCCTCCACCCCAAACCTTTCCCCCTCCCATCTCCTGCAAGCTCTCATCCAAGGGGAATGCCCCCCCCCCCATTGCAATTGCTTTTATGGCCATTGCAATTCATTTCTCTGCAAAACCCCCCCCCCCCGCACAATTCCCTGTTCAGGGGCCTGGATTTTCCCCTGCCCACCCCCTTCCCTGGTACTTAAACCCCTTCCCATCTCTCTCTCTCTCACACACGTAACATTCAATCTTGCAGGCTGTATCACTTAATGGCTCTTCAGGAGATAACTGGGTCTCCCCTGGGCAGGGGGGGGGGCGGAGGGAGGGCCAGAACTCCTGGGTTCTTTCCACGGGTAGAGTAGAGTGGGGGGGGGGAGGTAAGGGGTGGCCCTGATCCAGGACTCCTGGGTTTCCGCGCTGGGAAAGGGAGCTGTTTTCTCTGTATCCGCTCACACCTTCTGCTTGCTATAATAGTGGATTTATTGCTGAAGGCTGCCTGTGGGTTAATGGGTTGTCTCTTGAGGTTGTATAGGCTCTGGTGTGCCTCTCTCTCTCTACACACACACACACACACACACACACACACACACACACACACTTCCTGCTGTTGTCACTCCTGGCATTTCCCTGCTTGGATATCTGGGAACAGGGGGGAAGAGAAGGTGTGAGACACAACTGGGATGGGGTGTGTGTGTGTGTGTGTTTTGCAATATCCCTTTTGTGTGCATGCGTGCGCACACACCCACACACCAAGGATCTCCCCAGGAGGCAGAGAGAAGCAGGCAAAATCATGCGCACAATTCTGCCCCCCTGCCACTTGAAACTGAAAACCACTGACACACCCAAAGTTCAAGTGAATTTCTCATCTGCCTATCTACTACTTTGATCTGTTTATCTGCCTACCTGCTGAGCCTGTGGGTGGTGGGGTCATAGGAGAAGCTGGCTGCTAGCACTCCGCCTGCTTGCCCCCCCCTTCCAGCCCAGGATTATGGAATCTGCTTGAAAGCTCTTTTCCAGGGTGTCAGGTGGGGAGGGGGGAGAGAGAGGTCTTTCTGCCCCCCCCATCATTACCTGGCATCTGAACCTTTGGAGGGTCCTGAAATGGGCCCCTCCCCAAATAGATCTGATTCCCACAAATGCCATTCCAAACACCCACCCCGTGACCCATATATCCACATAATCTGGCCTCGCCCAAGCGACCCACAGTTTACTCAGAGGGGTCGGTTCCCTCCTTCCCGATCTCTGTTTCCATTTGCCAACCTGTCTTTTTAAGGGCGGGTTCCCATTACTCAGAGGAGACCCATTGAAATCAATGGGCCTCAGTTTGCCCCCAATCCCATCTGTTTCCCGAGTGTGCAAAAGGAAAATGGAAGGAAGCTTATCCTTTATTTTTTATTTTTTACAATGCTTTCTCTGGCCAATTTCAGTTGCGAAAAAGAGAGAGTGAAAAAACCTGGGTCTGTGTGTTTATGTGATGCCTGTGAATGTTCTAGATGATAGCAGGAGAAGCTGCGAGCGCCTTCGGCATCTTAACACACACACACACACACACACACACAGTGCAACCGCTTTGCCTCACGACAACACCGAAAAAACACATCTTCGCTCCAGGAGGAGAGCTTCCAGGGCTTACGCTTACGACTTCAGAAACCCGGTTTCCCATCTTGGCCACGTGGCGAGGCGGAAGGTGCTCTCTGCACATGCTCAGAGGCCTTCTCCCCCTCGCAGTCACTTCACAGAGCCCGGCAGCAGGTGTTAAATAAACACTGTGTTGCTGCTTTTGCTTCCTGCATTCATAAAAACCAGGCAGGGATGCTGTAGGGCATGACACGGTTGGAAGGTGCAAAGGCGATGTCACACTTCTTCCTGGGATTTCTGTCTCTCTCGCACACACTTTCACACACACACACACACACACACACGCAGCCTGCCAGATAGTAAATAAAATGAATGGAGACTCTCGTATTTAAAGCGGCGGGCACACATGACTACTGTATCTAAATGGCTGCTTTCAACTCCCCACAAAATGAGCGGGTGGAACTCAAGGCGGTGGCAGAGTGGACTGTATCACTCAGTGGCGTAGCGTGGGGGTGCAGGGGGGGCCGGCCGCACCGGGCGCAACATCGGGGGGGGGGGTGCGCTCGCCGCCTCCGGAGTTGCCGAAGAGCCTCGGGCGCAGGCTGTAGCAGAGCCCCATGTCTCGCGGAACCGACGAGCTGTGCGCGCGTCCGGGCTGAAGTCGTCCGGCAGGCAGCGGCTCTCAGCGGTCCCCGCGCGTCAGGGCCGCGGAGGGCGCGCCAGACAGCCCCTCCTCACAGCCTTGCCACCGCCGCTGCTGCTGCAGCTGCTGGCCCATGTTGTATTTTCCTCGCCTCTCTGCCCTCCTCCTCCGGGCAAGCGGCGTCGTTTGGGCGGCAGCAGCAGCGGCAACCCGCCTCAGATCACCTGACACGGACCCACTGCCGCAGCCGTAAATACCCCAGCCCAGGCAGCAGCAAGAAGAAGCTGGTGGCAGCGGCAGGTTAGGGGTTAGGGGCGCAAATTACTTGCCTTGCCCTGGGTTAGGGGGCGCAAATTACTTGCCTTGCCCCGGGTGCTGACAACCCACACTACGCCACTGGTATCACTTCACTCGGCAGAGCGGGGGTGCCACTGTGCTATTCCCCCCCCCCAACACACAGGAAGGTGCCATTGGTCCACCTAGCTGAGTAGGTCTACACCACTGTTCTTCAACCTTGGGTCCAAAAACACTGTTGGACTACAAAGCCCATCATCCACAGCCAGCTTAGGCAATGGTCATGGATGATGGGAGTTGTAGTCTAACAACATCCGGGGACCCAGTAGGTTAGATGACACCCAAAAGATGCTTCATGAAGCCATGGCTCATTGGTGGGGAGGCTTTGCCCCCCCCCAAGCATGTTTGACCACAACTCCCATCATCCCAGAGCTGTGAGGCACATAGCAGCCAAAATGTTATTTAAGGTAACTTACGATATTCCCGAATCGGACCTACACCAGAAAGGTAGCCCTCCCCATCATTCCTTTAAAATAAATTCACTATTAATTTATCGTTTATACATTTAACAAGGGACAGAGAAAGCGAAGAAACGAGGTGAATTAAAAAAGAAAAGGGAAAGGGAACGCAATCATAATAATATGCAAATAAATTACTAACTACAGCAGTAAAATATTAGAGGCAGGAATGCTTCTGAATGCCAGAATGCCACAGGAGAGGAGAAGGATCTTGTGTTCAAATCCTGATTGCAGGTTCCCCACAGGCTTCTAGCTGGCTGCCGTGAGAACAGGGTACTGGGTCGGGGGGTGGCCATAGGCCTCATCTAGCAGGACATCCTTATTTTCTTAAATCGCCCTGCGGACACAGCAACCATCCAGACATGGATCTTAAATTGAACATCAGCCCTCCAGGCGCCATGTTGTTGTTGTTTAGTTGTTTAGTCGTCTCCAACGCTTCGTGACCCCATGGACCAGAGCATGCCAGGCACTCCTGTCTTCCACTGCCTCCTGCAGTTGGTCAAACTCATGCTAGGAGCTTTGAGAACACTGTCCAACCATCTCACCCTCCGTCGTCCCCTTCTCCTTGGGCCCTCCATCTTTCCCAACATCAGGGTCTTTTCCCAGGAGTCTTCTTCTCTTCTCATGAGGTGGCCAAAGTCTTGGAGCCTCAGCTTCAGGATCTGTCCTTCCAGTGAGCACTCAGGGCTGATTTCCTTCAGAATGGAGAGGTTTGATCTTCTTGCAGTCCATCGGACTCTCAAGAGTCTCCTCCAGCACCAGAATTCAAAAGCATCAATTCTTCGGCGATCAGCCTTTTTTATGGTCCAGCTTTCACTTCCATACATCACTACTGGGAAAACCAGAGCTTTAACTATCCAGACCTTTGTTGGCAAAGGTGCCAGGCGCCATAGAGGAATCCAAACAAGTTTGATGCCTACATGAAACAAGTCGCTGAAGCGCTGAGGCCCTCAGACCATTGTGTGATAGTTGGCGGGTGCTTATCCTTCCAACGCATACCTCTCAGAGCCAGGTCCCCTTCTGTTGTCCCATCAGCCATGACGACTGAGGCCGAGGGGGTTCCTCAACCACCCCACATGCCTCCTCTGCCTAATGACAGGACCGGCTCTGGCCCAACCTAAACAGAATGCCAACCTGGTGTACAGCAGCTCTGAAAAGACTGGAAGTTTTGTTTCTGGCCCTTTCCCTAATGATTCCCTGTGTGAAGTCCATCTTTTTCAGAGTTGCCCCTCTCTGGGTTGGCATTTTTCTTCAGATATCCACCGTGATTCTGAGTTCCCTTTCTTGGGTAGTTACCACCACCCCAGGCCCCTGTCAGTGCATATTTGAGTGGGGGGGGGGGTTACATCGCTTTAAATTTACATTGTATTTCCTTTCCCATTTTAACCCCCATTCCCCCGGTTTGGAAAAATCCTTTTGGAGCATCTTACCATCCTTTTAGGGATGTGGGTGGCGCTGTGGGTTAAACCACAGAGCCTAGGACTTGCCGATCAGAAGGTCGGCGGTCCGAATCCCTGTGACGGGGTGAGCTCCCATTGCTCGGTCCCTGCTCCTGCCCACCTAGCAGTTTGAATGCACGTCAAAGTGCAAGTAGATAAATACCATATTTTTTGCTCTATAAGACTCACTTTTTCCCTCCTAAAAAGTAAGGGGAAATTTGTGTGCGTCTTATGGAGCGAATGCAGGCTGCGCAGCTAACCCAGAAGCCAGACAGCAAGAGGGATCACTGCTTTCACTGCACAGCGATCCCTCTTGCTGTTCTGGCTTTTGAGATTCAGAATATTTTTTTTCTTGTTTTCCTCCTGCCAAAACTAGGTGCGTCTTGTGATCTGGTGCGTCTTATAGAGCGAAAAATACGGTACCGCTCTGGCGGGAAGGTAAACGGCGTTTCCATGCACTGCTCTGGTTTGCCAGAAGCGGCTTAGTCATGCTGGCCACATGACCCGGAATCTGTATGCCGGCTCCCTCAGCCAATAAAGCGAGATGAGCGCCGCAACCCCAGAGTCGGCCACGACTGGACCTAATGGTCAGGGGTCCTTTACCTTTACCTTTACCATCCTTTGGGGGGGGGATGTCACCTGCAAACGTGGGTCACCTCACTTCTTATCCCTAACTTGAGCAAGTTCAGAAGTACAAGTCCCACTTCAGTTTCTTAGAGGACACCTACAGTGGTGCCTCGCAAGACGAAATTAATCCGTTCCGTGAGGCTCTTCGTATAGCGGTTTTTTCGTCTTGTGAAGCAAGCCCATTGACAGCGGATTAGCGTTATTAGCGGTTTAGCGGCTTTTAGCGGATCAGCTGATAAGCGGCTTAGGGCTTAGGAAAAGGGGGGGGAAAGGGGGGGAAACCCGCAGGAACTCGCAAGACATTTCGTCTTGCGAAGCAAGCCCATAGGGAAATTCGTTTTGCGAAGCGCCTCCAAAATGGAAAACCCTTTCGTCTAGCGGGTTTTCTGTCTTGCGAGGCATTCGTCTTCCGGGGCACCACTGTACTTCCTACATCTCTCCAGTGTGAGAACTGTGAATTTGGTCCAGATCTGTGCTTCCTGTTCTTTAACCAATTCTCCATCCCTACTCATCCTCTCACTCGGTTGCTCCTAAGATTACGAAAAAACCTTTGGAACTTGTTGAAACCTCTTTTAAAGTCCAAGTGCACAATGTCTACCCGATCAACACTCTCCTCCTGCTTATTGATACCCTCAAATCACCCAAAAATGTTAGAGAGGCGGGACTTCCTGTTACGGAAGCCATGCTGCTTTTTCTTCAGCAAGGCTTGTTCTTCTTCATGCTTGATCATCTGAGGCCTTCTGCCAGTTTACCTGGAACGCCGCATTAAGCTAACTTGTCTGTAATTTCCCAGATGCTCCCTAGATCTCCTTTAAAAAAAATAAAATAAATCAGTGTTAGTTTGGCTACTTTCCAGTCCTCTGATACGAAGACTGACCTAGGATCAAGTTAACATATTTTCGTTAGAGGATCAGCAGTTTTGCATTCAAGTTCTTGGGAGGATGCTATGTATATCTACGGAACGATTTGTCAATTGTTCGTTTTGCCAAACCTCTGCTTACCTGACACAAAATCGGTTTTTCAGTGGGTTCAGACAAGGGTGTGTGTGTGTCCTACATCATCTTAAATTAGACACAGATTAATCCTCCATGTTCTATAACCTCCATGTTCCTGTCTTTCGCTCTCTTGCTGCCTAGTGGTCTAGCCACCCCAGCCCCTGATGCTTTAAATACTGTATTTTTCGCTCTATAAGACACACTAGACCATAAGACACACCTAGTTTTTGGAGGAGGAAAACAAGACAAAAAATATTCTGAATCCCAGAAGCCAGAACAGCAAGAGGGATCACTGTGCAGTGAAAGCCGCAATCCCTCTTGCTGTTCTGGCTTCTGGGATAGCTGCGCAGCCTGCTTTCGCTCCATAAGACGCACACACATTTCCCCTTACTTTTTAGGAGGGAAAAAGTGAGTCTTATAGAGCAAAAAATACGGTGTACTGTTTTGGTTGGCCTTAATGCCTTTATCAACACGCTGCCCAGATTTCCTCTTCACTTCCTTGCTCGCCAAGTCACTTTTGCTTCTCCAGGTTTTGTGCTTCTCCTTTTTCTGTTCTCCGCAATTGGGCAAGCCTTCAGTTTTTTTGAAAGAAGCCTTTCTTCCCCTTTTCATAGCTTCCTCGACGCTGCTAGTTAACCACATTGGCATCCGCTTCAACTTGACGGCATTAAAAAAAATTTAAAAATTAGCTTAAGCCTCTACTCGTGTGGCTTTAAATAAGCTCTGTGCAGTTTGGAGAGATTTTACCGGCTTTATCTTCCCTTTCAGCTTTCTTTCTATTGCCTCCCTCATTATGGAGAAGTTTATTCTTTTGAAGTCGAATGCGACTGTGCTTGGAATCATATCTGGCTGTTGTCTGCTTGTGTTTATGTTGAAATGCGTTGCTGGTTGCTGCTTCCAGTCAGTTCAACGATATGCCCATCTCATACCAGGTTCTAGGTGGTGCTTCTTCCATTATTATTATTATTAATTAAAATTTTATACCGCCCTTCATCCAAAGATCACAGGGCCGTTTGCAACATATTAATATAACACTTCTCTTGACGCATTCCTTTTTCGATAACAATTTTTCTTAGTTTTCAATTACAACAATCCAATAATATCCTCATTATAACAATGCCAAATTATAATACAATTAGTAATGCCGGTCATTGCCAAATTATACAATTTAGGTGCACCCCCCTGTGTGATTGAACTGATGGTTTGATTATTCTCTTTGTTTCTGCATTCCTTATAAATTTCAATTACACTCCAGTCAAAATACCAATCCCTTATACCGCAACTGCAGTTTTAACTACTCCATCTCAAGATCACACTTAGAATTCTGGTTGGGGGAAATGTGGAATTGTGCTTCTCCAGGGCTCAAATTATTTTTCCGATTCAGTATTCCTGCTCACAGTAGGTGTAAGAGGTAATTTAGGTCATAACTGCACCATGAGCCAAAAACCCTGTCATAGCAGTCCTGGGGAATCCTGGGAAGTGTAGTTTGTTAACCTTGCTGGGAATCGTAGCTCTGTGAGGTCAGCAACCATCCACAAACTACAGTCCCCAGGAGTCTTTGCGGGATGTAGAGAAGCTGTGACGAAGTGGTACAAGAGCACTCTAAATGGATGTTGTGTCTGTGACGGACTGATGCTGGAGAGGCAACTTACACACCGTCCGAAAACAGGATGAAAGAGGGGTCAGATTTGTATAAAGTCTGTATATTCTGATTCATATACAAATTTAGAAAGAATTGCTGAAATTTAGATAGAAGTACGATACATCACGCCATAGTGAGGGAAGCTGTGTTTGTTGTGGAAGTGCTAACTGTTGACAGGCAATTTTGCTCTCCCTTCTTAGGGTTTTGTACTGTTTTTGTACTGGACAGCCTTTCAGATAGAGGAGCGGCTGTCTAAAGTAGGGCAGCTGGCTGCAGTTGCTTAATACTACTACTACTAATAAGTTTATTATTTATACCCTGTCCATTTGGCTGGGCTTCTCCAACCACTCTAGGCAGCTCCCAACAAAATATTAAAATACAGTAATGCATCAAACATTAAAAGCTTCCCTAAACAGGGCTGCCTTCAGATGTCTTCTGAAAGTCTGGTAGTTGTTGTTCTCTTTGACATCTGGTGGGAGGGCGTTCCACAAGGCGGGTGCCACTACTGAGAAGGCCCTCTACCTGGTTCCCTGTAACTTGGCTTCTTGCAGTGAGGGAACCGCCAGAAGGTCCTCGGCGCTGGACCTCAGTGTCAGGGTAGAACGATGGTGGTGGAGACGCTCCTTCAGATATACTGGATCGAGGCCATTTAGGGCTTTAAAGGTCAGCACCAACACTTTGAATTGTGCTCGATGTGCTCCTGACTCCTCCTCTGACATGCCAAATTCTCTTTCCCGTCGAGGATTTCCTAAAGCGAACCAGGAAACTGTGGTTTGCGAACCAACCGTGGTCTCAAGGCATCTAGGGCCGGCTAGTCTCAGTGCAGATGCAACAGTAAACTGCGGTTATAGCAAACTATGGGAGGGAGAAGGGGAATTTGCATGTTAGGTGGGAAGAGGAAAGGGGAGCCTGCAAGCTTCTGCCACATTCCTGCTTGTGAAACCATGGTTTGGCGTGCAGAGAGGATTGCCCCTGAAACCAGATCGCTGTCACCGTCAGGAGAGTCGAGGCTCTTACAGCTTCACATCTGAAATTCCGAGACCTGCAAAATGTCTCAGCCCACGCTGCTCCTTGATGCGCCAGCACGGAGGAATAATTTATAAAGATGCCATCAGTAATCCAAAACACGGACCTCTCTGCTGGGACTGGCTCTTAAAGAGCGTTCAGGAAAATGCAGATGTGTGCGGCGCAGAGCAAATAGGAATCCATCTCAAATCACCCCCCACCCCCATCTCACATGCACAGCGCTAATGCTGCTTTTAACCAAAGCACACCAGCTCTAAGCGCCCATTTAAATCCCCTAATCCGGCTCAAAACAAAATTGCAAAGGTGACCCTACCAAAAGACTAAAAGGACACGCCGCAGGTTGGTGTTGCTGTGTGTATATTTTTTATTAAAAGGCTGCAGGCATCTGCTAGGGCTTTCGGTGTGAAGCAAAGGGGCATTTGTTGCTTCAAGCCTTACGATATGCATTGGCAAAACTTCCTCCCGTCTTGAGGTTTTGTTGCCCAAGAGCCTCTCTGGGTGTTTTTCTGTGTTTTTTTGTGGGGGAGTGGGGTGGGTTGCTTTCTCCCCCACCCCTTTTTCTTGAGACATACACAGTTCAGACAGGAAGAAGCCAAGACATAGAAATCTAAAAATGAACACCGTTTCCCCTTTTCCCTGAGCATAATTGCTCACGAGAGAAATTAGGTCACAGCACCCCAATCCTTTCTTCCCAAAAAAGGGCACTGTTAGGGTTGCTGCTGTTGCGATCTATTTGTCCCGCCTTCGCGCTGATTTGGGGAGGGGCCTTGGCACCCTCTGATGGGGTATAGAATCATAGTCTCATGGAACCATAGGCTTGGAAGGGACCCCAAGGGACATCTAGACCAACCCCCAGCAATGCAGGAATCTCAACTGAAGCATTCATGAGAGATGGCCTCCCAACCTCTGCTTAAAAACCTCCAAGGATGGAGTGTTCGCCACCTCCTGAGGGAGGCCAGCTCCTTACTGCCGGAAAGTTCTTTTCGATGTTTAGTTGGAATCTCTTTTCTTGTAACTTGAAGCCATGGGTTCGAGTCCCACCCTCCAGAGCAGGAGAAAACAAGTTTTCCCCACCTTCCACATGACAGCCGTTCAGATATTTGAAGATGGCTCCTCTTTTCCAGGCTAAAGATACCTAGCTTCTTCAAGCATTCCTCATCAGGCTTGGTTTCCAGACCCTTGATCATCTTGGCTGCCCTCTTCTGCACACACATTCCATCTTAAATGTGGCACCCATAACTGGGCACAGTCAGTGGCGTAGCGTGGGTTGTCAGCACCCGGGGCAAGGCAAGTAATTTGCACCCCTAACCCCTAACCTGCCGCCGCTGCCAGCTTCTTGCTGCTGCCTGGGCTGGGGTTATTTACGGTAAGGTATCCACAGCGGCGGCAGCGGGTCCGTGTCAGGTGATCTGAGGCGAGTTGCCGCTGGCGCTGCCGCCCAAACGACGCCGCTTGCCCGGAGGAGGAGGGCAGAGAGGCAAGGAAAATGCAACATGGCCCTGCAGCTGCAGCAGCGGCTGCGGGGCTGTGAGGAGGGGCTGCCTGGCGCGCCCTCGACGCGCGGGGACTGCGGCGAGCACTGAGAGCCACTGCCTGCCGGACGCCTTCACCCCGGACGAGCGCACAGCTCGTCAGTTCCGCGAGACATGGGGCTCTGCTACAGCCTGCGCCCGAGGCTCTTCGGCGACTCCGGAGGCGGCAAGCGCCCCCCCCAGATGTTGCGCCCGGTGTGGCCGGCCCCCCTGCACCCCCCACGCTACGCCACTGGGCACAGTATTCCAGCTGTGGTCTTGAGCAAGGCAGAATTTGGGTGGCGCTATTACTTCTCTTTATCCGGCCGCTATACTTCTGCTGATGCAGCCTAGAATAGCATTAGCTATTTTGGTGATGCATCACATTGTTGACTCATGTTCAGCTTGTGGTCCACCAAGACCCCTAGAATCCTTTTCACATGTACTGCTGGCAAGCCAGCAGTCCCCCATCTTAGATTTGTGCGCCTGGTTCTTCCTGCCTAAATGCAGAACCTGACATTTGTCCCTACTGAAATTCATTTTGTCAGTTTGGGCTCCAGTTCTCCAACCTATTAAGGCCACCTCGAATCCTGATTCTGTCTACTGTGGCGTTGGCTACCCCTCCCGGTTTGGTGCCACCTGCAGATTTGATGAGCATCCCCTCAATTCCTATTTTGGGAGAGCTGGCACCTAGCAGGCCACACTCTGGTTCTCTGTGTAAAGTGGAAATTGTTGCAGCGTTAGGGTGGCAGACCCTGGCAATAGTCTCACCGTACTACTTTCTGGAGCTTGGCCCTGCCTCCAAGGAGCTGGGGGGAAAGTGCACGGTTTCCCCCCCCCCCCCACCTCTGGCTGGGCTGAGAGAATGAATGTGAGCGGCTCGGGGTATTGAAAGAGGCCGAGTCAGACCAATGAATCACACAGATTCAGCAGCCATCTTCCCCTGGGGACGGGTGTTTGGTGCCCGTAATACCCATTACACAGTTTGGGAAGTAGATGGTGATTTAAGAGATTGATGGCAGAGAAGGGCAATTGTTGGCTAACAGCTAAACCAGGTGATTCAAAACGTCAGCGATCAGAAGCAAGTTGCCTCTGAACAGCAGTTGCTGCGGGAGACCTTTGCTGCCTTGTGGGAGAAGAAAAGTCTCAGGAGTAATTATTATTATTATTATTATTATTATTATTATTATTATTATTTATACCCTGCCTAACTGGCTGGGTTTATCCAGCCACTCTGGGCAGCTTCCAATGGAATATCAAAATATAATAATCTATTAAACATTAAAAGCTTCCCTAAACAGGGCTGCTTTGATTTTTAGAAGACATCTGGTCTTCTAAAAATCTGGTAGTTGTTTTTCTCGTTGACATCTGGTGGGAGGGCGTTCCACAGGGCGGGTGCCACTACTGAGAAGGCCCTCTGCCTGGTTCCCTGTAACTTGGCTTCTTACAGCAAGGGAACTGCCAGAAGGCCCTCGGAGCTGGACCTCAGTGTCCGGGCTGAATGATGGGGTGGGGAGGCTCCTTCAGTAAACCATACACAAATCCGGAGTCCTTGAGACAGTTGGATGGCGCCTTGTTCACCTCCTTAGAATCCTAGAATCATAGAGTTGGAAGAGACCACAAGGGCCATCGAGTCCAACCCCCTGCCAAGCAGGAAACACCATCAGAGCACTCCTGACATATGGTTGTCAAGCCTCTGCTTAAAGACCTCCAAAGAAGGAGACTCCACCACACTCCTTGGCAGCAAATTCCACTGTCAAACAGCTCTTACTGTCAGGAAGTTCTTCCTAATGTTTAGGTGGAATCTTCTTTCTTGTAGTTTGGATCCATTGCTCCGTGTCCGCTTCTCTGGAGCAGCAGAAAACAACCTTTCTCCCTCCTCTATGTGACATCCTTTTATATATTTGAACATGGCTATCCTATCACCCCTTAACCTCCTATTCTCTAGGCTAAACATGCCCAGCTCCCTTAGCCGTTCCTCATAAGGCATCGTTTCCAGGCCTTTGACCATTTTGGTTGCCCTCCTCTGGACACGTTCCAGTTTGTCAGTGTCCTTCTTGAACTGTGGTGCCCAGAACTGGACACAGTACTCCAGGTGAGGTCCAGCAACTCCTGTAGTTGAGTTGGTGCCCAACGCCTTGCTCAGCTTTCCTTTGGACCACATCAGTGAGACAGGCAGGAGGGTCTTGTTGTCTGGGCACCCAGGACCCCCATACACCCTGGCCAGGCTTGCGCGCCAGGGAGGTCACTTTCGTGCTGCTAGTGCGGCTGTTTGTGACTTCACCCCTGGAGGCACACTTCATTGTCTCTGGAGACAGACGGATGCCAAGCACGCAATCCAGCGCATAGGTCGACTATGGAATTGGCTCCCACATGGTGTGGTGATGCCATCAACTTCGACCGGGCGAAAAGAGGATCAGAGAAATTTATTCTCACGTTCTTACACCTAGATATACTGGAGGGGTTGTGCCTCAGACCCTAGAGCAGGGGTCGGCAACCTGCGGCTCCGGAGCCGCATGCGGCTCTTTAACGCCTTTGCCGCGGCTCCGGCAAGCCTCACGCCCCAAGCCTCGCGCGCCCGACGGGAGCTCCTGCCGGGCGCGCAAGGCATGCAGACACTCCCGAAGCACGGGGAGCCCTCCAGAGGGCTCCCTGTGCTTCGGGCAACAGGCTGCCGCCCCAAGCCTCGCGCGCCCGACGGGAGCTCCTGCCGGGCGTGCAAGGCTTGCAGACACTCGCCCGAAGCACGGGGAGCCCTCCGGAGGGCTCCCTGTGCTTCGGGCAACAGGCTGCCGCCCCAAGCCTCGCGCGCCCGACGGGAGCTCCTGCCGGGCGCGCAAGGCTTGCAGACACTCGCCCGAAGCACGGGGAGCCCTCCGGGGGGCTCCCTGTGCTTCGGGCGGCAGGGTGCCGCCCCAAGCCTCGCGCGCCCGACGGGAGCTCCTGCCGGGCGCGCAAGGCTTGCAGACACTCGCCCGAAGCACGGGGAGCCCTCCGGAGGGCTCCCTGTGCTTCGGGCGGCAGGCTGCCGCCCCAAGCCTCGCGGGCCCGACGGGAGCTCCTGCCGGGCGCGCAAGGCTTGCAGACACTCGCCCGAAGCACGGGGAGCCCTCCGGAGGGCTCCCTGTGCTTCGGGCGGCAGGCTGCCGCCCCAAGCCTCGCGCGCCCGACGGGAGCTCCTGCCGGGCGCGCAAGGCTTGCAGACACTCGCCCGAAGCACGGGGAGCCCTCCGGAGGGCTCCCTGTGCTTCGGGCGGCAGGCTGCCGCCCCAAGCCTCGCGCGCCCGACGGGAGCTCCTGCCGGGCGTGCAAGGCTTGCAGACACTCGCCCGAAGCACGGGGAGCCCTCCGGAGGGCTCCCTGTGCTTCGGGCGGCAGGCTGCCGCCCCAAGCCTCGCGCGCCCGACGGGAGCTCCTGCCGGGCGCGCAAGGCTTGCAGACACTCGCCCGAAGCACGGGGAGCCCTCCGGAGTGCTCCGCGTGCTTCGGGCGGCAGGCTGCCGCCCCAAGCCTCGCGCGCCCGACGGGAGCTCCTGCCGGGCGCGCAAGGCTTGCAGACACTCGCCTGAAGCACGGGGAGCCCTCCGGAGGGCTCCCTGTGCTTCGGGCAACAGGCTGCCGCCCCAAGCCTCGCGCGCCTGGCGGGAGCTCCCGCCAGGCGCGCAAGGCTTGCGGACACTCGCTGGGGCTGCAGGCTGCTGCCCGCAAGCCTTGTGAGCCTGTGGGAACTCCCGCCGGGCTTGCAAGGCTTGCGGATAGCTTCCTGAAGCCTGGAGAGCGAGAGGGGTCGGTGCGCACCGATGCCTCTCGCTCTCCAGGCTTCAGCAAAAGCCTGCATTCGCACCATAGGACGCACACAGATTTCCCCTTCATTTTTGGAGGGGAAAAGTGCGTCCTATGGAGCGAAAAATACGGTATATAGCATGTCTTTGTTGCTGGCTGATTTGCTGCTATTGCTTTGCAATTTGCAGCTACTGTTTTGAAGGGGAGTGAAGAACACACACTCAAAAAAAGGTAACTTGTTAATATAATGTTTATTTCTATGAGGAGGAGTAATTCTGAGGGGTCAAACAAAAAATAATTAAAAAGTGTCAAAAAAGTTATTTTTATAATGACGAGGATAACATTGGGCTAAGAAACAATGTATGCAGTGTTATATTTGTTTTAAATGTCGCAATGGTTTTGCGGCTCCCAGTTGTTGTTTTTTCTTCGGAAACAGGTCCAAGTGGCTCTTTTTGTCTTAAAGGTTGCAGACCCCTGCCCTAGAGGCTTGTTGTGTGAAGCACTACAGAGCTATGGCCCGTCCCCCTATTGAGGGAAGGGCATGCTGTGTACGCTCAGAGGCACTCTTTTTGCCGTCCGCTCTGCATGTGCTCAGGAGACGAATCCCGGGTTTCTTGGCTACTTACAGCTCGATGGAACGAGGGATTCTTCAGATGAACAGTTGTGAGAATGGGGCTAGGTGGTTGTCGTGAGCTCTCAGTACAAAAACATGATCAGGGGTCAGCAAACTTTTTCAGCAGGGGGCCGATCCACTGTCCCTCAGACCTTGTGGGGGGCCGGACTATATGTTGCCATGATTATGACCTGCATTTTTGGCAAAAACATTTACTGGGACCAACCCCAATGTTGCCCGAAAGTGATATTTTTTGGGGCGGGAGTGTTCCTTCATACACCTACGCTGCTTCCTTTGCGTTTTACACATTGACAGTTATTATTTCTCTCGTAAGGTGGGGTGGAGGCTGGGGGGCTGAGGTAAGTGCGCCATTCCCGTCAGCCCTGGAAAGTGTGTGCGCATGCTTGGGTGAAGGGAAAAGCCATTGGCCACACTAAGTCAGGCCGGCGCCGCTCAGGCAAAAACATTCTTTTCCCCATGTGAGGGAAGACGAGGGGGCGGCAGCTATTTACCCTTCCATGGTTCACACCGTGTAGCTAACAAGCGGCCTCACCAGCAGAGCGCATAAGTGCTTTGGAGTGCAGCCGCCCAGGCGCTCCCTGTGTGCTGGTCCCGGGGGGAAGGTTACCGTTGGCGTAGTCAAAGTCCGGTCCCGGGTCAATAGCCTGGAAACAGTTCCGAAGGAGCAGGGCGAGGTCCGAAGCAGGAATCCGGGCGGGGACGGGAACACTGGAGGAACAGGACTGGATGCTGGCCGAAACAGCTCTTCATCGACATTGCTCCCGCAACCTGGGACCGGGCTGACTGGCCTTTATCTTCTTTGAGGCCAGGGGCGGTCCCGGCCCCCAGGAGACCCGCCTCTCCTGGCCTTAAGGCGAGCACTCCTCCTGGGAGAAACCAGTTCCCTTCGCCTCTCTGCCCTGAGCCTCGGCAGTTCAGGAGAGGCTGAAGGGTTACTGGGCCCAGGGGGAGACTCACCTGCAGGCACTGAGTCCTCAACCACCTCTGGAGCCAGAGTGGAATCACCTGGTGCCTGGCTCCTGAGGATCCGGCACAGGTGCAGGCGCTTCAGAATCAAGGCCCTGCCCCAGTTCAGCCGGCCCTGGAGGCGGGGACTCCTGTGCAGGCTGGGATTCCTCTGGTTCAGCCTCTGAATCGGAATCCCAGGCCATCACACCCTGCTTCCTTTAGCGGGGAGCGCCACCGCCACAGACACCAGTGGGCTTTGCTTCCGAGGCACCTCCAAGCCCCTGTCGCTGTAGCTGCCCTTCCTGAGGTCAGTCGCTGGCAGTTCCATGGAGGAAATCCGAACTGTGGCTCCTTTTCCCTCGTCCCTACTCCCCACCCTGGAAGAAAAGATTGTCGTGCGCGTGCGACGGACAGAGAAGGGGCTTGTCTCAAACAGCCGCCTGCCTCGCTTTTGACCCCCAAGCCTGGCTGAGTTGCAAAAACCATGGAGCACACATGTTATGCTGGCTGCCTGGATTCCCGGGCCGGATCTAGAAGGCAATTGGGCCTGACCCGGCCTGTGGACCTTAGTTTGCTGACCCATGAGTATGATCTTGTGCTAAAGCAGCGGTTCTCAACCTGTGGGTCCCCAGATGTCGTTGAACTACAACTCCCATCACCCCTAGCTAGCAAGGCCAGAGCTCAGGGATGATGGGAGTTGTAGTCCAACAACATCTGGGCACCCACAGGTTGAGAACCGCTATGCTAAAGGAAGGCATTGATCCTAATCTATGGGGATGCTCATAACTGCAGAGCAGTGACTGCCCAGGCAAGAGGAAGGAGGTCGGGAATCCCAAGCAGACTAGAAGGCAAGCGAAGGCAGGGATCAGCACCTTGGAGAGCGATCTAGGTGTGAGTTTCAGGACCATGGCCAGCGATCCTGCAGCAGAGGTAGGACATACATGTTGTCTCAGCAGAGCAACTGGCAGAGGCCTTGAGCTATGCATTTATTGACTGAGGCTCTGCCCCCTGAGAGTTGCGTCGGGCCAAGTAAAGAGCTGCTGCCTTCCTCTTTGACCAGCGGTTGGAGGGTGCAGAGAACCTCTTTCAGTCTGAGGACTGTGTTCCATGACGAGCAGCCCTCGGGTTGTAGGCAGGGCCAGAGGCAGAAAGTGGGCAGAATGACAGAGGCATCTCTTTCTTTCATGTAGTTGGTGATTGCAGCCATGAAAAGGCCAGCGGTTCCTACAACCCCTACGCTTATCTCTCCCATTCTTCATCCAGGCAAGCAAGAGGTGTTGTCACACACCCGGGGAGGCTCCCGAAGGCCTGATATAGAGAGCTGCAGAGCCACATTCCCATCCTGCCCACGATCTTGGGGCTTCATAGAATGGTTGAGTTGGAACAACTCATCTAGTCATCTAGTCCAATCCCCTGCAATACATGAATAGTAGTTCTCAGTTCAAGCAGTGCAGATGTCTCCTCCGGGTTCTTCTGCTCCTCCAGAGTCAGCGGCGTAGCGTGGGTTGTCAGCACCCGGGGCAAGGCAAGTAATTTGCGCCCCCCTAACCCGGGGCAAGGCAAGTAATTTGCGCCCCTAACCCCTAACCTGCCACTGCCGCCAGCTTCTTCTTGCTGCTGCCTGGGCTGGGGTATTTACGGTAAGGTAGCCACGGCGGCGGCGGCGGGTCCGTGTCAGGTGATCTGAGGCGAGTTGCCACTGGTGCTGCCGCCCAAATGACGCCGCTTGCCCGGAGGAGGAGGAGGAGGGCAGAGAGGCGAGGAAAATGCAACATGGCCCAGCAGCTGCAGCTGCAGCAGCGGCGGCGGGGCTGTGAGGAGGGGCTGCCTGGCGCGCCCTCCGCGGCTCTGACGCGTGGGGACCGCGGCGAGCGCTGAGAGCCGCTGCCTGCCAGACGCCTTCAGCCCGGACGCGCGCACAGCTCGTCGTTTCCGTGAGACATGGGGCTCTGCTACAGCCTGCGCCCGAGGCTCTTCGGCGACTCCGGAGGCGGCGAGCGCGCCCCCCCAGATGTTGCGCCCGTTGCGGCCGGCCCCCCCTGCACCCCCCACGCTACGCCACTGTCCAGAATGTCTGTCATGCCCTCCACCAGCTCCAGTCAGCACACCTAATGGTCAGGGAGAATGGAAACTGTACTTCAACAGCGTCCGGAGGGGACCCTGCTGCCTTCCTTGAAGCTGCGCACTCCTATGCTGGGGGCCAGGTCGGTTGGTGGAAGCCACAACACTTAAGCCAGTTTGAAAAACCGTGAGGAAAATGGCCTTCGTGTGGCATGGCCACTCCTAGTGCTGTTACTTGCCTTTTATATTCCTTCATTTTGCCAACACTCTCCCTAACGGTCTTCAGCCAAATTTTATTGCCCATCTAGGCCTCGCCAGCAGCAATATTGGTTCCTTTCTCTCTCGGTTTCCCTAAGATGGGGAAACCACCCAGGGGGGAAGCGGGTTTGATATTGCTGGAGCATTAGAAGCCGTCTCGGGTAACATTAGTTTTTCCACCACACTGGCTTGGATCTTGTCCCAAAATAACAAGCTGAGGTATCAGACTGTAGTAATATCGCAGGCTAATTTCTTAGCAGAAGGTGTATTCTCCGATCTTAATGTCATCTCTAAAACAGATGGCAAACACTCGTTGCTCTGCGGGGAAGGGGAGAACTCTGCATTTGCTCAGAGGCATATTATCGTTGTCACTATTATTTTTATTTTTATTTTTATATTTATTCATTCATTCATTCCCTATGGGGAAGGGCTTTTAGCTCAGAGCATGGAGCATCTATTTTGCAAGCAGAAGGTCTCAGGTTCAGTCCCTGATAGGATTGGAGGGAGCCATGCCTGAAACCTGCAACAGCGGCTGCCAGTCAGTGCAGACAGTACTAAACTACAGCTAGTGTAAGGTAGCTTTCCATGATCTTATATTGTTCCATTGTCGTTAGCGGTATTTAGCTATCATTATTATTCTCAGTATTGCGCGGATTAATCAATCAAGCTTTAGTTTGAGTCGGAATCCGCTCATTCTCTCTTTGTCATTTTCATCCTGGGGGAGGGGAACCCCACCCAGTGTGGAAATGTTGTAAGGGGAGAAGATTCACCAGTGGGATTTCTGCCTGTCGTGCGGCTGCTACGTAGAGGTAACATGAGGCAAACTGAGCCAGTTGTTGGACTCCAACTCTCGTCAGCCCAAGCCGGCATGGCCGTTAGAGTAAGGCATTATGGGAGTTGTAGTTCAGGGCAGGGCAATCTTAAATAAGGCCTGTTAGTAAGCCTGACTGACTCACTAGCAGGGATGTGGGCCACAGATTTGTTTCGTTTCTCTCTTGTTTCTTTTCTCCCCCCCCCCCATTCCTATTATGTTTTATGGTAATTTTATTCATGTTAGCAGCCCTAACATGTCAGGACCAATTTGTCTCGGCCGCCAGGCCTGTCACCTCCAATGCTTCGCCCCAGTTCCCTGCACACCCAGCCGAGGACACCACACACACAAAACACACACATACAAACACACGCTCATTCTCTTTCTCTCAGCTCACACCAGACAGAGGCGGCCGGTGGCCTCAGTTTACCCCGAGGCATTGTGAGTCGGAAAGAAGCGGTAGTGGGGGACTGTTTCATCCTGTACGCTTTTGCTTGGCTGAAGCGGAGAAGCTACCCGGAGCGAAGCGATTGATTGAATGGTGCCTGCCTGCCTCTGGCGGGTCGATCCGAGCTCCTGAAAAGTCCTCCCTTCAGCTCCCAGGACAACGCGATGGAGCAATGCCATGAAGAGGATTCTACCGGGCATGTGCAGAGCGCCTTCCTCTACACCACGTCGCTCCTTAACACATTTGGGACCCCCGGATCGGGGAACGTAATTTGCAGGAGCCCTTGAGCCCCGCCAGGACCTCTTCCTTTAGAAACTATGTCTAGGGTTTAATTTGATCAAGAGTGCAACATCTGAAGGCAGCCCTGTTTAGGGAAGTTTTTAATGTTTAATGCTGTATTGTGGTTTTTAATACTCGGTTGGGAGCTGCCCAGAGTGGCTGGGAAAACCCAGCCAGATGGGTGGGGTATAAATAATAAAGAAGAAGAAGAAGAAGAAGAAGAAGAAGAAGAAGAAGAAGAAGAAGAAGTTGGGTCTCTGGACCATAATAAAGATTGATTATTTATTTATTTATTTATTTATTTATTTATTATAATTAACCCCAGAATCTCTTTCTTTTAAAGTTTTTGCCACAAAGGCAGGGGCTTAGAATGCATGGAATCCGGATAAGAAAGAGACCACTATTACGTATTTTATTTACATTTTTTTCCAGCTTTTCTTATTCCCCCTTCTCTTTTATCTTCACAACAACCCTGTGTTGTAGGTTGGGCTTAAGAAAGTGGCTGGCTTAATGTCATCTAGTCAGCCTCATAGCTGTGTGGCGATTTGAATTTGGGCTAGGAAAGGGCTAAAAGGATGTAATTTGGGGGGAGTGCTTAATCTCTCCAGATTCTGTCACATTTTGTTTACCCTTGGTGTGCAGAGGCTGAAATCATGATTATAACTTTATATCCAGTGGGATATTTGTATGTTCTGGAAATGTTGCAAAATCTGCAGAATCTAATGTGTGGGGTTTTTTTTTGTTTTTTTAAAGAAAGTAATTTTCATATTTTGCTTTAGGACTCGATCTTTGAAAAGCTTAAATTCTTTAAGCAGTTGCGTAAACATTTTCCTGGAATACCCCAGGATTCCTCACAGGCAACTCTGAAAACTCTAAACTAGGAGAACTTATCAGTCTCTGAGTTCTCCCTTTTTGCAGACATGAAAAAATACGTTTAGAGGCAGCGGTTACCTTGGTGGGGGAGGGAAAGGCACTCTGCACAAGCTCAGTGGCACCCTTCTCATTTATTCGTTCCCAAAATCCCAGACCCTTGCTTTTCTTTGGAAAGCTGACCTGAAGTTCACCAAGGGAAGGGCAGACAGGGTAACTCAGCGACTGTCCTTCCTTCCTGACACTGGACAGCGGAGGCTCATTGGCTCTGGCTCCCCCTACTGGTTGCCTCCTTGCATTCTGCCCAACCAGCCCTATTGGGTCCCAGCCTCCGGATCCTAACCCACTCCGCTTCCTTTCCAGACAGCATCCGGAAATTCCTGAACCGGCCTCCCATCCACCTGCTGGTGAGGGTGAAGCTGGAAACCAAGCCGAAGAAAAGCGAGGACAGGGTGCTGGTGAGAGAATTCCCAGGGGGGGTTGGGGACCAGGTGGTGGTGGTGGTGGTGGTGAAATACTGTATTTTTCCATGTATAACACGACCTTTTTTTCCTGAATTTTTTTTTGGGTGATAAATTGAGGGTAATCTTATACACAGGTTAATAGGCTACGATCACTGCAGATGGTGACAGCAGTCACGAAATTAAAAGATGCCTGCTTCTTGGGAGAAAAGCAATGACAAACCTAGACAGCATCTTAAAAAGCAGAAACATCACCTTGCCCGCAAAGGTCCATATAGTTAAAGCTCTGGTTTTCCCAGTAGTGATGTATGGAAGTGAGAGCTGGACCATAAAGAAGGCTGATGGCCGAAGAATGGATGCTTTTGAATTCTGGTGCTGGAGGAGACTCTTGAGAGTCCCATGGACTGCAAGAAGATCCAACCTCTCCATTCTGAAGGAAATCAGCCCTGAGGGCTCACTGGAAGGACAGATCCTGAAGCTGAGGCTCTAAGACTTTGGCCACCTCATGAGAAGAGAAGAAGACTCCCTGGAAAAGACCCTGATGTTGGGAAAGATGGAGGGCACAAGGAGAAGGGGGTGACAGAAGACGAGATGGTGGGACAGTGTTCTTGAAGCTACCAGCATGAGTCTGACCAAACTGTGGGAGGCAGTGGAAGACAGGAGTGCCTGGCGTGTTCTGGTCCAGGGGGGTCACGAAGAGTCGGACACGACTAAATGACTAAACAACAAGAGTGAGGGCTGGCTGCAGGGAAATGTCGGATAGGAGACTGTTTACCCACTCTTCCCAGTTTAGGAAAAGTTTTTCATGAGTGCCAGTATACGGTGTATTACGGCACCAGTTCCGTCAGCCAGAGTGGGGGGGGGGGCGGATTCTGGAGAAGCTGCTCAAGAGCTCAGCAAACTTACAGATGAAGCTCAACAACTGCTGAGGGCTCCCCCAAAATAGGAGTCGTCTTATACATGGGACCGTGTTATACATGGGAAAATACAGTAATCCCGGTGGTAGCTGGACTGCTTTGCAAGCTGCTGGTGCCCAGGGCTGCTGGTGCCAAGGCTCTGCTCTGGCAGGTATCTGCAGGGAGGCCCCCTCACCCAATCCAGCTCGGTGGTCTTTGGACCCGCTTCCTCCTTTTCACCTCTGGAACCACCTGCCACTTGCTCTGGCATAGGTGATGGGGGGATCAGGAGGAAAAGCTGCTGTTGTTGTTATTATGTTATGTTATGTTATGTTGTTATGTTATGTTATGTTATGTTATGTTATGTTATGTTATGTTATGTTATGTTATGTTTTATGTTATGTTTTATGTTATGTTTGTATTTTATAAGTTTTCATTTCATTTTACTTTTTATGTTTATGTTTTATCTTACTTTAATGTTTTTATTCTATTGCTTTTATTTTATTTCAATTCATTTTCTTTTCTTTTCTTTTATTATAATTCCCAGTGCGTTTTTACTAAAAAATAAGTTTAGAGGTACTCTCATTTTGACTCAAGAAAATCACCATTTTGTAGTTCGAATCAGGGAAAATAAATGCAGTAAATGGACAAAAGTAAAAAGATTCACAAAATGTTTACGGGTATGTGTACCCCCGCGTACCCCCAGAAAAAAAAAGCACTGATAATTCCCATGGTGGGATAGCTCAGCTGGTAAAGCATGAGACTCTCAATCTCAGGGACCTGGGTTCGAGTCCCGCACTTGGCAAAAAGATTCCTGCATTGCAGAGGGTTGGACTAGATCAGTGTTTCCCAACCTCTGGTCTCCAGCTGTTTTTGGACTACAATTCCCATCATCCCTGACCACTGGTCTTGCTAGCTAGGGATGATGGGAGTTGTAGTCCAAAACAGCTGGAGACCAAAGGTTGGGAAACACTGGGCTAGATAACCCTCGTAGTCCCTTCCAGCTCTACATTTTTAAGAGTCTCTGTTATACTTATTTATATCTGTTGTTCTGAGGTGGGGGGAATAAAGAAGGGAGACTCTGCCTTGGGCCACAAATTGTAGGTCAACTTCACATCTCACTCTTGGGATTCTCCACCCTCCCCAGCCCAGAGATAATTCCCCCCTTCTCAGATATACTCCCCAATACATAGTTTATTTAATTTCATATGTGCATCTTCCTCCCCGTTTTATTTATCTTTACACTGCTGATTGTAAATAATATCTGTGTGGTGTACAAAGGAGTTTATAGAAACAAACAAAGAAAGAAAGAGCGGTATAAAAATTATTATTATTATTATTATTAATTTATCATCTTATATACTGGTGGCGCTGTGGGTAAAACCTCAGTGCCTAGGACTTGCCGATCGCATGGTTGGCGGTTCGAATCCCTGCGGCGGGGTGAGCTCCCGTCGTTCGGTCCCAGCGCCTGCCAACCTAGCAGTCCGAAAGCACGTCAAAGTGCAAGTAGATAAATAGGGACCGCTTACCAGTGGGAAGGTAAACGGCGTTTCCGTGTGCTGCTCTGGTGCCTGTTCGCCGGAGCAGCTTCGTCACGCTGGCCACGTGACCCGGAAGTGTCTGCGGACAGCGCTGGCTCCCGGCCTCTAGAGTGAGATGAGCGCACAACCCTAGAGTTTGTCAAGACTGGCCCATACGGGCAGGGGTACCTTTACCTTTACCTATATACCGGGAGTCTCAGGGTGGTTCCCAGAATAAAATCAAGATATAAAACAACAAAAGACACAATAAAAATTAAAACAACAACCCAATAGACCCCCCCCCAAACCCCCACATAGGATGTAAAACAGAAATCAAATTTCATCTACATGACAACCCTGTCAGGTAGAGTGGGCTGGAAGAGTGACTGGTGTAAGGATTTGAACCCAAGCCTCCCCAAATTCCTGGTCTTGGGCTGCATACACACCGGACATTTAAGTGTCTGGGAAACAGTGCAGGGAACTGTAGCTCTGTGAGCGGCAAACTACAGTTCCCAGGATGCTCTGGGGGAAGTCCTGCGCTTTTAATAATATGGTGACACCAGGTGCTATTTCAGCTTCCTCTGATCACTGGTCCCTGGTCCCTTAAGCAAACCAGAGGAGCAGAGACGGAAAGGGTAAAAGACCCTCTAAACAAAGTGGGGAGTTTCTGAAACAGTTCTGGGGGCCACTCACACTGGCCCCTGTCCCTCCCTCCCAGTGGTATAGCCTTGGGGAGCGTCTCGCAGCCCTTCCCTATTCCTCCCCCCTGCCCATCATTTCTTCTCTTCTCTCAAACTCTCCAGCTCTCAAATCCCGTCCTCACAAATTAGGTCAGGGTTTGCAAATTTGCTGCTGGCAGCAAAAGTGGAGGTCGCAGGCAGGAGCAGACAGGGGAGGGGGCTGGCGGAAAGGAGAGGGGGGGGGACTTTGCTTCGGCTGATGCAAAAAGAGCCTATAGTTTTCCCCCACCCCGTCCCCCCCAAGGATTCGGAAGAGGGGAGGTCTTGGCAAAAATGGGGTTTGGGCCAAACTCCCTGCGATGGTGTCTTGAGCCTGTGCGTGGCCAGGGGTCCGCTTCGCAAGGTTGTTGTGATTGAATGATACAGAATAAAGACCGAAGGATCTCCCAGGGTGGGGGAGAGCTGATTTGCGGGTGGCCAAGCGATGAGGAGGTTTGCGGGGGGGGGAAGGCTGTGGGTTGAAATTAAGGGGGCATCAGGAGCAGTTAACTTCTAGGGCAAAAGGGGACAGGACACCCCCTCAGCTAAGGGGCGACAGGGTGATCTTCCAATCACTGCACTGCATGAGAGGAAGCCCCCCCAAAGCCCCCCCCGGTGGGTGCCAGGAACACTGGAAATCCATGCCTTTAAAGGTTTGCTACAGGCCAATATTCAACAGGTGCAGCCACAGGGTTGAAACGCTGCACCTGTTGAATTTCCACCTTCTGCCAACACACTGTGATTTAAGGCAAAATGTGGCGATCCCATTTACGGGTCTGGAGAGCAAGCAGAGCCAGTGTGAGTTTTCCCCCTAGTTAGGTTCTAGCACAGGGGTCAGCAAACATTTTCAGCAGGGGGCCGGTCCACTGTCCCTCAGACCATCTGGGGGGCCGGACTATATTTTTTTTGGGGGGGTGATCAAATTCCTATGCCCCACAAATAACCCAGAGATGCATTTTCCATAAAAGCACACATTCTACTCATGTAAAAACAACAGGCAGGCCCCACAAATAACCCAGAGATCCATTTTAAATAAAAGGACACATTCTGCTCATGTTAAAAACACACTGATTCCCGGACCGTCCGCGGGCCGGATTTAGAAGGCGATTGGGCCGGATCCAGCCCCCGGGCCTTAGTTTGCCTACCCATGGTCTAGCACATATGCACTCTGTTTTTCCCCGATTGGCACAAAGTTACACATTTGTTTCCTTGCTGACTCCCTGATTTCTGGAGTGCCCTGAGTGCGGATCTTACCATCATGGCTTACAGATGGAGGAGGAGAGCGAAAAAGACATGGCAGTCTGGGAAATCAGTAATTCACTTTCCAACATTGCAAATGTGATTTCCAGCATACTTTTTAGCTTGCTAAAGGATTCTGTAGGTTAGCAGCTCTTGCACAACTTACTCGTGAAGCTGTCAAGAGCTCATGCGCTGTAATAAACAGGATAATAGAATTGTAGTGTTAGAAGGGACTGCACGGGTCATCTAGTCTAACCCCCACAATGCAGGAATCTCCAGGACAGCCAGTCATCCAACCTCCGTTTAAAAACACCCAATGAATGAGAGTCCACCACCTTCATTTCACCACCACCACTCATGGTAATATTTTAATTCTGAATTTTCAAAAATTTTCGCCACCCGCCCTGGGACCCGCAGGTTGGAGGGCAGGGAATAATGGCACTAATTGTTAAAAAGCCGAAATGCAAACTTGGGAAAATGGAACGCTTCTCTGCCAGAACGTTCCACCGGAGGCAAAATGTCTTCTGAAATAAACAAGTTCAACGCTCATCAGTATTCTAGAAGATCCAGGTTGGGAAGACATGTTTGGAGAGAGGTGGTGTCTGGAGAGACACAGATAGCAGAAGGCAGAAAAAGCAACGCAACATCCACATGAGGATTGTGTCTCAAAGGGAAACAGAAAAGGATTGTGCTGTCGTTCACCTCTTCTGTTCTTCGCCCTTTTTCCAACAGGTGCTCACTACTTGGCGAATCTATCTCTTTGGGCTAAAGGTACCAGCCAAGGTGAGTGGAGGAACAAACGAGAGATTTTGTGTATGTGTGTGTAATTTAAAATACATTTATACTTCTTTACACACCGTACATTTAAAGCACAACAAAGTATAGTTTTTTGTTTGGGAATTGTAACTCTGTGATGGATAAACTACAGTTCCCACGATTATTTTTGGGAAATAAAGTGCTTTAAATGTATCACTGTGTACATCCTGAGAGACTCCCTGGGTCCCAGTGCTTACCCCAGAGTTCGGTTTCCTTGGGACGAAGGTCCATAGAGACAATGGTGTTTTTAAGATAAACGGTTTTATTTGCACATATAACCTGGCTCACTCCCAGAGATCTTGCTTCCCCATTAGGTTCTCAGGGAAGCCCCAAGTAGAGCGCTTTGGGATCCAGCACAGAACAAGAGAAGCCTCTGGGTCTCCGGCTTCCAGTGTCAGCCCCAAAAACGTACACCTTGGCCTATTGTTCTCCATCGGGTGAGGTGGGAGAAGGCCCGTCTCCATGGCAACAGGGCAACCTCTTTGGGCATGTAAATGGCGGTACTTCACTGGCCAGCTAAAGCCGTTACCTTCACAAAGGAACTGGCTTGGGCCATTCAGCAGGTTTCCTCTTATCCATTCTAACCTCACGGGTCCAGGATCAGAGGCTTAGAAGGGACCCCTGGGTGTCATCCAGACTGACCCGCCCCAAACCTATAGCAATATGATGCATATGCAGCCTAACAGTCATGGCTCCTTCCAGAGAATCCTGGGAACTGTAATTTATTTGTTATTACATTTATATAGCCACCTTTATCTTCCAAGGATCTCTAGGCTTCTGGCTCTCCTCCTCCATATTCCATCCTCACAGCAACGCTGCGAGGTGGTTGTTTATCCCTCAGAGAGCTACGATTCACAGCATCTTAAAACTCCCGTTCTCAGGATTCTTCAGGGGAAGTTATGCGCTTTGAACGTGCGCCGTGGACGCGACATTTGCTTCTGTCGCGTCACAACAAGTGACTCTCCTTTTCCCTCCTGCGCAGCTTGAATGCTCGTTCAATGTCCTGGAGATCCGAGCCTTAAACGCCCTGCATCACAACCAGGTAGGAGCAGGGGGCATCTCCCGCAAAGGGGTGCTCTTATGATACAATAATCTTTATTGGCATTGTCCCATACAGAACAACGAAATTGAAAAAATCTACACCAGACATTCAAAAACCAACAAGCCTGCTGTCCCAGCTATCCCAGCTGGGTTAGCTCCCTAAAAACTCTGATAAGGTAAAGGGACCCCTGACCATTAGGTCCAGTCGTGGCCGACTCTGGGGTTGCGGCGCTCATCTCGCTTTATTGGCCGAGGGAGCCGGCATACAGCTTCTGGGTCATGTGGCCAGCATGCCTAAGCCGCTTCTGGCGAACCAGAGCAGCGTACGGAAACGCCGTTTACCTTCCTGCCGGAGTGGTACCTATTTATCTACTTGCACTTTGACGTGCTTTCGAACTGCTAGGTTGGCAGGAGCAGGGACCGAGTAACGGGGGCTCACCCCGTCGCGGGGATTTGATCCGCCGACCTTCTGATCGGCAAGTCCTGGGCTCTGTGGTTTAACCCACAGCGCCACCCACGTCCCTTAAAAAAACAACAACAAAAAACAACTCTGATACCCCATAATTAAATACAATATACTCCCACAGAGACTACCTTATACTGCATTTAAAACCAAAATCGCATTTGGATAGAACCTGTTTCTCAGGCGGCTAGTCCTAGTCTTTATAACCCTGTACCTTCTTCCAGAAGGCAGAAGCTGAAAGAGATAATTTCTGGGGTGCGCACTATCCTGCGCTATCTCTGTGGCTTTCTTATGGCACCTGGAAGCATAGATTTGATCCAAGGTGGGAAGAGTACACCCAATTATTCTCTCCCCAGTCTTTACAACCCTCGACAGCATTGTTTTTCCCCTGACCGTGCAGTTCCCAAACCACATATGATGGCGACGTTGGTGTCTGTCGGTGCTGACGACCTTTTGCCTTCCTTCCGCATTCAGATCCTGGTGGAGACGGAGAAGGCCAACTACAGCTTGAAATTCCCCACCCCGGAAAGCGCTGACCAGGTCACGAGGCATGTCAACACTTCCTTAGCCAAAATCTTCCCTAGTCCGGCCTCTGTGTGAGTATGAAGAAGCCTTAGGGCGGGGAGAACATTGGCTGCGGGTGGCGGGGTTGCCAAATTCAGTCGTTCGCCATAACAGCGCCTCTCACGACAACTTGTATGTGTGGGCGTGAGCAGAGGACCAAGGTGTGCTTCCATATTGTGGAAAACATGGAGGCGACGATGATGATGATGACGATAAACTACAGTGGTACCTCAGGTTACATACGCTTCAGGTTACAGACTCCGCTAACCCAGGAAAAGTACCTCGGGTTAAGAACTTTGCTTCAGGATGAGAACAGCGGCGGCAGTGGGAGGCCCCATTAGCTAAAGTGGTACCTAAGGTTAAGAACAGTTTCAGGTTAAGAACGGACCTCTGGAGCGAATTAAGTACTTAACCCGAGGTACCACTGTATAGAAAAGGCCAGAGTCACACAGCACGATTCAAAGTGTTGGTGTTGACCTTTTAAGCTCTAAACGGCCTCGGCCCAGTATACCTGAAGGAGCGTCTCCACCCCATTGTTCACCCCGGACACTGAGGTCCAGCGCCGAGGGCCTTCTGGTGGTTCCCTCATTGCAAGAAGCAAAGCGACAGGGAACCAGGCAGAGGGCCTTCTCGGTGGTGGCGCCCGCCCTGCGGAACGCCCTCCCACCAGATGTCAAGGAAATAAACAACTACCTGACATTTAGAAGACATCTGAAGGCAGACCTTTTCAGGGAAGTTTTTAATGTGTGACATTTTAATGTATTTTTAATCTTTGATGGAAGCTGCCCAGAGTGGCTGGGGAGACCCAGCCAAATGGGCAGGGTACAAATTATTATTATTATTATTATTATTATTATTATTATTATTATTATTATTATTTCTTGTCTGTGTGGAACTGACTTCCCTTTCTAAATTCTAATGTGGAATGTATAGGATTTTCACCACAGAGATGCTAAAGGCTAGACTAGCAGCCTTCCCTCGCACCCGGTACCCTCCAGACATCCAATTTCTTGAGCTTTCATCCTGATCTGCTTGTGCATAGCTTTCATTGCGCATCCAGCATTAATTCTGATTTGTTTGCAGGGTGTTTACGCAATAGCTCCGTGGTTGGAGGCTGGGTACTTCTGAAAACCAGTTGCTGGAAGCGGCAGGAGGGGGGAATGCCGTTTTTCTGTTGCCCTCAGGTCTTCCTTGTGGGTTTTCCTTGCTTGGTCGCCTCGAGAACAGGCTGCTGGACTAGATTGGCCCCTGGCCTGATCCTGCTGCCAGTTTCTTCTCATGCTTTTAGACGTCTCCCCATTAGCAATCCATAGCCCATCATTCTCCAAGCCACAAAAAGTCTTTCTCTTTTTTAAAGTGGATGTTTAAAAAAATGCTAGGGCGTAAGAGTGCTTCAGACCACTTTATATCTGCGAATCTCCAAACTCCGGAAATGCGCTTGACTCCCTCTTGTGTGCGCCACAATTCCTGTTCGTTCCAGCCAGGCGCCAGGGGCGCTGGGAGTTGTAGTTCAACTTGATTTGGAGGTTGGAAGAGGCTGGCACAGAGAGAGACCACCCTGTGCCCGCTGAGAAATATAGCTTTTGACAGTGTGTTTCTCCCTGCTCCCAATTGTTTTCACACTAATTGGTTTCTATCTCCTGGGGTTAACAACATCCTTGCAGAGGCAGAGACGGCTTGGCCCCCAAAGCCACACCCCCCCCCCCGTACCTACGGGACCGCCTCTCCTGGTATGTCCCATGGAGGACCTTACGGTCTTCAAACAAAAACACCTTGGAGGTCCTGGGCCACAGAGAGGTTACGCTGGTCTCAACTAGAGCCAGGGCTTTTTCGGCTGTGGCCCCGATCTGGTGGAACGCTCTGTCACAAGAGACTGGAGCCCTATGGGACTTGACATCTTTCTGCAGGGCCTGCAAGACAGAGCTGTTCCACCAGGCCTTTGGCCAGGGCACAGCCTGACTCCCTCCTTTGGTAATCCTCACAGAACTCTAGCCCAATGGTTGCCATTGGTTTGATTTGAATTAATTTTATGATGAATGATTTTAGAGTGTTGTGTTGTACTGTTGTACTGTTTTATTGTTGTTAGCCGCCCTGAGCCCGGCTTCGGCTGGGGAGGGCGGGATATAAATAAAATTTATTATTATTATTATTATTTCTCATGCCTCACCCTTAATCCCAGAAAGCCTGACCCCAAGGTTGTTCTGGTGCCCCCCATTGCTGGTATCTCATAAGCAGAGCCCTGCTGGAACAGGTCAAAGGCCCCTGTGGTGGAATGGGCAATGCATCTTGCTGTTGACCCGAAGGTTGGTGGTTCGAGCCCACCCAGGGACGGCTGTGGGCAGGGTGCCTGCATTTCAGACTAGATGACCCTCGGGGTCCCTTCCAACTTCTCAATTCTATGATTTCAAGAGTGGTGGGGGGAAAACCTAGTCCAGGATCCTGTTCTTACAGAGGCCGCAGCGCGAAGCCCAAAAACAGGACCAGAATGAAAGAGTGTCAAAGCTCTCTCTCTCTCTCTCTCTGCTTGCGATCCTCATCAACTTGTAGGGCTCCATTTAATGACCCAGACAGCTGAGTTCTCTTGCAAGGGGATTTTAAAAATCCCCTTTTTGAAAGAGTGGAAGGAGGAGGCAGGCAAACAGGCGACAAGCTGTTAGGTCGGGGCGGGCAAATGTTTGGCTCTCCGGACGTTGATGAACTACAGCTGCCGTCATCGCTGGCCATAGGCAGTGATGGGAGTTGTAGTTTGGCAACACCTGGAGGGACCAAGAAGGGTCCCCCACCGCTGCGTTAGGGACGAGGCGACCCCCAAATTTACAGAGGTGTGTGCATATCCCTCTCACTTTCAGTGCAGAGGAGTGGTTTGTGGAGAATGGGCCTAGGAATTCAAATCTCTGCTCAGCTATGTCTCACCATGTTAGTATGTCCCTTTTTTCATCAGAGAAATGTTGGAAGGTGTGGATTATTGTGAGGATTAATGGATACCACTTTAAGCTCCTTGGAGAATGGATGAGTGGATCAATCGATCAATAACTTGTCGTGCTCTTGTGATGCAGTATTTAGACAAGACTATCAGATCAGTTAAAGCTTGGTGGTGGCGATGGGACTGTTGCTATGATTATTTTATTGTTATGATGCCGATTGTTGTGCTTTTTTATTACAGTGGTATCTCGGTTTTCAAGCGTCTCGGAAGCCGAACGTTTCGGTTTTCGAACACCGAAAACCCAGAAGTAATTGCTTCCATTTTCGAACGCACCTTGGAAGTCGAACATGTTTTTCCACTGCATGTTTTTCAATTTTTTTTCAAAATGTTTTTCAAAATGTTTTTCAAATGTTTTAGAAGTTGAACAGTCTTCTGGAACATATTACGTTTGAGAACCGAGGTACCACTGTACTATGCTCCGTAAAATGTGTGTTTAATGTCGTACACCGTACACAGAGATATTTTGATAAAGGGCAGTACAGTGGTACCTCGGGTTAAGTACTTAATTCGTTCCGGAGGTCCGTTCTTAACCTGAAACTGTTCTTAACCTGAAGCACCACTTTAGCTAATGGGGCCTCCTGCTGCTGCCGCGCCACCGGAGCACGATTTCTGTTCTTATCCTGAAGCAAAGTTCTTAACCTGAAGCACTATTTCTGGGTTAGCAGAGTCTGTAACCTGAAGCGTATGTAACCTGAAGCGTATGTAACCCGAGGTACCACTGTATATAAATTGAATAAATGATGACAAAATAACTCAGGAAATGCCTTCCTTCTCCTCCCCTTGTCGCAGCTGCCTCATACGCCATGGGACCGTGGAGACCCCAGAGACGCCGCGGGACATGTCCCCCAACTCTGAAAGCTCCAGCTCCACAACGCACAGCATTTGCGGTGGGGGGGGGGAGATGGAGAGGCGAGGGAGGGGGGTGGTGGCGGCCATTGGGTGTGTGGAATGTTCCGGAACCTGCCAGGGTTTTCCCTCCCACTTCCCAGCGCCCAGAGAGGCAGGTGGTGCGATCTTCATTCACAGGAAATGATATGAAATTTTAATTACAGCCGCTGCATTATGCACTTAACCCACTGACCCGAATCCCGGAAGGGGTGTCCTGAAGAAAACACAAATTGCTTTCCTGGATCGGGCAGAAAAGTGCATTTAGCCCAGCCTTCTGTCTCCAGGGCTAGCAGCCAAATGGGCCTCAGAGGTCCACAACCCGGGCTTGGCGGTCCGAGGCATCTTCTCAAGTCTGCCTCTTAACAACGGGTAATCAAAGGTATATTGCATCAAGGCAGGCAGAGGTTTTCAACCTTTCTGAGTCCACGGCTCCCTTGATCAACTGCATTCTTTCTGCGGCACCCCTGCGGGGCTCAGGAGCCCAGTTATGTTACCCCTTGCCTGCAGAGCTGGCAGCCCCTCACCCCTTTTCAAACACCCTTCTCTCCGATTCCCCTCCTTGGGAGTCCTCTGGGCAGCCGCTCCAGGTCTCTGAGCTGCCCCCCATGCCCCAAGGAGAGGTGCTTCTTCACACTGCCCCAGAGGGGGCTGGGACTTGTCTGTCCACTCCCAACGTGGGTCCTATGCGGCCTTGGACCCATGCACCTACGGGACCGCCTCTCCTGGTATGCCCCACAGAGGACTTTAAGGTCCACAAACGACAACACCTTGGAGGTCCCAGGTCGCTAGGTGGTTAGATCGGTCTCAGCTAGGGCCAGGGCCTTTTCAGTACTGGCCCCGAGTTGGTGGAACGCTCTGTCACAAGAGACCAGGGCACTGCAGGATTTGACATATTTCCGCAGGGCCTGCAAGACGGAGCTGTTCCGCCTGGCCTTTGGTTTGGACTCAGTCTGACCCTCATGTTTCCCTCCCCTTATGGATTTGTATAATAATAATAATAATAATAATAATAATAATAATAATAATAATAATAATATTTATACCCCGCCCTCCCCAGCCAAGGCCGGGCTCCGGGTGGCTAACAAGCAATAATAAAAACAAGTTGAATGACTACATCTTAAAAACAAATTAAAATACAACATTAAAACGTTGAAACATTAAAATGCAGCCTCATCACAGGAGGAGAAAGGGCTACTACTAAAATGAGGTTGCATTTTAAATTGTATTTTAACTCATATTTTAACCCGTATTTTAATTACGGTAACTGTGTTTTTTTCTTTTTCTATTACGTTTTATTGTAATTTTATTGGTGTTAGCCGCCCTGAGCCCGGCTCTGCCAGGGACGGCGGGGTATAAATAAAATTTATTATTATTATTAACAGCAAGGGCTGAGACCAGCATCTTACTCACTTTGGGAGGCAGCAGTGGGCACTGCTAGGCCTGCATGGAGGAAAGGCTGCCCCTCAGCACTGGGCACTCATCTCCCAGGCAGGCATTGGACACAGCAAGCACAAGAAATGCCAGCACAGTGCCTGTCTGTCTGTCTGCCTGCCCAGCTTCCCACCTATCTGTCCATTCCCAACAGCAAGCGCTGGCAGACTGACTGGCTGGACTCCCTCACCCACTTGCCTGTTTACTCTGAGGCTGCCTCAGCTGCTGGCAACCAGCACCCCCTGGCCAGCCCCAGAGGCACCATTTGCCTGTGGAGCTTGTAGCCATGGCTGCTGCAACAAACAGCTGTGCAAGCCTTTGGGAGGCAGAGACATGAGAGGGCATCAGAGGATGAAGGGAAGGAAAGAAATAAAAAAATTAATCCAGAATGCAGCAGCTAGACTGGTGACTGGGAGTGGCCACCAAGACCATATAACACCTGAAAGACCTACATTGGCTCCCAGAATGTTTCCGAGCACAATTCAAAGTGTTGGTGCTGACCTTTAAAGCCCTAAAAGGCCTCGGTCCTGTATACCTGAAGGAGCGTCTCCATCCCCATCGTTCAGCCCGGACATGGAGGTCCAGCTCTGAGGGCCTTCTGGCGGTTCCCTCCCTGTGAGAAGCGAAGCTACAGGGAACCAGGCAGAGGGCCTTCTCGGTAGTGGCGCCCGCCCTGTGGAATGCCCTCCCGTCAGATGTCAAGGCAATAAACAACTATTTTACTTTTAAAAGACATCTGAAGGCGGCCCGTTCAGGGAAGTTTTTAATGTTTGATGCTGTATTGTTTTTGATATTTGGTTGGAAGCTGCCCAGAGTGGCTGGGGAGACCCAGTCAGATGGGCACGCTATAAATAATAAATTATTATTATTATTATTATTATTATTATTATTACTCCTATTATTATTTGAGGGACAGAGGCCAGTATTGCCTGCGGCACCCCTGACTATCATTCAAGGCACCCCAGGGTGTCACGGCACACTGGTTGAGAACGACTGAGGACACGGAAGCTCCATGTCAGCCTGAGACATGGGTAGGCAAATTAAGGCCCGGGGGCCGGATCCGGCCCAATCGCCTTCTAAATCCAGCCTGCGGATGATCCGGGAATCAGTGTATTTTTACATGAGTAGAATGTGTGCTTTTATTTAAAATGCATCTCTGGGTTATTTGTGGGGCATAGGAATTCGTTCATCACCCCCAGCCAAAATATAGACTGGCCCCCCACAAGGTCTGAGGGACAGTGGACCGGCCCCCTGCTGAAAAAGTTTGCTGACCCCTGGCCTAAGAGATTCCATTTTCTCGCTGCCTGTGACAAATAGGGGTTTTGGGGAGGTTTGGATTGAATTTGACAGTGGCTCCCAAATCCCACCCCCCCAATGGATGACTTGAAAATTGCTAAGGGTCTTGATGGACCACTTAAATTGTTTTTCTGCCTGTGGTAGCATTTGTAATGCGCTGTGCTAGGAAATGAATGATTCTTAATCTTTTTTTTAATCGCTCCCTTTATTGCTCACATCCTGCATTTTATCATATTGCGATTTCAATCCCACAGAATCCAAATTGCAATACAGTAAAACAAAATGTGAGTGATAAAGATCCAATTGCAAATCAATAGGAGCCTTGAATGCGACGGGTGTGCCGCTCCCGTGGCGAAGTCAGGCCTGTGAATTCCAGTAGGTCTACTTAGAGTAACAGCTAGCCGAAAGACATCCCCCGGCATTTGCGAGAACGAGGCCTCCGTACGGAGGAGCCTGAGCGATAATATGCACCCTTTTGCTTTTCCTCAGGAGGTTTTTCCGAAACCTACGCGGCTCTCTGCGACTACAACGGACACTCTTGCCGCGAGGAGGTGCAGTGGGTAAGTTGGTCGACCCGATTCGGAGGCGCCCTTTCCGATAACCTTGAGGAGAGAGACCCCCTTTGCCAGAGCAAGGGGGTTAGCGATTGTATCCTGAAAGAGAAACTGCCAGAAAAGTAGTGATTGCTCAGGATGTGGCCGCTTTGTGGCTTTCTCACCTCCTCGCTGGCCACAGGGACTTTTAGGTGGAGCAACTCGCACAGGGTGGCGGTTCCCCCCCCCTTCCGCCACGCCCAGGGGTTTGGTGCAAATCGAGGCACCTTCGCTCGGTTTCCGAAACCCTCGCTTCCTCCTCTTCTACTCAAAAACAACCTGCAAATCTGCTCTGGGAGGTTTCTGGGCGAATGTGACAGGCAAATCCAGGCCACAGTCAGTGATGATGGCAGCCTTGGAAAAACATGTGTGTGGCTTGTTTTTGGTTTTTTTGTAGTGGGAAGTTTGGGCTGGAAATAGAGAACCTGGGGGGTGGAGAAGATCTGGCAGCAGAATGGTTTCATGCACGCTTTGTGGGTGTATGAAGATGGATATATTATCTTGGTTTTTGTGGTGGGTGGGGAGGCCACAATTTACTTCTTCCTCCATTCAAAACTCTGAAACTCACTGGCTCATCTTGAGCCTACCTCACAGGATTGTTGTGGGGGGACAGGGTTCGGGAGGGTAAAACCTTTTTGTGTTGCCCTGAGCTCCTTAAGGGAAACTATATTAATCATCAATTGATCTCTTTTCTTTCTGTCTTATCCCTCGCGCTGTAGGACGTTGACACAATTTACCATTCCGAAGACAACCGGGAATTCAACCTCCTCGATTTCTGTCACCTGGAAAGCCGGTGAGGAGAAGCCACGTAAAACCATCTCTGTTAATAATAATAATAATAATAATAATAATTTATTATTTCTACCCCGTCCATCTGGCTGGGTTTCCCCAGCCACTCTGGGCGGCTTTGAACAGAACATTAAAAACTCGCTTACCCCTACCCTACCCTGGTCCACCCTCCATGTAGCCCCACAGACCTCAAATCCATCCTCAAACTGCTATGCGCTCACTAGGCAAGTGCCTCAGTCTCTCCCCTTCTATCTGCAGTATGGGTCTAATAGTGCCGGCCTACCTTGGAAGGCTGTTGTGAAGACTGCCTTGTGAAGCACCCACGTCGCCCGCACCATCCATTTAAAGTACACGGCTTCCCTTTAAAGACTATCTGCAGAAGTATTACAAAATTAATGAATGTTAGAATGATGTTGGATTGAAAACAAGTGGTACTAGCAACAAAGTTAAAAAGAGTATGCAAATAAGTGAATTGATAATGGGTGAAAACATAGAATTTTGATATGTTAAGATATAGAGTTAAGATAAATAAAAGAGGGTAAGGATTTGCTGATCTGATTTGTAAATGGGAATACAAAAAGGGAAGGTGTGAGGAAGTCAGGAAAATAAGGATAAGAACTTTAAAGTTAGCAAAAGAATAATGGTTGTTTTTCTTCTTTTTTATTTTTACTTTTACTTACTTTTTGTGTTTTGTGTATTTTTCTGCTTTGTGTTTTTTACTTTTCTGTTGTGTTTTGTTAAAAACTTTAATAAATATCTTTTTTTTAAAAAAAAAAAAAAAGTACATGGCTTCCCCCAGAGAATTCTGGGAGCTGCTCTTTGTGGAGGGTGCTGGGAATTGTAGCTTGGGCCAGGGGCAAACTGCAGTTCCCAGGTTTCCCTTGAGGGGAAGCAATGTGCGTTAAGTGTACAGCCAGTGCCGGATTTTACGTATAAGCTAAATAAAACTATAGCTTAGGGCCCCACTCTCTTGAGGGCCCCCCAAAAAAGTTAAAAGAAAAAAAAACTGGATGTACATTTCCAAAACATAAGATGAAAAACAAATAAAATGGCTTTAGATGCTTATTAGGTCCATAAATTACCATATAGCATATATTCAACACAAACAACAGCGACAATTTGTTGTTGACAAAGGACAGCTGGACATATAAAGGGTCCCATTACCTTCAGTAGCTGAGGGCCTCGTCAAACCTAAATCCGGCCCTGTTGGGGCAACATAATTAACAGGGCACTGAAATATTAAAGAGGTCGAAACGAAACATTGCTAAGGGAAGTCGGATATAAAACATGCATTTCAAATGGCACAATTATCAGGAGAATAAAAGCAGAATAGAAGGTATCTGCCGCCGTCGCCGATGGTGGTTCACGGTGGGCAGAAGCGGCTGCAGAAGCTCAGGCCCCGTGACTTGAGTCTGCACTGAGAGGGAGCCAAGATGGCGCAGCAGCCTTAGCTTTTTGCAGCTGGAGTCAGTCCAGGCAAGGATTTGCCTCTCCCTCCCCTAATCCCATTTCCCTCTCCCCGCTTTCTGCTTCTCCTCGCAGGGACTTGGCTCTGATCGTGGCTGCTTTGGCATACAACCAGTGGTTCACCAAACTCTACTGCAAGGACTTGCGGCTGGTAGGTCTCCCAAACTGCGGGCAGGCAGCTGGGTGCCGATTGGGTCGGGAGGCAGGGAGGCTACCATTAGGTGGCGCCAGAGCCCACAACCGGAAGAGCCAAGTAATTCAAGTTTGGTCCTCCTCCCTGCCGAGTCCTCCAAAGGCCACTCTTGAGACAAAGGAGGAGGAATTCTGACAGCCAATGGCAACCCCGGGACTGGTTGTTAAGCAGGAAGGCGAGTCGGGGGCTGGCCGACAGCAGTGCAGTGCAGTGGCTAGCGTGCCAGACTAGGATCTGGGAGAGACCAGGGTTCCATTTCCCACTTGACCCACAAAGCTCACTACTGGGTAACCCTGGGTCAGTCTCACTGCCTCTCAGCCTAAGATAAAGGTAAAGGGACCCCCGACCATTTGGTGCAGTCGTGGCCGACTCTGGGGTTGCGGTGCTCATCTCGCTTTATTGGCCGAGGGTGCCGGCGTACAGCTTCCGGGTCATGTGGCCAGCATGACTAAGCCGCTTCTGGTGAACCAGAGCAGCGCACGGAAACGCCGTTTACCTTTCCGCCAGAGTGGTACCTATTTATCTACTTGCACTTTGACGTGCTTTCGAACTGCTAGGTTGGCAGGAGCAGGGACCAAGCAACGGGAGCTCACCCCATCGCGGGGATTCAAACCGCTGACCTTCTGATTGGCAAGTCCTAGGCTCTGTGGTTTACCCCACAGCGCCACCCATGTCCCTGCCTCTCAGCCTAGCCTACCTCAGAAGGTTGTTGTGGGAATTTAAATGAGCAGGGAGAACTGGTTTGCACCATTTTGAGCTCCTTGAAGGGAGAAAGGTGGGGCAAAAATGCAGGAAAATAGAAATAAATTTTAAAAAGAACGAGTGCCTTCACTGACAGGAACCAAGTGGGTGCGTGGAACAAAGAGTTTCCTTCACTCTTAGAATAACCCACACCTGGGATTTTTGCTCCGCCAGTCTTAGAGGCAAAGGAGCCTGTTCAGAGGAATGGCTGCCAGCTTAGGCAACAATAATAGTAATAATAATAATTTAATAGCTGTACCTGCCCATCTAGCTGGGTTTCTGCCGCCACTCTGGGCGGCGTCCAACAGAAGACAGCAGCGATGCTCGGTCCAGGTTTGCCCTGTGCGTCGCCTCCCGCTGTTAACTCCCTTCCCACTGAAGGAATGGGTTTCCCAAATCTAAAGCCTGACTGCGCAGTGAGTCTGAAACGGGCCCCAAAATCCCAATTTTTCCTTCTCCAAGGGTCCATTAGCTAAAAACCATTAACTTGAGCACTTGAGCCAATGTATAACAGGAACCCAGCTGTATAAACAAAGCCCTCTCCTTTATCAGTCCATGACGCTTAATGGATGGCCTTGGCAGTTCCAAAGTGGAGACGGGACGGCAGAGCTGGGGCTTATCTTCTCTTGTAGGTTGTAAATATCCTGACGCACAGACTCTGCAAGACAGGGTCTGTCAGCCCCCACGGCCGGAGATAGAGATGGCGTCAAGGGAAACTCCTATAGCTGAGTGACCCTCTTAACCCCAAGATAAGAGTATAGGAACAGGAACATCTTTTTATGATCATGGATGTCAACTTACGTGTATGAACGTACGAGGCTGGATTCCTGGGGATGGGGGGGGAGGGTGCCTGGAGGATATATATACTGTGTGAAATCTCTCTTTCTTCGGACTTGCTGTGAACTGACCACGCAAGTGCCTTTCTGCTACTCCGGAGAGCAGAAATAAAGAACTCTTTCTCGGAATCAACCTCGGTGTCTTTTGACTCCTTCCTCCCTATGCTCACCAACCAATCGGTAAAGTCTAAGAAGGCTACACCACCCCGTTCGAAGCACCCACCCAAACCTTCCCTGGCACCCACCCCTCTTCTTTCCTCCCTAGGGCTCCGAGGTCGCTGAGCAGGTTCTTCACACGGTGAGCAAATCCCACCACCTAGAGGAGCTGGTGCTGGACAATGCGGGGTTAAAAACGTGAGGCATTGCTAGATTCACCTTTGCGCCGCTGCATGCGGATTGGGGGCGGGGAGAGAGAGTCTTCCGGTTTTGGCAGGTGCCTTTCGGCCGGGGCCAAGCCCATGCGCGATGCTGAGGGTATGCCGCAAAGTATCGGGTCCAGTTTTTGCGGTGCGCACCTTCAGCACTGGACTTTCTGCACATTGCTGTACTTTCAGTCGCAGACAGCCTGTTTCTATTGTTATTGCTATTTCATCGCTTGCAGTCTGCACCAGTAGGGGCTTGGTGGAATGGGAGGGGCTTGACGGAATGGGAGGGGCTTGGTGGAATGGGAGGGGCTTGGCGGTTTGTATCCCCTGACGTTTCCTGTTCTGGGCACGTAATGCAGGTCTTTCTGTACCTGCGCACTCACACCTTTTGAAAGAAATACTCATAAATCCCAGTAATGTCATTTGAAGGTTGCAGGTTTTCTTCCCCATATGGGGCAGCTGCGTATTCCTGCATCGCAGCAGGTTGGACTAAATGCTCCTCAGGGTCCCTTCTAACACTGCAATCCCACGATTCTTTGAATACTCTGGGGTTTTGCTGTGTTGCCGCAAGAAAAACATACCACCTTGCAAAGGTGTGTACAGCCTAAAAGATGGGTTTAAGGGGGAAAAACAACCTGTAAAATGAATATCAGTTGAGTATACGAGCGCATATACTAGCAGCCTTGTTTACCATGGTTTGGAATGGGCAAAATTGAACTTTATTCTGGTTTCCTTGAGAGGGGAGATAGTCATTTCTTTGTTTTTGAAAAAAAAGAAAACAGTACTGAGACCTTGTGGAAGGGTGATATTCACCTGACTTAAGACTTCCACTATCATCTGTCTATCTATCTGTCTGTCTGTCTGTCTATCTATCTATCTATCTATCTATCTATCTATCCATCCATCCACACCAGGCACAGGCAAACTCAGCCCTCCAGATGTTTTGAGACTACAATTCCCATCATCCCTGACCACTGCTCCTGTTAGCTAGGGATGATGGGAGTTGTAGTCCCAAAACATCTGGAGGGCCGAACTTGACTATGCCTGATACACACACACACACACACACAGAGAGAGAGAGAGAGAGAGAGAGAGAGAGAGAGAGAGAGACAGAGCGGTACCTCAGGGTCATGGGTCCAAGCCCCACATTGGGCAAAAGATTCCTGCATTGCAGGGGGTTGGGCTAGATGACCCCCAGGGTCCCTTCCAACTCTGCAGTTCTGTGGTTCTGATTCTATGTTTAACTCCCTTCTAAACATGCTGAGATTCAAGCGCATCTTCCACATGTGGCTGTGAGTGTCACTTGGTTCCCTCGGGCTGCTGTGAAACAATATGGCAAGAGAGCTTTTTTTTTTTAAGCCTGAAGGCAGCAATTCAAATTTTATTTATAATTTTCATTTTTGTGCATTTCAATAATTTTACAATCATTTTAACATTTTGAAACTTGACTTCCTTCCCTCTCTTTTTGCGGTTCCTTAAATTTATTCCAACCATACGTTGAAAGGGCTACGAGACAATCTTCTCCCAACTGGTCTCTTCCATAGATCTGCATCCTATCAGCAAAACTTGACGGTTTTAAAATACAGTGGTACCTCGGGTTAAGTACTTAATTTGTTCTGGAGGTCTGTTCTTAACCTGAAACTGTTTTTAACCTGAAGCACCACTTTAGCTAATGGGCCCTCCTGCTGCTGCCGTGCCGCTGAAGCACAATTTCTGTTCTCATCCTGAAGCAAAGTTCTTAACCCGAGGTAATATTTCTGGGTTAGCGGAGTCTGTAACCTGAAGCGTATGTAACCCGAGGTACAACTGTACAGGATTATGAGTACGAAAGAAAACATGCTTTGTTTCAATTAATTTGCACAAGTATGTATATGAACAAATGCAACCATCTTAATTATGAAAGGAGATCTCACTCCTGTCTCATCTTGGCCCTGTGCCCCTTGATTCAATCTAGCTTCCCCTGTGACTTCCCTGCTGGGGAGCTTTCCTCTCACTTGTTTTTATCTCTCCTGGTGCTTTTGCAGAGATTTCGCCCTGAAACTGGCCTGCGTCCTGGCGGAGAACCCAAACGCCGTCCTCCATGCCCTCACCCTCTCCCACAACCCCTTGGAGGACAAAGGTGAGGAGGTTTCCTGAACCAACAGGGCCTTTGGGGTAAAAAAAAAAGCTTCTCTGCTCTTTGTTCATCTTCGCCCCACTTTGCTTCTCGTCCCCCTTGAACAGGTCTCAGCGCCTTGAGCCAGCAGCTTCTGTGTTTCCCCAAAGGCCTCAGCAAACTTTGCCTTTCCAAGACCAGCATCACTGCTAAAGGTATTAGGCAAAATTGTGTACAAGGAACAGGTGTACAGTGGTGCCTCGCAAGACGAAAATAATTCGTTCCACGAGTCTCTTCGTCTAGCGGTTTTTTTGTCTTGCGAAGCACGGCCATTAGCGGTTAAAAAAAGGGGAAAAAAGGGGGAAAACTCGCAAGAACTCACAAGATGTTTTCGTTTTGCAAAGCAAGCCCATAGGGAAATTCATCTTGCAAAGCACCTTGAAAAACGGAAAACCCTTTCGTCTCGCGAGTTTTTCGTCTTGCGAGGCATTCGTCTTGCGGGGCACCACTATAGAAGGAGAAATTCAGACTCAAATGCTGAGGAATGTTGATGAGGTTTATTTATTTTTTTAAGTAATAATCGCGAACCACTTCCCTCACGAGTTGTGAACGGGGAAGCATTCAAAGAGCTACATAAACTGAACGGTGGTGACTATTCGTGGGCCTGTTTTCCTTTCCCAGGACTCGCCATTCTGTGCCAGACCTTTGGAGCCAACCCAGCCTTCACCAGCTCCCTCCGCCATCTTGACCTGAGCAAAAACCCAGGGTTACTGGGGACGGAGGAGGCGAACGTGAGTGACCCCAGCCTGCAACTTTTGCGGTGATGCAACTGTGGTGCATTTATATTGGACGGCCACACATAGCTCTGCATTCCTAGTTGTTCTGCTTTGTTTCCTCAGTGTTCTCACCCTGTGTAGATTTGCACGATACATTTAGTGCGCTATGATACTGCTTTAAGCAGTCCTAGGTGTCCCCCAAAGCATTCTGGGAGCTGTAGTTCAGTGAAGGTGCTGAGAGTTGTTCGGAGACATCTATTCCCCTCACAGTACTATGATTTCTAGAGTTCCCTGGGAAGAGAGCGACTGTTAAGATGCTCTGAGAATTGTAACTCTGTGAGGGGACTAGGCATTTCCTCACAACTCTCGGCCCCTTAAACTACAGCTCCCAGGATGCTTTGGGGGAAGCCTTGACCATCTAAAGATTGATAGATAAAAATCTTTATTTGCGTCAGCCGCAAGCCATAGCAAAGGAATCAAATACAGCAAAATACCGATATAGCTAGATGGCTAGCTATACAAAATACAGTGGTACCTTGGTTTACAACCATAATCTGTTCTGGAGGTCCGGTTGTAAACCAAAACAGGTTGTAACCCAAGGCGCGCTTTCGCCAATGGGGCCTCCAAAAAATAAGGGGTTGTAATAAAAAAAAAAAAGGATTGTAATCCAAAAAAAGGGACACGCACATCCGCGTTTGACATGGTTGTTCTGCCTGGTGTCGCCACCGCTCCATGTACTTCGTCCCCTCTCACCTCTTTCCTTTCCCCTCATTTTTAGGGCTTCTATTCCTTCCTGGCCCAGCCCAACGCACTGGTTCACCTGGACCTCTCGTCCACAGACTGCGCCGTGGATGCCGTAAGGTTTTAAGAGAGCCGCAGACTCCGGGGGCGGGGGGGCGGGGGCAAGGGTGACGTGGAACGTATGCCGGGTTACGAGGAAAGAGGGATGGCCCCAGCCCCTTAGTGACCGGGATAATCACTCCTCCTCCTTTTCTTGGGTGTATTTTTTTTTTAAATTATTAGTTTTTTTAACATATCATTTCCAACATTCATATAACATAATTTCTTATCTTATACAATATTTTTGACTTCCATCAATTCCTCTGATGATTTTCCATTTTTATCACTTATTCTGCATTTCTTAATTTCTCTATTACTCTTAAATACCATTAACTAATAATTCTCCTCATAGTTTTTCTTGTAATATTTCCTTACAAAACTTCTTGCAATCCTACTAGCGTAGTCTGTTCGTTACCATTACTTTTCAAATAGTTTGTAAATTTACTCCAGTCTTCTAAGAATCTCTGCTCCCGCAGGTTTCGAATCAATCCTTCCTGTTAATTTATCTAACTCTGCATAGTCCATCAGTTTCATCCTCCATTCTTCTTTCGTCAGTAATTCTTCCTGTTTCCATTTTTGTGCCAATAATATTCTTGCTGCCGTCATTGCATATAAAAACAACTTACAAACCTGTCTATTTATATCATCTCCTACAATGCCAAGTAAAAATGCTTCCGCCTTTTGGGTGTCTGTAGGGACGCAGGTGGCGCTGTGGGTTAAAGCCTCAGTGCCTAGGACTTGCCGATCGAAAGGTCGGCGGTTCGAATCCCTGCGGCGGGGTGCGCTCCCGCTGCTCGGTCCCAGCGCCTGCCAACCTAGCAGTTCGAAAGCACCTCCGGGTGCAAGTAGATAAATAGGGACCGCTTACCAGCGGGAAGGTAAACAGTGTTTCTGTGTGCGGCTCTGGCTCGCCACAGCAGCGATGTCACGCTGGCCACGTGACCCGGAAGTGTCTCCGGACAGCGCTGGCCCCTGGCCTCTTGAGTGAGATGGGCGCACAACCCCAGAGTCTGTCAAGACTGGCCCGTACGGGCAGGGGTACCTTTACCTTTACCTTTACCTATGTTGTCAGTGTCTGTCTTGTCAGTGTCTTGTCAGTCAGTGTCTGTTTGGGTGTCTGTCTATCTTGTCAGAGAGCCAGTGTGGTGTAGTGGTTAAGAGCGGTAGTCTCGTAATCTGGGGAACCAGGTTCGATTCCCCGCTCCTCCACCTGCAGCTGCTGGGTGACCCTGGGCCAGTCACGCTTCTCTGAAGTCTCTCAGCCCCACTCACTTCACAGAGTGTTTGTTGTGGATGAGGAAGGGAAAGGAGATTGTTAGCCACTTTGAGAGTCCTTAGGGTAGTGATAAAGTGGGATATCAAATCCAAACTCTTCTTGTTGTTGTCTATCTGTCCCCATAGCTCTTTGGGGCTCTGCTTCACGGCTGCTGCCCACGGCTTAGCTACCTCAACCTGGCACGGAACACCTTCTCCCACAGGTAAGGAACTCCCCTCGTCTCTCTACCCTCTTTCCAGGAGACCCTCCGGTCGGATCAACTTCTGGATGCTCAGAGCGGCAGTGGCGGGGTGGGGGTGGGGTAATGGCTTCTCTGATGGCCTTTGGCTTGGAATCAATTTGATTTCCTCCCCCTCTTCCTTCCTCCCCCCCTTCCTTCCTTCCTTCCTTCCTTCCTTCCTTCCTTTCTCCTTCTGTGATGGAACTCCTACTTAAGGACTTCCCTGGCTTTTTTCTGGCCCACGTAGGACCAGTCTGGATAGTTGGGCTTGGTGAAGACTTGACATTTTCATCCCCCCATAAGTTTTTGATTTGAGTTTCCCCTGAAACGCGGCTGTGTTTTAATGTTTCAATGTTGTATTTTAATCTTGTTTTAAAGTTGTATTTCAATCAATTGTTTTTATATCGGGTGTTAGCTGCCCTTAGCCCAGTCTTGGCTGGGGAGGGCGGAGTATAAATAAAATTTATTATTATTATTATTCCTCTGTCTCCCTCTGCAGGAAAGGAAAGGGACTGCAGCCATCTCTCAAGCAGTTTTTCTGCAGTGCCTATTCCCTCACCTATGTGAACCTGTCAGGCATCAAAATGCCCGTGGAGGCATTAAGGTGAGCACCCGCCACTTGCCCCCCTGCACCCTGTCGCTCCAAAAACACTGTGTACATGCGCGTTAAGACTCTATCCCGCCATTAGGTTTTCCAGCTGGCCACTTGGAATGCTCCCCTCTCTTGGGTTGCCGGGTCTCTGGAACACAGAAAGACCCCTTAAGGTTAACAATAACAATAATTTTATTTGTATCCCACCCTCCACGGCCAAAGCCAGGCTCAGAGCGGCTAACATAATAAAAATCAAACAATATGCATAATACAATATACAATATGCAAGTAAAATAACATTCAACATTCATTAAAGTAATATAGACTATTAAATATGGCAAATCAAAATGGAGGATTTTGCAACGCTGAACAAGATATCTTTGATTTTATGAGTGAAGCAAGAAGAAAAAGGTATTATAGGATTCGAACAAGAATGAGCTTCTTTTTTGAGTCGGACCTTTCGGTCTAACTAGCTCAGCATTTCATACACTGACTGGCAGCAGGTGCCCAAGGTTTCAGACAGGGGATGTTCCCAGCTCCTGGGACTGTCTGCATGCAAAGCTCTGTCCCTGAGCTGTCTTTGGGGCCCATGAGATGGGGTGTGGTGACCTCAGACCAAGGGGGACCTCACAATGTCATGGGGTCACCATCCCACAAAAGACAAAAAAAAAAAAAGCAAAACTAATACATGGAATGTGGTCCAGTGGTAAGGACAATGACTTCTTCTTCTTCTTCTTCTTCTTCTTCTTCTTCTTCTTCTTTTATTATTTGTACCCTGCCTAGTTTGCCCAAGCCACTCTGGCCAGCATCCAACAAAATATAAAAACACAGTAAGACATACACCTGACATTAAAAACGTCCCTGTACAGGGATGCCTTCAGATGTCTTCTAAAAGTCAGGTAGTTGTTTATTTATTTATTTATTGTTGATGCGAGGGTGTTCCACAGGGCGGCGCCACCACCGAGAAGGCCCTCTGCCTGGTTCCCTGTAACTTCACTTCTTGCAGTGAGGGAACCACCAGAAGGCCCTTGGAGCTGGACTTCAGTGTCCAGGCTGAACGAAGAAGAGACACGAAGGCCCAGAAGGATGAGAGCATTTCTGTGCCTTGCCTGTTGCTCTGGGAAGGGAATAGCGGCTTCTTCATAACTCTCAGCGCCTTTAACTACACTTCCCAGGATTCTCTTGGGGAAGCCATTTCTGTTTAAAGCGGTATGATACTGCTTTAAATGCATAGTGCGGATGGGACCTTCAACACGTGGACATTGCCAGAGTGAGGGTGGCTGGTGTAGGGTAACAGGCTAGCTAGCTCCCAGGACTTCTGAGAAACTACAGTTTCCTGCAACATTCTCACATGATTGCCATGACGAACCTAAGACTGGTTCAAGCTTCCAGTGCCACGTCCATGGGCTCTGCTGCCCTCTGCTGGAGGGAGGCCCTGACTATTTGAGTGATAGCCACCACCTCGGAAAGCTGTAAACTTTGTACTGTTTTTTATGTTGTTAGATTTTTACCGTGTACAGTGGTACCTCAGGTTAAGTACTTAATTCGTTCTGGAGGTCCGTTCTTAACCTGAAACTGTTCTTAACCTGAAGCACTACTTTAGCTAATAGGGCCTCCTGCTGCTGCCGCGCTGCTGTTCTCATCCTGAAGCAAAGTTCTTAACCCGAGGTACTATTTCTGGGTTAGTGGAGTCTGTAACTTGAAACGTATGTAACCTGAAGCGTATGTAACCCAAAGTACCACTATATATAGATTGCTGCACAACGCCTTATTATACTGTGTGAACTGGCTGTATAGAAACACAAACGAGGGTTAGACAAATTCACGCAGAACAAGGCTCTCAGCGGTCACTGGTGACAATGGTTGTTGTCTCTTGCTGCCCGGCCACAGCAGAGCTCGGTGGTGAGAGAGGCAAGCCAAGCAGCCATGTCGGGGGGGGGGGGGGACTTGGCTGCAGGCAGAGTCTGTATACAAGGTCCAGTCCAGTCCTAAGCTCAGGAGTATCTCAGTTCACTTAGTCAGACGATTCAGGGGTCAAGAAAGTCGAGAGTCACAAGAAGCAAGAAGAAGCAAGGTCTGGCCAGGAATGACAAACGTCATTTCCAGCAACTGACTGAGGCTGGAAACCCTGTTTAAGAGCCAACTGGTTCACATCAGGAGCAAGAAGGCTGATCAGCGGCAGGTGGAGTCACTCTGCTTCCTGCCCCCTTCAGGCTGCTGCTCAGCAGGTGAAGCAAATTCCTGGCCAATGACAACAATGGCTGTTCTCTCCCTCTGCGTCAAAGGAGCCGTCCGTAATCAGACGGTTCAAAGATGGCGTTAACTCTTCATCAGCAAAAACACGACCTCCACAGACTTGGTTGAATGTCAGGCCTTATGAGCAGAGCTGCTCGTTCCCGGTGGTCTTCCTCCATGAAAATCATTTGCCGAGACTGAAAGTCCTCTCCTTCTCCTCAGGGGTTTTCCCCAAGGAATCGGAGACTGCGCCTGCATGCAGCCAACCTCTCCTCCGCCCCTTTCATGCCTCTTCTGGTTCGGGGTAGGCCACAGAATACCAGTTTCTGAGAACCACAAGCAGAAAGAGTTGACCTTTAAAGCCCTAAAAGGCCTCGGTCCAGTATATCTGAAGGAGCGTCTCCACCCCTATCGTTCAGCCCAGACACTGAGATCCAGTGCCGAGGGCCTTCTGGCGGTTCCCTCATTGCGAGAAGTGAAGTTACAGGGAACCAGGCAGAGGGCCTTCTCGGTGGTGGCACCGCCCTGTGGAAACCCTCCCATCAAGGAAATAAACAACTACCTGACTTTTAGAAGACATCTGAAGGCAGCCCTGTTTAGGGAAGTTTTAATGTTTGATGTATTACAGTATTTTAATATTTTTTTTGGAAGCCTCCCAGAGTGGCTGGGGAAGCCCAGCCAGATGGGTGGGGTATTAATAATAATAATAATAATAATAATAATAATAATAATAATAATAATTATTATTTATTATTACTATTATTATTATTGATGTTGAATTTTCTGCATGCAGAGCAGGATTTTGCTCACTCAGATGTCCCTAGTTCGCTTCTTTAAACCACAATATGTCCTTGCCTTCCTCGCTCAGGTCTCTTTTCCAAGGTCTGTCGGCCAACACCCACCTCAGCGAACTCCACCTGGACCTGAGTGGATGTGAGGTAAATCGGGGTGGGGCGAATGGGGTGGGCTTCTTGTGCAGACGTCTTCTCAGAGAGGAGGCGTTGGGGGCCGAGCTGCTTCCATGTGAGGCGATTTACCTCAGAGCTTCCCAGCATCCATTTGATACGATAGGCCTCTTGAGCTCCCTTTCCTCTCTGAGTCACTCATTAAACCTCTTTCTCTCTTTCTCCATCTTCCTTTCCTTCCTACCTAGTTGCGCTCCCCAGGGGCTCAAGTCCTTCAAGAGCAGCTGTCTGGAATCAGCGCCTTGAGTAGTCTAGATCTTTCTGACAATGGTGAGACCATGATGCTCCCCAGCTGCTGCTCCTGCCTTAATAATAATAATAATAATAATAATAATAATAATAATAATATTTTATTTATATCCTGTCCTCCGAAGCCGGACTCAGAGCAGCTAACAACAGCAAAATATTGTGTTTGCCCTTCCTTGTTGCAGATATTGATATTGTGCAGTCTGAAGTGACTAGAAGCATAAGAACTGACTCCTTCTGGAATAAATAATTGTCCAGACCCATTTAAAAAATATATATTCAAACTTTTACTAGCAGATCTCTTTAAAATAAAACAGAATAAAGCAAATCATGTGTCTGAAATATCCATACAATGTCTTGTGCTCTCCAGCACAGGCTCAGCATCTTGCAAAATACGAAATAATCCAAACAGCAAGGTTTCTCTCTCTCCACAGCTTGCATTCCAGCCTCCAGGCTATTTACTCTCCCTTCAGGAGAGCTTCATTTTACATCTTCACGGTTGAGTTTGGGAGAAAAGACTCACAAAGGCAGCTCCCTTCAAAATGGAGATTTGCAACCCAATACCTCTCACAATATGATCTAAGGTTACAACCCGTATGTGTTAGCTACCAGAGAAACAACAATCAGTTATTCATTAACTTAGCAAAAGCTCAGAGTGCTCTCCTTGGCTTTAATATAGCCCCATGGTGGGGAAAAACCCCATGTTGAATCTTCTGCAATATACCTTCAGCCATTTTTCATTTCTGTGTCAATTAAAGCATTGTACTTAACATTCCTGACCTATCCTGCCACTCCCTCCTCCTCCTTCTCCTCACGCCAGGCTTCGACGCCGACTTGCTGACTCTCGTCCCGGCGCTAGGCAGGAACAAGTCTCTGAAACACCTCTGGCTGGGCAAGAACTTCAACGTCAAATCCCGGTAGGTTTATATATTTACTGAATTTATATACCGCCCTATACCCAGAGGTCTCACGGTGGTTCACAAAACCTGGGTTACATAGAGGCGGATTTAGGGGAGCGCAAACAGTTGGCTCGCACTGGGCGCTGAGCCAAGAGGGAGCTGCAGGGTACACTGCAATAATGATGAGCAACAGAAGGCGAGAGGCATTTGGGCGCTGAATGTTGCTGTCACACAGGGCACCACTGAAATTTCAAAGCCCAAATTCTGCCCCTGGGCCATGTTGCCCCTGGGTTGGGCTATCTAGGACCATCCAGGGCAATGATGTCATGCTGTAGTTTAGTCACTAGGTGGCGCTGCGCTTAAGTTGCTTCCTCGTTTGGAAGGTTTGTAAACCGTTTGACCATAGAGATCTCTGATCGATGTACGAGATGTTAATAAAGTGAGGCTGAAATCCACAATTTTAAAAAAGAAATATGCACAAGTTGATGGTCATTCAAGCACAGGGGGAAACCCAGCGGAACTCTAAAAACAAACTGGAGGTTCCTTTTTGTGGAGAGATTTGTCAAAAGGCAAGCTTGGTTCCATCTTATTAAGTTTATTCATGAACCACCAGAAGCTCCACAAGCCCCTGGCGAGATATGCAAGCGTAGGAGCAGTTCTGCTGCAGAATCATTTCAAGATATACTAAAAAAATCACGCACCCACTGTTGCGTAGGGCCGCAGTGGCACAAAAAACGTGGTTACAAAGCACAGATCCACATTTATTCTCAGGATTTTTGCATTGGGCTACCCCAAACTCACTGTCAAATCACATGTCTGTGGCCACAGCATGAACCACAAAAATCATATACCCACTGTTTCATTCAGAATATTTATTTTCTTGTTTTCCTCCTCTAAAAACTAGGTGTGTTTTATGGTTAGGTGCATCTTATAGAGCGAAAAATACGGTGCCTTATACGGAGCAATTCGTAGATGGAATCACATAAATAAACAAATTGCCCTGACATCCCCACGTTGCTCTTGTTCCTCAGCCTGACATTCCCCCTGTTGTCCCTCTGTAGGACCTTGGAGGAAATCCTTCAGAAGATTGTGCAGGTGATCCAAGAAGAGGAGTGTGTAAGTCAGGGGTCAGCAAACTTTTCCAGCAGGGGGCTGGTAGACTGTCCCTCAGACCTTGTGGGGGGCCGGACTGTATTTTGGAAAAAAGAAAGAAAAAAGAACGAATTCCTATGCCCCACAAATAACCCAGAGATGCATTTTAAATAAAAGCACACATTCTACTCATGTAAAAACACGCTGATTCCCGGACCATCCGCGGGCCGGATTTAGAAGGTGATTGGGCCGGATACGGCCCCCGGGCCTTAGTTTGCCTACCCATGGTGTAAGTCCTTTGCTGTGCGAAAGTGGTGTGGTGGTTTGTAGACTGAAGAGTGGGGCAGGTGGAGAGTTGCAAACTGCAACCTGTGGGGGAAATAAGAGCGACAGTGTGGGTATCTCTGTGGCTGGGTTGCCCGACATATTTTCTTTGCTTGGGTTTCTCCCCCCCCCCCCAATTTGAACGGGGAAACGGAGATGAGGACAGAGCAGATTTTAACCACCGCCCTGCTTTTTCCTGATCTAAATGGACCCCCAACACAGAGACACAAATCTACTATTAGCCTCTTTGGGACCACAAATGCTGGAGCCTGTATTTTATAGGTTTTAAAGATAAACGAGGTTGGCTTCTAAAACAAACATACTGTCAGGGGCTCAGGAGCAGAAGCACAGGGAAGGGAGGAGATGGAGAGCGAAGGGGAAGAATCCGAGGGGAGCGTAGGAGAAGATGACAGTGGCCCGAGAGATTCCATGAGCCTCTCCAGCGAATCGGTAGATTCACAGAAGGGGGCGCCGGTGGCCAGGGCAAGGGGGTTCCCAAGGGGGACACTCCAGAAGCAAGGGGCCAGCGGGGACTCCCAGAGCAGCAGTTGGAAATCAGGACCAGCTTCCCCACCAGAGCATAGTGGGGGGGAAGAGTCCCAGGTATCGGGGCCAACGTATCCCCCACCAGGGAGAGAAGATGAGTCAGGGCTGACCACGCCTCCATCGGAGAGTCAGGCAAAGGAGGGGAGGTCAAGTCCAGCCAGCATCCAGGAAGAGGGAAGCAGTGATAGAAGCAGTGTAACGGTCAGGAGGAAGGTCACTGGGTTGGCGCGAGAGACAAGTTCAAATGTACAGGAGCGCGGGACAGCAGAAAACCCGGATTGGGAACCAGGTCCTAAAGCCCGCCGGAGGCAGGGGGAGGAGTCAGGCGACTCAGCGTCAGAAGAGTCCAGAAAGGGGAATGCCTCAGCGGGCAGGAGGACTCAGAGGAGGAGAGAGCAGAGGAAGAGGTGGAGCAGGGCTAGAATCTTATGGTGTCAGGGGGGAGGAGATTCAGACGGAACTTCGACGGTCTAGGGTTTAAGACGTAGAGCTGCGCGCTGCGGCTTTGAAATGGAAACTGAACTTCAATAAAGACTTTTGTACATAACGACGACCTGGCGTTGGTCGTCTGGGAGCTGGGACCTTGGGGCAGCTCTGACACATACGTTTATTTATTGCTGTTGATTTATTAAATTTGTATACCGCCCTTTATCGACAGACCTCAGAGCAGTTCACAACATAAAATGATGATATAAAAAACACAGAATACATAATAAAAATGAGAACAACAACAGAGCAGTCATCCCACCCCTACCCTTCCACAACACATTTTAAAAGAGATTGGATTTCAATCAGCCAAAGGGCTGGTTAAAGAGGAACATTTTCCTCTGGCTCCTCAAAGTATACAGTGGTATCTCGGTTTACGAACTTAATCCATTCCGGAAGTCCGTTCTTAAACCAAAACCATTCTTAAACCGAGGCGCCCTTTCCCTAATGAGGCCTCCTGCTGCTAGTGGCCTTCTATCATTCGGATTCCGTTCTTAGACCGAGGTAAAGTTCACAAACCGGGACACTACTTCCGGTTTTGCGGAGTTCGTAAACCGAATCATTTGTAATAATAATAATAATAATAATAATTTATACCCTGCCCTTCCCGGTTCATAAAACCAAGCTCAGGGTGGCTAACAACAAATTTAAAACAATTAATGCAACAAAAAAAGTATAAAATACAGTATAAAACGTGAATGACAATAAATTCAGAATTCAAAAATCAATTTAGGGGGAAAATTTATCCAATAAACATTAGATGATCACCAGGGCTAGGTGGCTAAATTAGTCCTATTTGGGCCAGTGAGGAGACCAGGGGAGAATTAGATGTGGGGTCCCAGAGCAGGTAATCTTCATAAAAAGGGGGAGGGGGGAAGGAAGGGGAATAAAAGATCAGGCTAAGTTCAAATTGAAAGCCAGACGGAATAGCTCTGTCTTACAGGCCCAACGGAAGGAGGTTAAATCCTGAAGGGCCCTGGTCTCATGGGACAGAGCATTCCACCAGGTTGGAGCCATCACTGAAAAGGCCCTGGCCCTGGTGGAAGATAGTCTGACTTCCTTAGGGCCCGGGACCTCTAAACTATGGTTGTTCATGGACCTTAAGGTCCTCTGCGGGGCAGACCAGGAGAGGCGGTCTGTAAACAGGACTGTTCTTAAACCGAGGTCCCACTGTATAATGAAGGCGCCACAACATCTTCTTCACACTTTCTCTGTGTATCTTAGGCTATCTATCAATATATATTGGTACCACAATGGCGCAGGCAATTCTTCCCCTTCCCCTTTTATTCTCACAACAACCTTGCAAGGTAGGATAGTCTGAGAGGCGGTGACTGGCTCACGCAGACCCTGTGAGCATCGTGGCTGAGTGGCGATTTGAACCCCGGCCGCCCTCCACCCCCAGTCCTAATCTGGCACTCTTAAGCCCTGTGCCACGATGAGACGCTCGCTCACTCTGTCCTTTTCTTCTTCTTCTTCTTATTATTCTTCTCCTGCCTGCTACCCCGAAGTCCCTGCAGTCTTTCTCCGTTGCCGACTCCCGGCTCAAAACCCGCACCAGCATCCTGATCAACGCCCTGGGCAGCAACACTTGCCTGACCAAAGTGGACCTGAGTGGGAACTGCATGGAGGACATCGGAGCCAAGATGCTGTCGAAAGCCCTGCAGATCAACAGCACGCTGAGGTGGGTGGGGGAAACTGGCCGGTCAGGCAGGGTGGGGGCTTCCCGGATGGTTTGCCCAGCCTTTGAATCTCTGGGGTACACTTGCCCCCCCCCCCCAAATTTTGCCACGTGGACCTGAAAATGCCTGCCTGGACTTCTTTGAGAGGGAAGAGGAAATTTACCTCAGCACTCTCTCCGACTCCTCCCCATCAGCACAAGGATTGCTGCTTGCACAATGGGATCTGTGGAAGGATTAACGCTGGGATCACTTCTCTTCCTCAAATCTGCACTAGCAAATCGAGGAAATCCCCAATAATAGATTTAGAGGGTGAATTTGTGGAGGAGGAGAAGGGGTGGGGAAGTCCACTGGCAGTAGCCTTGTCCTGAGGGGACGCTGAGTTAGGGTAGCGCTGTGTTGGCTGCAACCCTACCCCCCCAAAACCCCCCAAATAGTATGGAGGTTTGTATAATCATAGAGTTGGAAGGGACCGCAAAGGTAATCTGGTACAACCCGCTGCAAAGCTCGATCCCACAACCTGGAGATTATAAGTGGGGGATGAAATGGGAAACCAGGGAAGGGAAAACGTAATGGAGTATTCTAAGAATGGGCTCCTGGTCAGGTGTACTGTGTCTTCCTATCTTCTTTGGTGATCACTCGTAGCTGAGTAAGATTGTCTTCCATAAACACGGTTTTATCAGTGAGTCCGTGACTGTGGAGACCAATTCTGGATCCGCACGTCCTTCCACAGTGGGGACATCGGTTTCAGGGCGGGAGTTGATCACGGTGAGGGTTTGCCAAGCGTGCCTTCCTCTTAGCGCATTTCTCCCTTTCGTCCTGAGTTCAAGTGTCTTCAAAGCTGACGACACCTTTGGTAAAGGCTGTTCTCCAGTTGGAGCGCTCACAGGCCAGTCTTTCCCAGTTGTTGGTGTTTATACTACCTTTTTAAAGATTTGCCTTGAGAGAGTCTTTAAACCTCTTTTGTCGACCACCAGCATTACGCTTCCCCTTTTTAGGTTCGGAATAGAGTAGTTGCTAACGGAGGCTGTTTCACATAACTGCTGTTTGGCAGCCAAGGAGGGAAGGAACTCAATTGCTGGTTGTGGGTCAGGAATTGATAAGTCAAAACAAGAGGTGGGATCACAACCGCTACTTGCCCCCCCCCCTCTTGTTTTCAAGGAGTATTTCCTGGGATAAGAACAATACAACTGCACAAGGCTTTCAGGACATCGCCAGGGCCTTGGAGAAGTGAGTAACTAGAGTGGTTTTTGTGCTCCTTTTCCTCGAGGGAATTGAGGGGGCGGAGCTACCAACATGGCTTCTCGTGTTCACAAAGAGAGTATGTAGAATCCTAGAATCCTAGAGTTGGAAGAGACCACAAGGGCCATCGAGTCCAACCCCCTGCCAAGCAGGAAACCCCATCAGAGCACTCCTGACATATGGTTGTCAAGCCTCTGCTTAAACACCTCCAAAGAAGGAGACTCCACCACACTCCTGGGCAGCAAATTCCACTGTCAAACAGCTCTTACTGTCAGGAAGTTCTTCCTAATGTTCAGGTGGAATCTTCTTTCTTGTAGTTTGGATCCATTGCTCCGTGTCCGCTTCTCTGGAGCAGCAGAAAACAACCTTTCTCCCTCCTCTATGTGACATCCTTTTATATATTTGAACATGGCTATCATATCACCACTTAACCTCCTCTTCTCCAGGCTAAACATGCCCAGCTCCCTTAGCCGTTCCTCATAAGGCATCGTTTCCAGGCCTTTGACCATTTTGGTTGCCCTCGTCTGGACACGTTCCAGTTGGTCAGTGTCCTTCTTGAACTGTGGTGCCCAGAACTGGACACAGTACTCCAGGTGAGGTCTAACCAGAGCAGAATACAGTGGCACTATTACTTCCCTTGATCTAGATGCTATACTTCTATTGATGCAGCCCAGAATTGCATTGGCTTTTTTAGCTGCCGCGTCACACTGTTGGCTCATGTCAAGTTTGTGGTCAACCAAGACTCCTAGATCCTTTTCACATGTACTGCTCTCAAGCCAGGTGTCACCCATCTTGTATTTGTGGCTTAGAGGTTTCTGAAACGTTAAGTGGTTTATAAATGCTTTCGAATAAATAAATAAAACGGCCTCTTTTGCAGCAACTACACCCTCAAGTTCATGTCCTTCCCAATGAGTGACATCACGGCAGCCTACCGAAACGCCCCTGAGAGGACGGACGAGGTGTGGCAAAAGGTGAGCCCTGCCCCTTGCCTATGGGCCTCGGGATGAGGGGAATAATTGTTGGTTTGCAAGACCCCTCCATAGAGGCTGGCCCCTCTCACTGTCCTCGGAGCTTGCATACCGGTAACCTCCTCTGGCTGATATCCAGGCAGACCAGGGAGATTTTGATAGGCGACATTTTCCCAAGTGTGGGTAAAATGCACAACCCCTCCCTCCTGCTTTCGCAGGGGAAAGAAAATAAGTCAGAAATCTAGAAGAAGACTGGAGGAAATTTAAAAATTATTTGCAGAAATATTGCAAAATTAATGAATGTTAGAATGTTGTTGGACAGAAATTAAGTGGTTACCAGCTGTAAAGTGAAAGTGGAGTAATAAGCTAAAATAAGTTACAAATAAGTTATAATAAGGATTTGCTGAATTAAGATTCAAACTGGAATACAAAAGGGGGAGGTGAGAGGAGGTTCGAGAAACAAGGTAATAGAAATAAGTTTTGGAAACTATATTTGTTTTGTTTTGTTTTTTCTTTTTTGATTGTGTACTTTTGTATTTTTGTATTTCTGTTTTTTTGTATTAAATTGGAAAATCTAAAAAAAAAAGAAAAAAGAAAAAAAAGAAAATAAGTCAGAAATCTATTTCCATGATGTTTATTTCTGACATTGGAGCACTAGAGAAAAACACGTCCTTTCAGGTCAAGTTCTTCCAGCAAGTCAGACAAATTTCCTGTACATGCGCACTCGGAAGGTTTTAAGTTACACTCTTCACAAAGACTTATCCAGCCTGTGAACGTCCTGGGAAACTCTTTCCCAGAGATAAGCGCATCATGTGGTGTCAACAGTCTGGCTGTCTGCAGCGGTGATGTTTCCATATACTGACAATAATTTGGTCCCGTTTGCGTTTTAGCGAGAAACTACCCAACTCGTTCCTCTCGAGCGATCCTTAAGCACTTGCACTTCTGCGAATTTTACACTTGCCGCTGCCCCCCCAGCCAAGTAATGTGTGTAAAAATGGACATATGGGGAGAAAGTCTGGATACAAAAGTCTTTATATGTGTAAATAACACACAAGGGGCGTTTTATGAGGGAAAATTGCTTGAAAAACTGTGTATAAAGTGGTTGCGTTCCGTTCGACATCCGAAACGTTCGAAAACCGAGGCGCAAAGGGCGGCCTGCAAATTTACAGAGAAAATTGAGAACAATACAGCAGTACCTCAGCGGAAGCCATTCGACTTCCGAGGTGCGTTCGAAAACGGGAGCATTTACTTCTAGGTTTACAGCATTCAAGTTCTGAAACGTCCGTCAACGGAGACATTCGAGAACCGAGGTACCACCGTATCATAGCTATCAACATTTCCCTTTTTTAAAGGGTAATTCCCTTTTTCCGAATAGGATTCCTCGCAAGAAAAGGGAAAAGTTGACAGCTATGCTCTGTATTGGGTGGAGCGGCATACAGAAATTCAGGGCAAGAGGGAAATTGAGTTTTTGTGAGGATTTCTTTAGAAATCGTCGTCTGCGGCAGTTGTAGCGGAGAATAGATTTGGACTTCTGACGCGCAGGAGTGTCGCCAAATCCCAGCTTTAGCATGATTCCTCCCGGATCTCTTTCCCCCCTTCCTCTCTCCCCTTCAGATCCAGTGGTGTCTCCTTAGGAACAACCACTCACAGAAGTTCCCCCAGGACCAAGCCTTCCGCCTCCACCAGGGAATCGTCACCAATAGCGCCGAGCAAGTAAACGTTCCCATCTCCCTGTTCGGCACACACTTGCCACCCCTTCCCGCGAATTCCCGTGGGGAACGAGTGGGGCCTGTCCGCCCCATGCCCGGAGGGGCTGCTGTGATTGGCTGGCCAGTGGGTTCGGGACTTGGCGCCTTGGCGAGGGGCAGGAGCTAATGGCCCCCTGTCTTGCCCCTTCCCTAGATGATGAGCCGCCTCTGTGTCAGGGTCCAGGAAGAGGTGCGGTTGCTGCGGACCTGCTCCACCGACACGATCCAGGAGGAAGTGCTCTACGCCCGGGAACTCATGAAGGAAGCCAAGAACTCGCGGGCGGTGAGCGTCATCTGTTTATTTACATTCCTGGCCCCACGTTTCCTCCGAGGATCTAAAGGTGTTGCGCATGTGGTTCATTTCCCCCTCTTAATTTAATGCTCACGACAACCCTGTGAGGTAGGTTAGCCAGTGTTTCCCAAACTTGGGCCTCCAGCTGTTTTTGAACTACAATTCCCATCATCCCTGACCACTGGTCTTGCTAGCTAGGGATAATGGGAGTTGTAGTCCAAAAACAGCTGGAGGCCCAAGGTTGGGAAACACTGAATTCTAGTTCAACCCCCTGCACTGCAGGAATCACAGCGAAACCATTCTTGATTTGTTTGTTTGTTTGTTTGTTTGTTTGTTTGCTTGTTTGTTTCTAAAATTTCTATACTGCCCTCCACCCATAGATCTCATGGCTGTTCCCAACCTAAACACATATACATGATGCATAATTAAAAATAAGAAGGTGAATAGAATAGAATTTTATTATTACGGTCACAAACCAGTTCCGGGTCACTTCCCAAGGTTGGGAAACACTGGGTTAGACTGAGAGGCAGTGAGAGGACGAAAGTCACCCCAGGGAGCTTTGTGGCTGATATAACTTCATATTGAAATTGAATTGATTTGAAATACTTTATTGTCACTTCTACAACTTGTATACACTGAGATTACATGAGCACCCCCCACTCAGCTCTCTTAGTCTTAATTCTCCTCGTTTACTGATTCACACCCACCAAACCCGAAAGTCAGTTGCCCTGTTGTTATCTTTTCATTCAGCAGTCTAACAGCCCATGGATAGAAGCTGTTCTTTACCCTTTTGGTGCAACTGCTTCTATATCTTCTCCCCGAGGGCAGGAGATCAAGAAAGTGCCGGCCAGGGTGTGAATCATCCCTGAGAATTTTCCTCACTCTCCTGAGGCAACGTTCTTCTGCTATTTCATCCAGCGGATTTATGGGACAGCCCATAATATCTTGTGATGTGTTCACCACCCTTTCTTCGCCATGTCAGCTATTTATTTATTTAAAGGGATGCGGGTGGCACTGTGGGTTAAACTACAGAGCCCAGGACTTGCTGATCAGAAGGTCGGCGGTTCGAATCCCCGCGATGGGGTGAGCTCCCATTGCTCAGTCCCTGCTCCTGCCAACCTAGCAGTTCGAAAGCACACCAGAGCAAGTAGATAAATAGGTACTGCTCCAGTGGGAAGGTAAACGGCGTTTCCGTGCGCTGTTCTGGTTCGCCAGAAGCGGCTTAGTCATGCTGGCCACATGACCTGGATGCTGTACGCCGGCTCCCTTGGCCAATAAAGCAAGATGTGCACCGCAACCCCAGAGTCAGTCACGACTGGTCCTAATGGTCAGGGGTCTCCTTTACCTTTACCTATGACCGTAATAGAGATTTGTAGTGTACTGAATTTCTCTCCCAAACGTTCTCTGTGAAAATGTGGATCCAAACCCAAACTGCAGAAGGGTCTCTGTAGGTGTTTCCTTGTGTGCTTTTTAATGATTATATTTTTATTGAAGTTTATTGAATAAAAAACAAACACAGAGAGAAAAGCACCCACGAAGCATCCTTTCTCTTTTTCTCTCTCAGCTCTTCCCCAGCCTGTATGAGCTTGGGCACATTTTGGCCAGCGACGGTCCAGTCCGGCACAGGCTAGAATCAGTGGCTAACGAGGTCTCAAAAGCAGTCGACAAGGAACTGCAGGTATTGCGAGGGCACGGTCCTGTTTTCGTTTTGCTTTTCTGTTCTTCGTTTACTGCATTTAAAAACCCCACTTTTCTTCTAAAAGAGCTCAAGGGCGGCATACGTTGTTCTCCCCGCTCCTTGTTTTATCTCCACAACAGCCCTGTGAGGTAGGTTGGGCTGAGCTGTTGTGCATGGCCCACGGCCACCCAGCGAGCGTCCCGTTATCTGAACCCAGGTCCTAATCCAGGCTTCCTCAAATTCGGCCCTCCAGATGTTTTTGGCTAGTAGGACCAGTGGTCAGGGATGATGGGAATTGTAGTCTCAAAACATCGGGAGTTTGAGGAAGCCAGTCCTAATCCAACCCTCTCATCCGGGCTTCCAATAGAATATTAAAAACACGATAAAACATCAAACATTAAAAACTTCTCTAAACAGGGCTGCCTTCAGGTGCCTTTGTTTGTTTCTTTGACATCTGAGGGGAGGGTGTTCTACAGGGCGGGCGCCACTACCAAGAAGGCCCTCTGCCTAGTTTCCTGTAACCTCACTTTTCGCAGGAAGGGAACTGCCAGAAAGCCCTCGGAGCTGAACCTCCATGTCAGGGCTGAACGATGGGGGTGGTGATGCTCCTTCAGGTATACTGGGCCGATGCCGTTTAGGGCTTTCAAGGTCAGCACCAACACTTTGAATTGTGCCCGGAAACGTACTGGGAGCCGTTGTAGGTCTTTCAGGTGTTATATGGTCTCGGTGGCCACTTCCAGTCACCAGTCTGGCTGCCACATTCTGGATTAATTGTAGTTTCCGGGTCACCTTCAAAGGTAGCCCCACGTAGTGCGCATTGCAGTAGTCCAAGCCAGGAGATAACCAGAGCATATGGAAGCAAGGGAATATAAACATTTATGAGCTCATTGCTGCACCTGCTACCAATTAATTGTGGGGTTATCTTTGACTACGAAGATCAGGCATAGGCAAACTCGGCCCTCCCGATGTTTTGGGACTACAATTCCCATCACCCCTAGCTAACAGGACTGGTGGTCAGGGATGATGGGAATTGTAGTTCCAAAACATCTGGAGGGCCGAGTTTGCCTGTGCCTGACCAAGATGGTGTTTGCAGAGTTTTTGGAACGGTTCACCTTTGGTTCAACACACCAAGAGGCTCAAAGAAGCCTGCGGTTGCCATGGTGACCAAATAAATGGAGGAGAAGGCCCCTTGGGCCTTCAGGAACCGGTCAGCCCTCTGCAGGAACACCCGTCGCCTTGTGCGAAAGGGCGGGTTTGATTCTTGAGAAAGACGCCCACCGCGTTGTTGGCATCAGGGCATCCCACAATGCTCTTCTCTTGCCCAGCCAGCTGCTCTACTGTGCTGGGCCAGGGGGGTAACATGAGCAACGCGGTTCAGGTCCGGTCCCAAATCCAAGGGTCAGTCCAACAGGGCAACGGCAGGACATGAGGCAGAAAACCAGGCAAGGTCAAGATCTCAGGCAGGTTCTGGCAAACAGCAATGTTGCTCCCACAACCTGAGGCATGGTCCAACAGCCTTTTATCTTTGTCTGGGTAACGGCCGGTCCTGATCCCCCGGTGACTCACCTCCCTGTCTCGCCCGAAGGCGAGCACTCCTCCTGCGAGTACTCAGGTCTCTCCTTCTCTCAGACCTCAGTCTCTGCAGCTCGGGAGACGTCGGTGGGTTACTAGACCCAGGGGCCACCTCAGCCTCCCCTGACCCAACCAGTAGTGGAGCAGCTGTAAGTGATGGCCCAGCTGAAGGCAAGAAGGTAATCTCCGCATCTGGAGCCAGGGCAGGCTCAGGCCCCTGACTCGGCCCAGCTGGTGCTTGTCACAGGGGAACCTGTGCAGGCTGGGGCTGTTCAGAATCAGGCCCAGACTCGGTTCAGATGCCGCCTGAGGCAAAGGACTGAGACTCCTCTGGTTCCAAGTCTGAGCCTGAGTCCCAGGCCATCACACCTGCTTCTTCTCTCCCCTCTGCAGGTGATCCTGGAGTCCATGGTTTCCCTCACCCAGGAGCTGTGCCCACATGCCGTCCAGGCAGCGGAAGAGCACAACAAGATGCTGGCGGCCGTTTCGGAGCGCGTCACCGTGCCCCGAAACTTCATCCGGGGGGCTCTGCTGGAGCAGGCTGGGCAGGACATTCAGAATAAGCTCAAGTGAGGAGCAGGACGGCGCGGAGGGGGTGCCATGCGGGGGCTGAGAATGGCGCTTTTCACAGACAAAGCGGGTTCTCTGCCACTGAGCTACTGCCCCATAAGCTGGTGAGGGGGCGTGGAGGCAGTCATGCTATCCGAAGTGGGTCCTGGCCAGGGCTGGATTTAGGTTTGATGAGGGTAAACTGAAGGTAATGGGGCCCTTTATATATCCAGCTGTCCTTTGCCAACAACAAATTGTCGCTGTTTTTTGCGTTGAATATATGCTGTATGGTAATTTACGGACCTAATAGGTACCTACAGCCATTTGCACATAACAGAATATGTATTTTATCAAAGTAATTGTTGAATTCAAATACAATTAAGAAGAAGTATATTAATAGTGAAATACAGCAGAACCTCGACTTAACCACCACCCCACTCGCGAACAATCTGACTCGCGGACACGGCAAACCTGGAAGTAAATACTGGGTTTGCCGCGATTCGCACACGTGCAGAACGGCGCTTCTCCCAGTGACCCGGATCGACTCACGAACGGACCTCCGGAACGGATTCCGTCCGTGAGTAGAGGTTCCACTGTACAATTAGGGAGAAGTATATTAATAGTGGGGCGCGGGTGGTGCTGTGGTCTTAAGCACAGAGCCTAGGGCTTGCCTATCAGAAGGTCGGCAGTTCGAATCCCCGTGACGGGGTGAGCTCCCATTGCTCGGTCCCTGCTCCTGCCAACCTAGCAGTTCAAAAGCACGTCAAAAGTGCAAGTAGGTACCGCTCCAGCGGGAAGTTAAACAGCGTTTCCGTGCGCTGCTCTGGTTCGCCAGAAGCGGCTTAGTCCTGCTGGCCACATGACCCGGAAGCTGTATGCTGGCTCCTTCGGCCAATAAAGCGAGATGAGCACCGCAACCCCAGAGTTGTCCGTAACTGGACCTAACGGTCAGGGGTCCCTTTACCTTTACCTATATTAATAGTGAAATATTTCTGAAGCTCTAACTTAACATGATTTTTTTATTCATAACAAACTTAATAATGCAAACACATTGGTATTTGGCAATAACAAAAAATCCTTTAGAAACACAATTTACAAAGTCGCAAAATCTAGTCTCTAGAAACTTGCTGCAATGTGAAATAATAATAGGTGTAAATATATGATGCAAACTAGTAATAATTATAAATAGCTTTATTAATACGAAATGAAGTGTGTTATAACTTGTACAATGCAATTGTAGTTAATACAATGCATTTTTTAGTATAATATCAATGTCACCATAGTAGTCCACTAATGGGCGGGGCCCATGACTTACATCATAGGAGCCTATGCAACACAAAACACTGTAGCTGTATGTAGGTTTTGTTTTATTTGTTTTTTATCCTATATTTTGGAAATATACATCCAGTTTTTTCCCCCTTTAATTTTTTTGGGGGCCCCTAAGCTATAGCTTGTTTAGTTTATACAGTGGCGTAGCTTGGGTTGTCAGCACCCGGGGCAAGGCAAGTAATTTGCGCCCCCTAACCCGTGGATTTGCGCCCCCTAACCCTAACCCCCAGATGTTGCGCCCGGTGCGGCCAGCCCCCCCTGCACCCCCAATGCTATGCCACTGAGCTTATACGTATATCTGGCACTAGGCCTGGCACAGGGGTTGGGGGGGGTACGCGAACCTCTCTGACCCTCTCGATCTCTGATCCCACGCCCAGCGAGGTCAAGCTGTCGGTGGTGACGTACCTGACCAACACCATTGTGGAAGAGCTGCTGCAGGAGTTGTACTACGCTCACAAGAGTCTGGTGAGAGCAAGCCCCATTCCACCCCAAATTACACACCCGGTGGTTCATTTAATCCAGGGCTCAATGCTAGAAACAGTGCTGAGGGGGCATTGGACCAGGCCTCAGCCCTGACCTCTACAAATTGCTACCTAACCAATTCCTTCCCCAGGGCATGTGCAGAGTGCTTGGCCACCAGCGCTGAGCCAATGCATAGAAGCCCCCCCCCCCATTGGAATTAGCAGGTAGAATGCCCCTTTCACTATTTTTAGCAGGAGAGGGAACGAATTCAGGCAAGTGTACCGCAAAACCCGCTGTAATTGTGTCCTATATGTATGTGTTCAGCTGATTCCAATTACAAGTCTCTTCCCCTAAAAGTATCTCAAAGCGATTTCTCTGTAGAATCGTAGACTTGGAAGGGAGGGTCACCTAGTCCGACCCCCTTCAAACGTGGATACGCAGCAGGAATCGAACCCGCGACCTTGGCATTATCAAAAGCCATTCAGTGTGTGAAAAGCGCAGTTGAAAATAACTTCAGATGCCACCTATATATAATATAATAATAATAATAATAATAATAATAATAATAATAATAATAATAATTTATTATTTGTACCCCGCCCAGACCCAGCCATTCTGGGCGGCTTCCAACAAAGGTTAAAAATACATTAAAATGTCACACGTTAAAAACTTCCCTGAACAGGGCTGCCTTGAGATGTCTTCTAAATGTCAGGTAGTTGTTTATCTCTTTGAAATCTGGTGGGAGGGCATTCCACAGGGCGGGCGCCACCACCGAGAAGGCCCTCTGCCTGGTTCCCTGTAGCTTTGCTTCTCGCAATGAGGGAAGTGCCGGAAGGCCCTCGGAGCTGGACCTCAGCGCCTGGGCAGAACGATGGGGCTGGAGACGCTCCTTCAGGTATCTGCTGACGTTCACCTGCAGGCCTTCCTCTCTCTTGCATCGGAGAGGCCTCTCTCTCCCCTCTCAGCCTGTAATGCCTCCCCGATCTCCTCCCCAACCTCAGGCCCAGCACATCAGCCACCTCCGCCGGCTTTCCGAGGGCCAAGACAACGCCGCCCTCCTGGAGCAGGTTGGGAAACCCCGTCTCCATGACCACGAGGAGATCACGGACGACGAGCTGGGCTCCAGCATTGTAAGTGGGTGAGCTCTGGAGAGGCCCCAGGCTCCCATCTAGCCCTGGAAGGGGTTCACCTGACCTCTCTCTCATCTCGCCCCAGGACACCATGGCCATCAAGAGGCGGAAGAACTGCCGCAGGATCCGGCCCGCTTCTGCCTTCATTAGTGAGTGCGAGAGATGCCTGCCCCGAACGCCACCCTCCCAACCATACATTTCGCCTCTGGGGACAGGCTGTAGTTCAGTGGTTGAGTGTCTCTTTTGCATGCAGTCTCAATTCCCAGTGATGCCAGCTAGGGCTGGAAAACCCTGGCCAGTGTGGGCCAGGGATAGCCAACGCAACGCCCTCTGGAAGATAGGGGGCTCCAGCTCTCATCCTGACTGTTCGCCGTGCTGGCAGGGGCTGATGGAGATCTGGGTCCCAACATCTGGAGCATTGGCTACCCCTAGTGTACCCCTGGGTCCCCAGTTGCTGGACTACAACTCCCATCATCCATGTCCGTTGGCTAAGCGGTCCGTGGACGATGGTCGTTGTAGTCCAAGCAACGTCACGGAACCCAAGGTTGAACCCGCTCCAAATGTCTATATATTTCCCCCCAACCAAGTCTGCATCTATAAGCAGTCCGCTCATGTGTTGTGAGTGTTGTCTTGTCATCAATCCATTGATTAAAGGGGATCATATCTTTTTATTCTTCCAGCTCATCAATAATGCTCTCTTGGCCAAATAGATATTCCCACTGTGGAATATAACAACACAATAAAATTCAGAACAGAAACATTTAATTGCACATTCTTTTTCCCCTGAAATCCAATTGAAAATCTTTAACGAATTCACCAAAGCTAATGAACTTGATACGGTCATTCCAACTCTTTGACACCCGATAGTCATATAATAATAATAATAATAATAATAATTTATTATTTATACCATCAGTTTGATTTGAGTTAATTTTATAATGAATGATTTTGGTATGTTGTACTATTTTATTGTTGTTAGCTGCCCTGAGCCCGGCTTCGGCTGGGGAGGACGGGATATAAATAAAATTTATTATTATCATCATCATCATCATCATCATCATCATCATTATTATTATACCCCGCCCATCTGGCTGGGTTTCTCCAGCCACTCTGGGCAGCTTCCAACCTCCAGCCTGCCCCCCAGGTAATTTCACTATCCCCCCACTTTGAGAACTGCTGCTGCAGCCGAAGCCCATCACCGTTTCTTCCATTGCATCTGAAAATGCCCACCTCATTGCAAGGCACACTCCCCCCCCTGTCCCTCCCCTCTAAGTGGTGTAGTCTTTCCAACCAGACAGACCCCCATCCTCTTTTTGCAGGTGGTTCTGAGCAGGATGGCGACCTGGTTGTGCCCAGGATGAACTCCCCGCTGGGCTGGATCTCGCTGGCCAGCAGCAGCCAATATTTGCATTCCCGCAGCATGTCCTTCGAAGCGCTCTCTGACCTGCCGACGGAAGGGGCCCGGCTGGAACACCGCACGCGCAGCCGCCCCCGGCCGCCCCGTGCCGCCCCGCAGGGCAGGTTCCGGCCCAATGTGAGTATCCTTCACACGAGCCCCTGCGGCTTTCGGCTCTCCTGTCCGCCTTTCCGTTCCTCCGCTTGCTAAGCTTCTCCCCCCCATTGCTTTCCCGTCCTTGCTGGGCGCAAATTTGGCCTCTTGGTGTGAGAGGTGGGGCTGCACAATTCCTTAAGGCCTTTTGCAACTTGGCTGATCTCGTGCCTAATGCTATCATGTGGCGACGAACTTCAAGGTCTAAAATCCCTGGTAGAGGACAAGGATCCCGAGATCACGTTAAGGGTAGCCAAATTCTGTGCGATTGCCATAAAACTTAGGGAACAAGCTGTGCTATCATAATGATCAAGGTTTTAAATGATAATTTTAGGTTACCGTATTTTTCACTCTATAAGACGCACCAGAACATAAGACACACCTAGTTTTGGGAGGAGGAAAACAAGAAAAGAAATATTCTGAATCTCAGAAGCCAGAACAACAAGAGGGATCGCTGCGCAGCGAAAGCAGTGATCCCTCTTGTTGTTCTGGCTTCTGGGATAGCTGCGCAGCCTGCATTCAATCCATAAAACACACACACATTTCCCCTTACTTTTTAGGAGGGAAAATGTGAGTCTTTTAGAGCAAAAAATATGGTATATGTTAGTGACTAACTTTTAATTTATATATTTTTTAACTGTAGTTATATCTGTATTGTCCCTGTTATACCTAATTGCAAATTCAAATGTATCCCTATCATGTTTTCTGACTTTCTTGATATTGTATGTGGGATGGAACTGGTCTGTGACCGAAATAATAAAATTCAATTCATGTGGTGGCTCAAATCCCAGCTCAGCCCCGCCTTCCCACCCTCTGAAGCCCGCATTTGAGGGCTTTCTGCTGGATTCGGCCGGCAGAAGGGTCCCAGCAGAGGGGCACCTCTGCCCCATCCACACACACCAGCCTGACACAAAGGTCTCTCGATTTCTCTGTTTGTTTGTTTGTTTTTTTAAATAATATTTATTGAAGTTTCAACAAAATTACAAAAATAGAAAGAAAAAATAAAACAAAAAATACAAAATAGTAAAAAATAAAAACAATTAAAAACAAATCAATTTTTCCATATCTTATCTTTCATTTACTTGTTTCCTTGACCTCCTCACACCCCCCTCTTTTGTATTTGAGTTCAGTTAGTTAATTAATTCAGCAAATCCTTTCCATCTTTGTTTTTATCTTAATAATTTATCTTACTATATTATAACCTTACATTCTCACCTGTTAACAATCCATTTTTACATACTCCTTTATAACATTATTGCTAAAACCACATAATTTCATTCCAGCATCCTTCTAACATTCCTTAATTTTACAATGTTTCTGTAGATAATCTTTAAATTTCTTCCAGTCTTCTTCCACCGACTCTTCTCCCTGGTCTCGGATTCTGCCAGTCATTTCCGCCAGTTCCATGTAGTCCATCAACTTCATCTCTGTTCGTCACCTCCCTCGTTTCCTGTCCACAACCGGTTGAATTCACCCCACTTTCCACTCACTTAGCTTCCTCATTTCTTCCTTTTTTAAAAAAGTTTTTATTTATACTTTTTTTGAGTTTATACATTTTGTTAATTTTACATTCATTTTAACCTTCCATAGTTTGACTTCCTTCCCCCTCTTTCTGCGGCTCCTTAAATTTATTTTTTAATACCTTCCGCATATCCAAATTCATTTAATTTGCTCATTTAATGATCTAATTTAAATATATACTCTTCTGAAACTGCAGGTTATTACAATAATCCTGCCAGTGTTTTTTTATCTGTCAACAATTTATCTGTGAATATTCTATAAACCATTTCCATTCATTTGTTTAAAAAAGTTTGTTATCTTGATTTCTTATTCTTCCGGTAAGTTTCACCATTTCTGCATATTCCATAAGTTTCTGTATCCATTCTTCCTTTGCTGGGACTTCTGTTTCTTTCCATTTTGGGGCGAGTAGCATTTTTGCCGCTGTAGCAGCATACATGAATAAATTTCTATACAATTTAGGTAGTTCTGTCCCAATAATTCCCAAAAGAAAAGCTTCTGGGTGTGTTTTTTGTTGTTGTTTGTTTGCTTGTTTTTACAAAGGTTATTTTCAACATCCTTTTCAATTATATATCATTTCCCAGTAAGCTTTAATCTTATTACAAGACTATCACACAAGACCACCACCTCATTTATTTCCTCTGCCTTATGGTGCTGGAGGAGACTCTTGAGAGTCCCATGGACTGCAAGAAGATCAAACCTCTCCATTCTTAAGGAAATCAGCCCTGAGTGCTCACTGGAAGGACAGATCCTGAAGCTGAGGCTCCAAGACTTTGGCCACCTCATGAGAAGAGAAGACTCCCTGGAAAAGACCCTGATGTTGGGAAAGATGGAGGGCTCAAGGAGAAGGGGACGACAGAGGACGAGATGGTGGGACAGTGTTCTGGAAGCTACCAGCATGAGTTTGACCAAACTGCGGGAGGCAGTGGAAGACAGGAGGGCCTGGCGTGCTCTGGTCCAGGGGGACACGAAGAGTCGGACACGACTAAACGACTCAACAACAACAACAAATTCCCATTTTATATTCATTTGCCCATTTGTAGCTTCCTCTCTTGTTACCTTTATTCTCCCATTCTATGTGTTCTTTTTAACAAATCCATGCACTTCTTTCCTCTTCCTCATTCATTCCCATTTCCCAACTTTCGGTCCATTCACCCTTTGAACCCAACCGAACTATGGAACAATACAAATCGGAATTACCTTTTTCAAACCTTCCTAGACAGGAAGTCTCGTCCACTGAAGGTGGGACTTCCTCTTTTCCTTTAGACATATGAATAAGGAGGAGATGTTCCTTGTGAACTAGGCGGGGCAAGATAACAAGGCATTCATCGTCCTTCCCCATTTCAGAACCGAATCCTGGGCTCTATAGAGTCCCGAGAACAGGAGAACGGGTCGGTGCCCCGACTGGACGAGGGTCTCGATGAATTTTTTAACAGGAGGGTCCTTACCGACAACACTGGGTGAGCCTCATTATTATTAGTTTTTATTTATTTAATTAATTTAATTTATATACCGCCCTATATCTTGACTAGGGCCAGGGCCTTTTCAGTACTGGCCCCGAGTTGGTGGAACGCTCTGTCCCAAGAGACTAGGGCCCTGCGGGACTTGACATCTTTCCGCAGGGCCTGCAAGACGGAGCTGTTCCGCCTGGCCTTTGGTTTGGACTCAGTCTGACCCTTATGTTTCCCTCTCCTTATGGTTTTGATTTATGGGCTGCTTTTAAAATGAGGCTGCATTGGAAATTGTATTTTAACCTGTATTTTAAATTGGTTTTTTCTTCTTCTTTCCCCCCCTATTATGTTTTTATTGTAATTTTACTGGTGTTAGCCGCCCTGAGCCTGGCTCTGGCCGGGGAGGGTGGGGTATAATTAAAAATGTATTATTATTATTATTATTATTATTATTATTATTATTATTATTTGGAGGTCTCAGGTCGGTTCACAGAATAAAATCAAGATATAAAACTACAAAATACCGAATAAAAATAAAAACAACAACCTTATAGCCCCATCCTCAAAAAAACACATTTTAAAAGGGCGTAGGATGTCAATCAAAATCAACCAAAGGCCTGGTTAAAAAGGAATGTTTTTGCCTGGTGCCTAAAGGTGTATAATGAAGGCGCCTGGCAAACTTCCCTGGGGAGAGCATTCCACAGACAGGGAGCCACTGCAGAGAAGGCCCCGTTCTCGTGTTGCCACCCTCCAAACCTCTCGAGGACCTCTCAAGGAGGAGGCACACGAAGGAGGGCCTCGGAAGATGATCTCAGGGTCCGGGATGGTACATAAGAAGAGAGGCGGTCCTTGAGGTATTGCAGTCCTGAGCCGTTTAAGGCTTTATGGGTCAAAAACAGCACTTTGAATTGGGCCCAGAAACTCATCAGAAGCCAGTGCAGTCGGACCAGGATCAGTGTAATATCCTCAAACCGTCTTGCTCCGGTGAGCAACCTGGCCGCTGAATTCTGCACCAGCTGAAGTTTCCGAACCTTCTTCAGAGGCAGCCCTGCGCACTGCAGTAATCTAACCTTGAGGTTACCAGAGCATAGACAACAGTAGTTAGGCATCGCCCCCTTCCCCACCCCCTGGAATCTATGCTTCCAGGTGTCACAAGAAAGCTGCAGAGATAGCGCAGGATAGTGCGCACCCCGGAAATGATCTCTTTCAGCTTCTGCCTTCTGGAAGAAGGTACAGGGTTATAAAGACTAGGACTAACCGCCTAGGAAACAGTTTCTACCCAAATGCGATTTGGGTTTTAAACACAGTGTAAGGTAGTCTCTATGGGACGCGGGTGGCGCTGTGGGTTAAACCACAGAGCCTAGGGCTTGCCGATCAGAAGGTCGGCGGTTCGAATCCCCGCAACCGGGTGAGCTCTCGTTGCTCAGTCCTTGCTCCTGCCAACCTAGCAGTTCGAAAGCACGTCAAAGTGTAAGTAGATAAATAGGTAACGCTCCAGCTGGAAGGTAAACGGCATTTCCGTGTGCTGCGCTGGTTCGCCAGAAGCAGCTTAGTCTTGCTGGCCATGTGACCCGGAAGCTGTACGCCGGCTCCCTCGGCCAGTAAAGCAAGATGAGTGCCACAACCCCAGAGTCGGCCATGACTGGACCTAATGGTCAGGGGTCCCTTTACCTTTAAGGTAGTCTCTATGGGAGTATATTGTATTTAATTATGGGGTATCAGAGTTTTTAGGGGGCTAACCAGGTTGGGATAGCTGGCATAACAGGCTGGTTGGTTTCTGAATGTCTGATGTAGATTTTTTCAATTTCATTGTTCTGTATGGGACAATGACAGTAAAGATTATTGTATAGAATTTGCAATCTAGGACCCCCCCCCCATACATCCTTTTTATTGCACCTCCACAATGGATAATTTTGCAAAGTGCTAGTCCAGAGGGGCCCCGTGCCTCTCCCCTCCACAGCCACTGCAGCGCTTGAGAATCACAGAACTGGATGGGACCTCGAGGGTCATCCAGCCCAACCCCCCTGCGATGCAGGAATTGCAGCTGAAATTCCCCTCCCTCAGTTCCTCCGCCTTTTCCCTCTCGCAGGTACCCTCGGACGCCCAAGGGCTGTGGGGTGAGGCCGGGACCCTCCGACCCCCTGCCGCCCCTCCAGAAGAAGAGGAGGAGGGGCCTCTTCCACTTCCGCAAGCATCGCAGCATCAAGGGGGAGCGAGACCCCGAGGACCTGCCCCCTAGCCCTCCCCCGCCACCCACGGGTGGGGATGACCAGAAGCCCCCCCTGCGCCCCTCGGGCAGCCAAGAGGAGGAGAGGCGGCTGGGGCAGGATGGCCTGGGGACGGCTGTGCCCCTTCCGGGAATGGGGGGCCTCGGCCCCGGAAGTGGGGTGAAGGGTCTGCCCAGCAGGGCTAGACAGGTAAAGGAAGTCTCTGCTCCCGGGAATGGCAGGAGGGTAGAAAGCAGGGGGCTGTCAAAGGAGTTCTTGCGTTTCATTTGCTCTGCTCTCTTCTCTCCCCGCCCACGCCGCAAAAAGAGCTCCAATCCTGACACGGGGAGGGCGGAGCCAGACTCCAAAGGGGCGGAGATCCTGCAGCCGTCGCGGGTCCAAGGCGTGGCCCTGCCCGGAATGGGGCGCGCGAAGGGGTGGAGCCTGGATGCCAAGCTGGAGGTAATTGGTGGCTTACTGGGGAGGAGGCGTGGCTAGGCAAATTCGAGTTGTCAGTGGCCACTTTAGCAGCCTGAGGCTGTTTGCCTCTGAATGCCCAGTCCCCAGGAGAGGGAGAGTGTCGCTGTTTCTATCAATATCATCAACTGAAACCCCTTTTGGGGATTTTTTTGTGTGAAAACGGGAGATCAGCATGTGATAGTTGCATTTGATGACTGGGAAAATACCGGTCTATGGGAAGTGGAATAGTATTAGAGTCAAATGAGGTCGCGGGCAGGATTCGAGATGAAAGCAGCAGAAGGAAAATGATAAAATAACTATAACAGAGAAAGTTTTTGTAATGGATAAAGATATAAAGGTTTAGGAAGGAAAGGTTTGAGGAAAAACACTGTGGAGATGGATACGGGAAGTCGTCTTGCGGAACAATGTAATTATTTGATATGAAGATTATTGTGAAAGCGTATGAAAAGATTAATAAAACATTCTACAGAAAGTGGAGTAGTTGGATGTTGTCGTTGTCGTGGAGAAAATGTTTTGAATAATTCATTTTATGCAACAGACAGAATTGGAAGCCCTTTTTCTTTTCTTCTGTTTTCTTTCTTTCTTTCTTTCTTTCTTTCTTTCTTTCTTTCTTTCTTTCTCATCACTTCTTTTTTATCATTTCCCCCTTTAAAATCTGTCTGTATCAAAAAGGCTTTAATAATAATAATAATAATAATAATAAGTAGTATGCAAAAAGGAGAGTTTCGCTGTTGCCCTGAAGTTCTGCTTGCGAACTTCCCATTGGGACCCCTGTTTGGCCGCTGTGAGAACAGGGATGCTGGACGTAGATGACCCCTCCCCTCCCCTTGGTCCTGATCCAGCAACCAGCCTCCTCCAACATTCTTAACCCGCCTGCTTCCTCTTCTGGTTCTAGAGCGTGGACCTGGGGCGAGGAGGCAGCATGAAGGAGCAGCAGAGAAGGCGCTCTTCGGACGACTCAGGTCAGCATCCCACAACCCAACAACCCTTCTCCATCGATCTTTGCTCCTTCCTCCCCCCCCCCACTGCCCCCGCCCAAGCAAAACTCTTAATAAGATGGTATGAACTGAACTGAGCAGAAGACGTTTCCTTCTGCATCAGTCCAGACTGTTAACGGAGAAATCTGAGGGCTCCCTTGGACAAAAAAACAAGGACACCAGCCAGGAATACCAGAGCAAAACAGCAGCCAGTAGGCTTGGTCTTGATTGAAGACTGTCGAGACAGGACTCCCACCTGCCACAAGGTGCAACAAGATGGAAGCCCCAAACAAAAGAGCCCCCCAAATTTTTATTAGCTGCTAATCCCCATGTTACACCCCCCAAACTACATCACTCATACATCACGGTTACATCATGAAAGGGGAGGTCTGGTGGCAGTAATCTGAGCATCCTGGACCCTGCCCCATGGTTCCCCTTGCCCTCCACCAAACACCCATCAAGTGTAACAAAAAAGATCACGCCCTTTTGTCTTCATCTGGGTTTGTTCTTTCTGGAATGGCTACCTGTCTGGCACTCAGGTATAGGGATGCCAGGGATTAACACTCAGGCAGAGGGGCTGCTGAGTAGCTGAGCTCACATGTCTCTATGAATTTCTGAAGTTTTCCCAGTGAGCCAGTACAGAGATACATTGATCAGTGAATTCTTGAATTTGGTATCGTGCAGCAGAGGCTCTTTGAATAGATAGGAAGAAACTGTGATGAAGTGTTTTGCGGCGACAAATCACAAAACTCACAAAAGCGATTGTGCTGATTTTGGTAGTGGGCTGCATGTGCATGATATCTGCTAGAGGGGCAACCCCCCGCCAACCTATACATAAATTCCTGCAATAGGATGTTTCATGCATCTTGAAACTTGCCTTGTTTCAATATTAAACCGCCCCCCCCGGTTCAGTTTTCTTGGGGTGCCTTCAATCCCAGGGGCATGATTCTGCCAAAATTAAGCCCTCCGGAGTTCCACCGAGCTCAGTGAGGGAGCTGAGCAGCCCGTGGGGACTCAAAGGTGCGCAAACTAGGCTGGATTGTGCCCCAAGAATTTTAAAGTCTTGCTTGCAAAATAAATAAATGTATGTACCCTTTCCCCCTTCCCCCCCAAAACGATCAAAACCACAGGTTTTAGAATGATCTGATTTATTATTATTATTTTGCACGGGGGGGGGGGGTGGAATTCTATGAACAATTTGAAGAACTGGGGAAGGGATGTGCCGTATTTTTCGCTCCATAAGATGCACCTGACCATAAGATGCACCTAGTTTTTAGAGGGGGAATGCAAGGGGGGGATTCTTTAAAGGAAGCGCTGAGCAGAGCCTGTATGCATCCCAGATTCTGATCAGTGCTCCCTTTCACGAGCCGCGTGGAGCGTGTGTGCGGCGCTTGCAGGCTTTTCCCCGAGAAGGAAGAAGGGCAACATGTCACTTTTGGGTTGCCCTTCTCCCTCCTTTGGGAAAAAGCCCCCACACACGCTCCGCGCAGCTCTTGGGGGGCTTTTCCGGGAGGTGGGGGAAGGGACAGAGCGCGGCTAAGCCAGAAGCTAGAGCAGCGAGAGGGAGCGCAGTGATCCATCTCGCTGCTCTGGCTTCTGGGATAGCTGTGCAGCCATAAGATGCACACACATTTCCCCTTACTTTTTAGGAGGGGGAAAGTGCGTCTTATAGAGCGAAGAACACGGTATTTGGACCTAGAATACCTACAACTGCAATTTTGGCCCCACGTTTTAAGTGTGCGCACAGGACTGCAGCTCTGGTTGAGATAGAAAGATGGACTTTTCTGTTTTCTGAACCCCACAGGGCAAGCGGGGTGGAGACCTCACCCCCCACTGCAGAGCACCAAGCCAAGCTTCGCCACCATTCGCCGGGCAGAAGCAAGCTGGGACATAGGTGGGCATGTGAGGTTTTGTGAGTTTCTTGGGTAAGATCACTGCCGACGGCTCAGATGTGATGCTCTTCGATGTGATGCTTGGTTCTTGTTTTAGGGATCCACCCTCACCCTGTCCCCTAAAACAAGCAGCCCCCTCGTCCAGAGCCACCTTAGCCCGGGTCTCCTGTGCTGTGTTTGTATCTACAGGCGAAACTCGGAAAATTAGAATATCGTGGAAAAGTTCATTTATTTCAGTAATTCAACTTAAAAGGTGAAACTAATATATGAGATAGACTCATGACATGCAAAGCGAGATATGTCAAGCCCTTCAGCCAATCAAACACAGTAGTCCCATGGACATTGAACCAGGTTTTGGTACTTTTGGCAGTGTGGGCAGCTGCCAAAGTCCTGCTGGAAAATGAAGTCAGCATGCCCACAAAGCTCGTCTGCGGAAGGAAGCGTGAAGTGCTCCAAAATCTCCTGGTAGACGGCTGCGTTGACCCTGGACTTAATGAAGCACAATGGACCAACACCAGCTGATGACATGGCTCCCCAAATCAGCACAGAATGTGGAAACTTCACACTGGACTTCAAGCATCTGGCTTTGTGTGCTTCCCCGTTCTTCCTCCAGACTCTGGGTCCTCGGTTTCCAAATGAGATGCAAAAGCTGCTCTCATCAGAAAAGAGATTTGGGGAGCCATGTCATGAGCTGGTGTTGGTCCACTGTGCTTCATTAAGTCCAGGGTCAACACAGCCGTCTACCAGGAGATTTTGGAGCACTTCACGCTTCCTTCCGCAGATGAGCTTTATGGGGATGCTGACTTCATTTTCCAGCAGGACTTTGGCACCTGCCCACACCGCCAAAAGTACCAAAACCTGGTTCAATGCCCATGGGATTACTGTTCTTGATTGGCCAGCAAACTCGCCTGACCTGATCCCCATAGAAAATCTATGGGGCATTGCCAAGAGAAAAAAGAGAGACATGAGACCGAGCAATGCAGAAGAGCTGAAGGCGGCTATTGAAGCTTCCTGGTCTTCCATAACACCTCAGCAGTGCCACAGGCTGAGAGCATCCATGACACGCCGCACTGAGGCAGTAATTGATGCAAAAGGGGCCCAAACCAAGTACTGAGTACATATGCATGCTTCTACTTCTCAGAGGTCCAATATTGCTCTATTTGCAGTCCTTGTTTTGCTGATTTCATTTAATATTCTAATTTTCTGAGATTGTTAGTTTGGGGTTTTCATCAGCTGTATGCCATAATCATCACAATTATAACAAATAAAGGCTTGACATATCTCGCTTTGCATGTCATGAGTCTATCTCATATATTAGTTTCACCTTTTAAGTTGAATTACCGAAATAAATGAACTTTTCCACGATATTCTAATTTTCCAAGTTTCACCTGTATATTTACAGCATTAATTCCCCATTCTTCAGCTAAAAAGGCTCTCAGAGCGGCTCTAAGGCAGCCCCTTCCCTCAGTCGCACAGTCTCTTAAAAAGACACAGCATGAGAGGAAAGGCAGGTGCGCAGGGAGGAGGAAAAAGCAAGCCGAAGCACAACTCCTTAAGTTTCAGCCAATGTTAGTTAGCCAATGTCAGCAGCTATCTTGCCCCTTGATGAAAAGCAGTTCCTCCATTTCCCAGGAGCAGAACGGGCAGCCCTGAATCAGAATTCATGGAATCATAAGTTGTAGAAGTGGAAGGGACCTCTGAGGGTCATGTAGCTCAACCCTCTGCAATGCAGGAATCAACAAGGCAGGGCAGCTCCTGCCACCAGATTCTTCCCCCCCCAGATATCCCTTTACGCTTCTACTAGGTAGAAGGAAATATTTTTTTAAAAAGGATTTGCCACATGCACCTCATTTTCCTACTCCTGGTTGCCAACAGCTGAAGAAAGCTCACCGAGGGAGAGCAGAGGACAGGAACCCCTCAGAGACACCCCCCCAGAAGAAACGGACGAAAGGGCCGTTGCCGTGGCAACACCGACCTCCGAAAAGGACCGACCGATGCCGCCAGCCAAGGCAAGCAGCCCTGCTGAACAATGTAACGCAACACGATGGCCCATAAGAATGGCACTAAACGCTATTTATAGACTAATACAAATGATCAGAAATACAGCCAAGGTCTCTAAATCTTCTTCTCCAGTCTCACGGTAGAATAATTCGAAAGTTTGATATATAAATAATCTGTCACCAAATATCGCCGGAACAGAGTTTCCAGATAACCAATCTGTTTCGTTCAATGCTTCGTTAGCCAATCTTGATCAATTCTTCATCAGCCAGACTTGCAGTTCAGTTTGGTTTGGACTCAGTCTGACCCTTATGTTTCCCTCCCCTTATGGTTTTGATCTATGGGCTACTTTTAAAATGAGGCTGCATTTTAACCTGTATTTAAAATTGGGTCCCCCCCCTTATGTTTTTACTGTAATTTTACTGGTGTTAGCCGCCCTGAGCCCTGCTCTGACCGGGAAGGATGGGGTATAAAATTATTATTATTATTAACAACCTGAAATTGCAATATACATGCGATGAAACCTGCGTCTGAATAAAATAAAGCGCATAATACAATATGTACAACTAAAATATGCTCTGAATCAGTGCTCATATGATACTGTAGTCACTGATGCTAGTATAAAGTTGTAAAGAACATAATATAGTTAGCCACAGGTGAAACTAATATGCTGTAAGGGAAATTAAAGACACGGCACCACATTAACAGCAAGAAGGCCTGACAGCCACATGAAAACAGTTGAAAACAGTCCCCCCTGGAGAGTGAAAACTGCAGGCAAACTGGGCCTGTAGTACTGATTTTCTCTCCTTGCCCCCACCGCCCCCAATTCAGTTGGGTTTTTGCCGTCATAGAACTCAGCAGCGGGAGGACAGGAACCAAGCGAGTTGGCTCTGTTTGGCACCATCTACTGTCGGCTTCCCTCCCTTCCCCCTTGTTGTTTAGTCATTTAGTCGTGTCCGACTCTTCATGACCCCCTGGACCAGAGCACACCAGGCACTCCTGTCTTCCACTGCCTCCCGCAGTTTGGTCAAACTCACGCTGGTAGCTTTGAGAACACTGTCCCACCATCTTGTCCTCCGTCATCCCCTTCTCCTTGTGCCCTCCATCTTTCCCAACATCAGGGTCTTTTCCAGGGAGTCTTCTTCTCTTCTCATGAGGTGGCCAAAGTCTTGGAGCCTCAGCTTCAGGATCTGTCCTTCCAGTGAGCACTCAGGGCTGATTTCCTTCAGAATGGAGAGGTTTGATCTTCTTGCAGTCCATGGGACTCTCAAGAGTCTCCTCCAGAATTAAAAAGCAGCAATTCTTCGGCGATCAGCCTTCTTTATGGTCCAGCTCTCACTTCCATACCAATCTCGAATTGCTAGCAGGCAATTTCTTTGCTCTCATCTCAAGCCACATTGCGCTCTACGTTTAAGCACACCTCCCTGTGAGGGGGGTCACAGGCGAAACTGGATCCTGGTACCTGGTGTGGACGGCGTTTCCGCACCATCGCTATTTTCTTTTATCCACTTTACCTCCCTTATGCTTTAGAGCCTATCGACTTCCTTCCCTCCCGCCTCACGGCTTTCAAAATTAACCTTTATGTCATTGCCTTTTTGTACATCTCCCAATTCTGATTGCACTCATTGCATAATACAGTGGTACCTTGGGTTACCTCTTAACCTGAAACTGTTCTTAACCTGAAGCACCACTTTAGCTAATGGGGACTCCCACTGCTGCCGGAGCACGATTTCTGTTCTTATCCTGAAGCAAAGTTCTTAACCTGAGGTACTATTTCTGGGTTAGCGGAGTCTGTAACTTGAAGCGTCTGTAACCTGAGGTACCACTGTAACTCAAAATTTAAATAAATATAGAAAGGTAGAAAACTTCTCCTTACAAGTCTTCAGATAACCCTGAAAGTGATGTTAATTGCTTACAATAATATTTTAGATACCATATAAACTTACCCCAGTCCTTTTGGAATACTTGATCATGCTGGTTTCGGATATTTCCTGTCAGCTTCGCCAGTTCTGCAAAGTCCATTATCTTCATCTGCCACTCTTCTTTTGTTGGTCCTTCTTGTTGTTTCCATTTTGGGGCTAAAATAAGTATTGCCTCAGTTGTTGCATACATAAACAGTCTTTTATTTTCCCTTGGTATCTATCTCTTCACCCGCTATACCCGATAAAATAGCTTCTGGTTTTTTAACAAAAGTATTTTTAAATATTTTCTTTAACTCGTTATATACCATTTCCCAGAAAGCCTTTACCTCTTTGCAAGTCCACTACATGTGGTAGAAGATACCCTCCGTTTCTTTACATTTCCGACACTCATTGCTTCTTGTCTTGCACATTTTAGCAAGTTTAGCTGGCCTTAAATACCATCTATACATCATTTTCATAACATTTTCTTTAAGTGCACTGCATGCAGTAAAATCAATACCTTCCTTCCACAAAGACCATTGCTATTTTCGGGACGGATTCAGTCACATATCGGCTGACTCAGGTTGCATCATGAGGGTTGACTGGGAGCTGCTGCACAACGAACTCAAGAAATTGGGCTTCTTCTATTTTTGCTATGAGGAAAGTAACATGGGAAACGCAGCAAGTCCTTCTCACCTCTGCATGGAGGAATTACGACAAATGCCCTTTAAACAGCCCATCTAATTTCCCATCAGATCAATCAAGGCTGACACTCAGCAAATTGGTCCCCTAGAAACACTCAGAAAAGTTATGAGCAAGACATACGTCGGCAAAACTCAGCCAACTGAAGCTGGTCCCGGCTTGCCAGATGTTGGACTACAACTCCCATCATCCCCTGACCATCGGCCATGTGGGCTGCTGGGGGTCCAACAACAACTGCAGGGGCACAGATTTCACCAGCCCCTCTTAGGAGGCTGAAAGGAACATCTCACAAATTTAAGCAGGCCTTTGGCTGATAGACATCCGATGATGCCCTTTTAAATGTGTTGTGGAAGGCAAGATTATTGAGTTGTCTTTGTTTTTGTTACGTATTCTTTTATATATATATTGTAATTTTTATGTTGTGAACCACCCTGAGATCTACAGGTAGAGGGCAGAATAATAATAATAATAATAATAATAATAATAATAATAAGTGCTTTCTTCTGGAGGTACGCAGGGGTACACATACCCCTAAACATTTTGTGAACCTTTTGTGCTTTTGTCCATTTACAGTGGTACCTCGGGTTACATACGCTTCAGGTTACATACGCGTCAGGTTACAGACTCCACTAACCCAGAAATAGTGCTTCAGGTTAAGAACTTTGCTTCAGGATAAGAACAGAAATTGTGCTCCGGCGGTGCGGCAGCAGCAGGAGGCCCCATTAGCTAAAGTGGTGCTTCAGGTTGAGAACAGTTTCAGGTTAAGAATGGACCTCCGGAACGAATTAAGTACTTAACCTGAGGTACCACTGTACTGTATTTATTTTTCCCAATTTGAACTATAAAATGGTGGTTTTCTTGAGTCAAAATGAAAGTACCCCTAAACATTTTTAAAGGAAAAAAGCAATACAGTCATACCTCATGTTACGTCTGCTTCATGTTATGTTCTTTCAGGTTACGTCTCGTGATGACCCGGAAGTACCGGAAAGGATTACTTCCGGGTTTCACCATTCGCGCATGCGCAGAAGCGCAAAATGACTTCATGTGCATGCGCAGAAGTGGTGAATCGCAACACGCGCGTGTGCAAACGTGCCACTGCAGGTTGCGCTCTTTTCATGTTGCGAACAGGCCTCTGGAACGGATCCCATTCGCAACCAGAGGTACCACTGTAATAATAATAATAATAATAATAATAATAATAATAATAAATAAATAATAGTTCCTTACATTGACCCTGCTGAGATTGGCAGAATCCCCTGCAGGCTTCTGCATTTCACAGAACTCTTCTGCAATATACACTTCTGACAAAAAGATCTGTTTGACTCTATGATTCTCCTTTTTTTTTTTTTTTTTTGGCAGCAATTCAGGGAACCCCCGCCCACCCCTCGGCCTCCCAAGCCCGTCGCCCTCCCCCGGGGCCGGAAGCCCCCCAGCCAGCCCGAGAGGAGCCGCAGCAACGAGGAAGCAGGCGGCACAGGAGGAGGGGCAGTCCTGGAGGAAACACGTACGTCCCCCCCAATTGCCCAACCCCGACGCAGAGCCGAGGAGCGGGAGAACGAAGGTGATGTGAGACTGGGGCGGCAGGACCTGACTGGGCCTTCCTCTCTCCCCCTGGGAGTGTCTGGCGGAAGGAACTCCTTCTGGGGGCCACAGATTCTGCTTGGTCCGTGGCTGTTTCCCTCCCTGCCATAAAGTGGGCTCTTGCGAACATCTCTCCGGGGTTTTTCAGGCAGGCCATGTCTCCCAGCCCTATCTGGAAATGCTGCCAGGGACCGGACCTGGGGCCTTCTTCCCGAAAAGCAGCCACCGAGCTGCAGCCCTTTCACGAAAGTTTTTGGAGTGGCAGTGTGGGGCAGTGGTTAGAGCAGTGGTTCTCAAAGGGTGTGCGCCGGAGAGGACGGCGAGTGTGGCAGAAAGATTCAAGGACAATCACATAAACGTTTGCCGATCAGAAGGTCGGCGGTTCGAATCCCCGCGACGGGGTGGGCTCCCGTTGCTCAGTCCCTGCTCCTGCCAACCTAGCAGTTTGGAAGCACCTCAAAGTGCAAGTAGATAAATAGGTACCACTCCGGCGGGAAGGTAAATGGCGTTTCCGTGCGCTGCTCTGGTTCGCCAGAAGCGGCTTAGTCATGCTGGCCACATGACCCGGAAGCTGTACGCCGGCTCCCTCGGCCAGTAAAGCGAGATCAGCGCCTCAACCCCAGAGTCGGTCACGACTGGACCTAAGGGTCAAGGGTCCCTTTACCTTTAGTATCAAAACATTTTGTTTTTATTTTTTGCAGAATACGGATAGATCCTTTTTCCAAACGAGAGCAGGAGAGTACCGAGTGATAACGAAGGACAATACCAGCTGCGTTGTTGTTGTTGTTTGCTTTCCAATGTATCACTTATCAATTACAAAGTTCAATGTGTTTTATCCTGAAAGGCATGGCCCAGAGAAAAACCTTTTGAGAATGACCGGGTTAGAGTGTTGGGTTAGGGCCTCTGTGAGACCAGGCCTCAAATCCCCTTCTCCTTGCTCAGTCGGTGGAGCGTGAGGCTCTGAACCTCAGCGACGTGGATTCGGGCCCCACGTTGGGTAAAAAGATTCCTGCATTGCAAGGGGTTGGAATAGATGACCCTCAGGGTCCCTTCCAACTCGGCCGTTCTATGATTCTCTCAGCCTTGAGGCTTGCTGGCCAACCTTGGGGCAGACCCTGCCTCTCTCGGCCTGAGCTGCCTCGCAGGTTGCTATCGGGATTAATAAGGGGAGGAGAACGTCGCCCGTCACATTGAGCTCTTTGGCAGAAAAGGGAGGCTGCAAATACAATGATAAATAAGTTGGAGTTCCTGTTATTAAATATACCAAGAAATAAGTACACCAAGAACTCAGGCCAATGTAAGTTTCAGTAGTGGGAGTGGTCCCTACTCACAACACAATAATTCGTTACTGGCTTCTAATCCACAATTGACTTCTGACTTCTGTTCCATGATTGAAACTGAGTCTCCATCTGCAATCTGATAAAATATAAGGATCAACATTTTTGTCAAGTGAAAAAGAGGAAATCTTTGTAACGAATTATTGTGTTATACATATCTTTATGAGTTAGAGTTTGTAATCTTTGTTAGAATTTGTAATCTCTATTTGAGTTTGTAATTCTTGTCAGAATACATACTTTTGAGTGGATTAGTAAAGGGTAAAGGGACCCCTGACCATTGGGTCCAGTCGTGACCGACTCTGGGGTTGCGGCACTCATCTCGCTTTATTGGCCGAGGGAGCCGGCGTACAGCTTCCGGGTCATGTGGCCAGCAGGACTAAGCCGCTTCTGGCGAACCATAGCAGCGCACGGAAATGCCGTTTACCTTCCCGCCAGAGCGGTACCTATTTATCTACTTGCACTTTGACGTGCTTTCAGACTGCTAGGTTGGCAGGAGCAGGGACCCAGCAACGGGAGCTCACCCCGTCACGGGGATTTGAACCACCGACCTTCTGATTGGCAAGCCCTAGGCTCTGTGGTTTAACCCACAGCGCCACCCGCATCCCTACCCTTGAATGGATTAGTTTTTGTTATTATTGACTATTGACTTGTGAGTAGGGACCACTCCCGCTGCTGAAACTTACATTGGCCTGAGTTCTTGCTGTGCTTATTTCTTGTAAATACAATGAGCCAATAAATTAATGACAACGTTCGCCATCAGTACATCTCCTAATTCTCCTCCGGGGGTCTTTCTCAGAGAGGAGGAGGCCTTTAAATACCGTAAGCTGGCCCAATTCCCACCTTGCGGTTCTGGAAAGCGCTGCAGAGATGGGGGACAGGAGACGCAAGGCTTGCTCACCCTCCTGTTTTTTTTCCCTTCCAGGGGACCCTGAGGTGGGAAGGAAGGCAGCCCCCCTCAAACCAAAGAGGACGCGGCGGGCGCAGTCGTGCGACAAGCTGGAGTCGGATCGGGGCCGAAACCCAGGCTCTGGAGGTGAAGCCCTTCTTCCTACAGGCATGGTTCCTGCCCCCTTGCATGGGATCTGGAAGGGGAGCGGGGAGCTAAAGTGGGAGGGGCTACACATTCCCCCACTGCCTGCCTGTTGCTTCTGCTGGGCTGCAAACGCACCAGGCGCTTGAAGGACATTTAGAGCATGACTCTTCACCCCCCCCCCAAGCATCCGGCCGTCGGAGATTGAGGCCCTTCCACCGAGAGAAGGAAAGCAAGAAGACTCTCGTCGGCTTGCTTTCCCAAAGCGGCCCTTGCCAGATACAATGCCTTGGAAGCTGGAGGCTCCATTTTGGTGCCAGGGCTGCTGCGGAGAGGCCTTTTCGTTTCCCTCTGTACTCTGCTCACAACGTACCCATTTGAAGCCCCCTGAGGCAGGACCGGGAGAAGGGATCGGATGCAGGCCAAAGCGGGGTCCAAACTTGCCATCATCCACTTCTCATGGGGGCCAAATGGGCACCCCCAATTGAAAGGCAACCAACAGGGCCCAAGCTCAACAGCAATGCTGCCCCCCCCAAACTCAGAGTGGGAGGAGTCAAATTGGGGGTGGATGGGTACAGTGGGAGGGCACCCGGTATGTCCATGGGCTAGTCATTGGGGAGCAGGGCAGCGTGGTGCAGTGGTTAGAGTGCTGGACTGAGGCTTGGGAGAGAGCAGGGTTCAAATCCCTACTCTCAACCTAATCTCGCAGGGTTGTTGTGGCAATAAAATGGGAAGGAGAAGAACAATATAGGCTGCCACCTTGAGCTCCTTGGATGAAAGGTGGGATATTCATAATAATGATGATGGTTTTATTATTTAATGTGCTGCCCATCGGATTGGGTTTCCCCAGCCACTCTGGATGGCTTCCAGCAAAATATTAAAACACCGTAAAACATCAAATATTAAAAACTTCCCTATACAGTCATACCTCATGTTACGTCCGCTTCATGTTACGTTCTTCAAGGTTACGTCCTGCGGTGACCCGGAAGTACCAGAAAGGGTTACTTCCGGGTTTCTCTGCTCGCGCATGCGCAGAAGCGCAAAATGACATCACACGCATGCGCATAAGCGGCGAATCGCAACCCGTGCGTGCGCAGACGTGCCGCTGCGGGTTACGTTCTTTTCATGTTGCGAATGGGCCTCCGGAACGGATCCCATTCGCAACCAGAGGTACCACTGTATAGACCTGCATTATTATTATTATTATTATTATTATTATTATTATTATTATTATTATTAGTATTATTCCTCCCTAGCTTGCATGAATCCTCCTTTGAGGACACTTTAAATTATTTTTAAAGTGTTGCGATATCTCACATGCCAGTGGCGGACTTTGGGCTCTCCCATATCGATGGTGTCCTGTGCAACGCTAAAACACCCCACCTCTCGCACTCCATTCCGCAGAATGGCCGTGGCGCCCCCGCAGCACAGCCCACCTGACCACGCGACCCGAAAACCTCCTCTGCTCACGCACAGAACGCTTGGTCCCTGTGGCTAACTTCCTCTCGTCTCTCCCTTTCTCCCCGTCCTCCTTCACCACCTTCCTCCCCCCCCCACCAGGTGCCAGCGACACACCCCTGCCTGACCCCCCTCCCGCCCCCCCTGATTGTGGCCTGCACAGCTGGAACTCCCGCCCCGCTGTTTCCCACCCTCTCCTTCCTCCGGACCGGACCGCCGGTAAGATTCCAGCGCCTTTCTTTGCCCCGTAGCGTGGGGGCCGACGAAAACGATTCACGCTCGGTTTTTTCTTCCCCTCCCCGCCCCACTCCTCTCCTCCCTTCTCCCCCCCTGCAACTTTACAGCTCCCTCTTTCTTCAGGAACTCCCGAATCTGGGACAGAATGATGGACAGGAGATCCCTCGACGTCGCCGCAACCTCCGGAAGCTGCGATGCCCTTTCATCTCCTGGTGGAACGAGTGAAGAAACATGAGAGAGGGGGGCAGAGGTTTGGGGGGTCCTCCTCCCGCTGCCCTCAGCTCTCCCCCTCCCTCAAAAGAGGGGCTGACCTGCCGTCCTAGAGAAACTGTCCGTCGGGACCTGTTGGGTCTCCAGTGCTGCTGACCCCCGACCCCAACCACCCTTCCTCCTTCCCCGCCCTCCTCCGTTTGTGCCTGTATCCTTCCCTCACTTCTGGGTCGGAGCCACCCCCCCGACCCTCGTGCCCCAGAGGGACTAGGGACACTGCCGCCACCCCTTTTGAAAATCGGGGGGGGGGTGAGAGAGAGAAAAGCCACAATGAACCACCCCCTCCCCCCTCCTGCTCCCTTTCACCCATAATACTTGGGGTGTTGTCAAGACTCGGGTGAAATATGCACCATTCTCCCCTACCCCCCCCCAAACGCCTTTGCTGCCCCCCCTCCAAAGTCCTCTCCATAATCTGCCGGCCCCTCGCATTTCGACCCTCCTCCCTTACATTCTTACCGTTCTATTTTAAGCTTGTAAAAAAGGGAAAGAAAGAGAATCATAATAAATTATATATGGAAATAAATAAAAGCGAGAAGCTTGTCGGGTGTTGCTGGGGCGCCCTGCCTGCTTTGGGGAACGCACCGGGAAGGAAAAAGACACTCCCTAGAATTGTAGCGTTGGAAAAAAGACCACGAGGAATCGTTCACCCAACGTGGGGTCACGAGTCTGAGTTTTAATATCCCTGCCCCCTTGTCACCTACAGAGGCTTCTGCAAGTCCAGCAGGCAGGTCGATAATTTGAGTTTCCTTCCTTTTGAACAGGGGTGGGTTACTATGCCAATTTCAGTTTCTCATGGAATTGTCAAGTTGGAAAAGGGTCCAGGGGTCATCTAGTCCAACCCCCTAAAATGCAGGAATCACAGCTGGATCATTCCTGGCCGGTGGCTATGCAACCTCTCTCTAAAAACCTCAAGTGAAGGAGAGTCCCCCACCTTCGCAGGTTCTCTCAGTTTCGCATTTTCAGCTCCCTACATTTTTGCACCCGTTTGCAATTTATACACTTTTTAAAAAATTCTCACGCCCTCAGTCTTTTTGTGCAAATTTCTCCTACTGTTTCATATGCAACTTGGCGTTTTTGCAAGGCGATTCGCCCTGATACGTTGCCTTTTCGTCTGTTGTTTCCACGAAGCTGCGCACTGACAGGCACGCTTTTTGCCCTTGTGCACAAACATTTTTGTACACCTCGCTTGGCCAGAGAACGGCGTTGCAAAATTCAGACAGGTGCGAATTTCAAAGGTTCCCTGTGTGTCGTTTTGCACATTGCTCTGGTGTCTTTCAGATGCAAACTGAATCAAAGGCCTCTACTTTTGAGCAAGGTCTGTCGTTGACTGCTGATTAAATGGCTATTGAGCTTACTTGGGAGTGGGGAGCCTGCACTGAAAAATTCTGCCTACCCCAGTTTCCTTTTTCCAGCATCAGAAGAGCCCTGCTGGATCGGGGCCTGTGGCAGGATTCAAACACAAGACTGCTCTCTCCTCCTCTGGTTTCAAGCCACTGGCATTCAGAAGCATCTCTGGCTCTGAGTGCGAGTCCTTGTGTTTATGAGAGGAGAAACACTTTCTTTTGTCTGTGAATAATTTTATAAAGTTCTATCATGTCGCTGCTTGCTCGCCTATTCTCCAAACTAAAACGTGGAGGAAAACTCTGGCCGAAAGCAATCGGACACTGGTGAGGGCTCATCCCTGAGCCTCCTTAGTGGCAGCGAAGGCAGAAAATAAGGCATATTTTGCTGCCTCCGTTGATTCCTTCTTGTGCCGTCCTGCACAACTTTTCTGGGTAGTGTGGGCCTCCTACAGTCCAGCCCAAAGGACGACGAGAAAATTGCTTTCTCGACTGTGCTATCACGGCAGCTGAATCCACCTCACACCCATCAAGTAAGACAAATAAAAAATAAAAAAATTTACAAGTTCCTGGTTTCCCAGGCCAGGTTAATCACACCTCTTTGTCCCGACCAAGAACCTAATGCACTCCTGGCTGGTTTGCTATTGTCCACAGGATTATACCTGTCTGGCGCCCATTTGCCAGGTTGCCAGTGATTATCTCTTATGAAAGAGGCTGCTGTGTACATGATCCTAGATTTCAGGGATTATGGCTGGCTTTTTCCAGTCCCCCAAGTCCCCCCTTCGGTAGCCATCTTTTCCCTGAGTGGAACTGCTGGAAATTGTGTGGTGTTGTGCGTTATGAGGTGCTTTGAGGAGACATTGTGTGTGAACAAAGGGGGGGGGTACACACTACATGCTGGAGGGGCAACCCCCCTCCAATTATTATAAAAATTCCTGTAACAATGTGACTAGAGGAAATGGCTTTGAAAACGAAAAGGGTGGTAATACAAAAGGAGGAATGTGGTTTTTCCCTCTAGGCCGATGGTCCCGCTAGCTAGGGATGATGGGAATTGTAGTCCAACAGCAGCTTGAGACCCAAGACTGGGAAACCCTGGTCTAGGCTCTAGATCTGGAAGAGATTGATGCACTGGGAGGGACTCCCATCCAGTGCCCCTCTTCCGCCCCCTTGCCTCCTAGCACTCCCCCCATTAATGTCACTGCCCCCCGGGATAGGTTGGGGGTTGTACTGCCCACTTTCGGAAATTGTAAACTGCCCCCAGCTCTGTAGGTCTAGGGTTGCCATGTGTCCTCTTTTTCCAGGACAGGTCCTCTTTTCCAGGCTAAGTTTGTTTCTGGGTGGGGGATGGATAGGATATATATATATTTGCTAAAATGTTTTTGGCTATACTTTCTGGATGAGACCTAGACATAATTGGTGGTTGAAGACTTGCTTTCCTCTCCCCTTATCCTCCCCCCCTCAGCAATATATCACAGCTTCTATCACCTACATATTGTGAAGGTAAAGGGACCCTGACTGTTAGGTCCAGTGGTGGACGACTCTGGGGTTGCGGCGTTCATCTCACTTTACTGGCCGAGGGAGCTGGTGTACAGCTTCCGGGTCACGTGGCCAGCAGGACTAAGCCGCTTCTGGCGAACCAGAGCAGCGCATGGAAACGCCGTTTACCTTCTCGCCGGAGTGGTACCTATTTATCTACTTGCACTTTGACATGCTTTTGAACTGCTAGGTTGGCAGGAGCAGGGACCGAGCAACGGGAGCTCACCCCGTCGCGGGGATTCGAACCGTTGACCTTCTGATCAGCAAGCCCTAGGCTCTGTGGTGTAACCTACAGTGCCACCCGTGTCCCTTCAGCATACCTAATGCATACCTAATTCATACCCAATTCAGCAGGGACCCAGAGACCAACCCCCCCCCCCAAATTTGGCATTCGATTAAACATCACGGTGCCCATTGCTGAGTGCATGGGTGGGTGCAGCTAACAGACCTTAAAGAAGAGCACCCTTCCCCAACCTGGTGCCCTTGAGATTACTGGGGTTGCAGCTCCTTCCAGCCCCAAACATCTGGAATACTCAGAGCTTGGGACGGCTGGTTGAGAGAGAAACAACGTGACTGCAGTACCGCCAAATGGCCAGCAGGTGGCAGGAGCGGTATTGTTAAAAGGAAGGCATAGTCCTGTCTGAGAATTTGTTCTGCATTCTTCCTTTCAGGTTTTTTTCTCCCCCCCCCCCCCTCTTTGAGATCTCCTCTTTTCCTCTTTTTTCTTTCTCTCTCTCCTTCTGCTCCACTTACTCTTAAACATGTTCTCTCATGGGACCCTCAGGCCATCACAGAGCAGAGAAAACGGCCTCAGGCAATCTCAATACAGACCCATATTACATACTCTGGCCGGCAGTCACTCTCTCCGAATCTAACTGCAAACTGATTCTTTGAACAGGAGGGGTCCAGAGGGACAGTTTCCGTTCTCTCCGTGTCTCTTCTTTCCCGCATTAAGCCCATTTCTCCACATTATGGCGGCAATTTACAAATTCTCTTCTAAAAACTCCTCACAAATATTCTTCTGCGTTTCTGTGCAGATTTCTTCTAGTCACCCCCTTTTTTCGTATGCCGCTTTGACTAAGGTACACATTGTACAGGCAATTTCTCATAACGGGATACATCCTTTTCTATGTCATTTTCTTCAGTGCACTCATTATTTATGCTTTCATTCCCTCTAATACATTCATTTTTGTAAACCCTTGTTGGCTGGAGAACAGCACAGCAAATTTTGGATAAGTGCGAATTTCAAAGGAAGGCTGCATTTTGGTTCTTGTGTTGTTTTGGAGAGCGGGAATTGGGTCAATTTGGCTTTAAAGGCAAACTTCCTGTGGAGGAGGCACACAAAGAAGGGCCTCGGAAGATGATTGCAGAGTCCCGGTCAGTTCATATGGAAAGAGGCAGTTCTTGAGGTATTGTGGTCCTGAGCCATTTAAGGCTTTATAGGTCAAAACCAGCACTTTGAATTGGCCCCAGAAACTAATTGGCAGCCAGTGTTGTCTGACCAGGATTGGTGTAATATGCTCAAACAGTCTTTCCCCGCAGAGCAGCCTGGCTGCAAAATTTTGCCCCAGCTGAAGTTCCTAAACCTCCTTCAGAGGCAGCGCTTTGCATAACACATTTCAGTCATCTAAATTAGAGGTTACCAGAACCTAGGTGACAGACATTAGACTATCCTTTGTTATAACATAATTTTTTATTGAATTTTCAAAAATTTAACATATATACTTTAATACATAATAAATTTGTATTTTTGCGACGCGGGTGGCGCTGTGGGTTAAACCACAGAGCCTAGGACTTGCCGATCAGAAGGTCGGCGGTCCGAAACCCCGCGACGGGGTCAGCTCCCGTTGCTCGGTCCCTGCTCCTGCCAACTTAACAGTTCGAAAGCACCTCAAAGTGTAAGTAGATAAATAGGTACCACTCTGGCGGGAAGGTAAACGGCGTTTCCGTGTGCTGCTCTGGTTCACCAGAAGTGGCTTAGTCATGCTGGCCACATGACCCGGAAGCTGTACGCCGGCTCCCTTGGCCAGTAAAGCGAGATGAGCGCCGCAACCCCAGAGTCAGTCACGACTGGACCTAATGGTCAGGGGTCCCTTTACCTTTACCTTACTCCATTTTCCAGTGTTTTAATTCCCCCCTCTGCTGCACAATGCCTTATTTTCCTTATCCCGACACATCAATACTGTATTTTCTAATTCCTTCTGTTGCTCATATTTCAAATCCAGCTCACAAGTCCATCACGCTATAGCAGGGGGCAGCAAACGTTTTCAGCAGGGGGCCAGTCCGCTGTCCCTCAGACCTTGTCGGGGGCTGGACTATATTTTGAAGGGAAAAAATGAACGAATTCCTATGCCCCACAAATAACCCAGAGATGCATTTTAAATAAAAGGACACATTCTACTCATGTAAAAACACACTCATTCCTGGACCATCTGCAGGCCAGATTTAGAAGGCGATTGGGCTGGATCCGGCCCCCAGGCCTTAGTTTGCCTACCCATGATCTACAGTGGTATCTCTGGTTAAATACTTAATTTGTTCCGGAGGTCCGTACTTAACCTGAAACTGTTCTTAACCTGAAGAACCACTTTAGCTAATGGGGCCTCCTGCTGCCGCCGCACTGCCAGAGCACGATTTCTGTTCTCATCCTGAAGCAAAGTTCTTAACCTGAAGCACTATTTCTGGCTTAGTGGAGTGTGTAACCCGAAGCGTATGTAACCCGAGGTACCACTGTATAGCATTTCCTTAAATAGTCCGAAAAGGGCTTCCATTCCTCCACAAAGCAATCATTGTTCGATTCTCTTATGTTAGCTGTTAACTTCAGCCATTTTGCAAAGTCCAGCATTTGACTTTTCTTCTTTCTTGGGCACCTATTATTCCTTCCATTTTTTGTGCATTGAGAATCCTAGAAGCTGTTGTTACATGCACAAAAAGGTTAGGCTATCCTGATTGAAATGGGACACTCTTGCAACAATCCCTTCCCAATCACCAACCTCAACTATCTGGGTACCTTTTTTTTCCCAGATAGGCAGATATTTTCCTGCTGGAGCAGAGTGACCCGCCCCCTCCAGCACAAACTCAAGTTGCATAATATCTAAGGCAGGCCAAGTTATTTTGGCACCCGGACGCCAATCATTCCCCCAAGTGCCTGTCTCATTCCCAGGTGGGGGAAAAATACAAATACAGCAATAATTAGCAATTTGCTGCCGTTTTCTTTCAGAGGCCTCAAACCATCTGCCTGGGGTGGCTGCCTCACTCATAGACCCAGCCCTAAAAAATCAACATATATCCCATTCCTGCCAGATTTCCTAGGCTCAGGGGCAAAATCTGAGCCCCCAAAACTCTCCATTTGGGTCTTTGGACTCTCCCCACCTTGTGGCCTCTCTCCTCAGGCCATGCCCCCTCACCAATCCAGCTTCACACCATCCCCGAACATTTTTTCACATGGCCAAAATGTTCTCGAAGCTACGAACATGAGTTTGACCAAACCGGGAAGCAGTGGAAGACAGGAGGGCCTGGCGTGCTCTGGTCCAGGGGGTCACGAAGAGTCGGACACGACTAAATGACTCAACAATAACATGTTGAAACTGTAAGCCACCAGCAACTTTGCCCATGGCCCCTTTAAATACAGCTTAATTTGCAACACCCTATGGCACCGGAAATGGGACGCAGGTGGCGCTGTGGGTTAAAGCCTCAGCGCCTAGGACTTGCCGATCAAAAGGTCGGCGGTTCGAATCCCTGTGGCGGGGTGCGCTCCCGCTGCTCGGTCCCAGCGCCTGCCAACCTAGCAGTTCGAAAGCACCTCCGGGTGCAAGTAGATAAATAGGGACCGCTTACCAGCGGGAAGGTAAACGGCGTTTCCGTGTGCGGCTCTGGCTCGCCAGATGCAGCTTTGTCACGCTGGCCACGTGACCCGGAAGTGTCTCCGGACAGCGCTGGCCCCTGGCCTCTTAAGTGAGATGGGCGCACAACCCCAGAGTCTGTCAAGACTGGCCCGTACGGGCAGGGGTACCTTTACCTTTACCTTTATGGCACCGGAAAAGGGACGAGGGTAGCGCTGTGGGTTAAACCACAGAGCCTAGGACTTGCCGATCAGAAGGTCGGCGGTTTGAATCCCCGTGACGGGGTGAGCTCCCATTGCTCGGTCCCTGCTCCTGCCAACCTAGCAGTTCGAAAGCACCTCAAAGTGCAAGTAGATAAATAGGTACGACTCCAGCGGGAAGGTAAACAGCGTTTCCGTGCGCTGCTCTGGTTCGCCAGAAGCGGCTTAGTCATGCTGGCCACATGACCCGGAAGCTGTACGCCGGTTCCTCGGCCAATAAAGCGAGATGAGCGCTGGAACCCCAGAGTCGGCCACAACTGGACCTAATGGTCAGGGGTCCCTTTACCTTTACCTATGGCACAGGAAGTATCATATTTTTCGCCCTATAGGATGCACTTTTCCCCCTCCTAAAATGAAGGGGAAATGTGTGTGCGTCCTATGGGGCGAATGCAGGCTTTCGCTGAAACCTGGAGAGAGGGGTCAGTGCACACCGACCCCTCTCGCTCTCCAGGCTTCAGGAAGCTATCTGCAAGCCCGGCGGGAGTTGCCGCCGGGCTCTCCAGACTTGCAGGCAGTAGACTGCAGCCCGAAGCACGGGGCGCCCTCCGGAGGGCGCCCCGTGCTTTGTGCAGGTGTCCGCAAGGCTTGCGGATAGCAGCCTGTTCTGGGGGTTGGGGGAGAAATAATTTTTTTTTTTATTCATTCCCCCCCCCAAAAAAAAACGAGGTGCGTCCTATGGGCCAGTGCGCCTATAGGGCGAAAAATACGGTAGCTTTGGCAGCTTAAGGGCTTTTTGTGGTGGTCCTGGCAAATTTGGGACGAATCGGGGCTTGGTCACTGCTGTATAACATCCCCCTGAACCAATTGGAAGAAATGTGCAGCTATAATGCAGCCTCTGTGATATAATTCAGCAAGCAGATCAGGGCGAAAGCTCAATAAATAGGTCATTTGTTTGGGCCAGGCCACAGCCGCGAGCGAGCTTTTGAATTTTTCAAGACCCCTCTGAAACTGGAGGTGGAACAACACGAGAGCGTACGATGAGAGTGCTGGATTAGTCTAACGACCCATCTAGTCCAGCATCCTGTTCTCACATTAGCCAGCTGGATATTCCAGCGGGAAATTTGCCAGCAGGATCCGAGCACAGGAACCAGTGCCGGATTTACGTATAAGCTAAACAAGCTATAGCTTAGGGCCCCACTCTCTTGGGGGCCCCCCAAAAAATTAAAGGGGGGAAAAACTGGATGTACATTTCAAAAATATAAGATAAAAAAGACAAATAAAATAAAACCTACATACAGGAACAGTGTTTTGTGTTGTGCAGGCTCCTGTGATGTAAGTAATGGGCCCCACCTGCTAGCCTGCTCCCTAAAATATCACTGGTTTGCTCCTTTCTATACACAGTGGTACCTTGGTTCTCAAACTTAATCCGTTTCGGAAGTGTGTTCCAAAACCAAAGCGTTCCAAAATCAAGGTGTGTTTTCCTCTAGAAAGTTATTGCCAAATGCCAATGCGTTTGCATTATTAAGTTTGTTATGAATAAAAAATCATTTTAAGTTAGTGCTTAATAATTATTTCACTATTAATAGACTTCTTCTTAATTGTTTTTCACTATTAATATACTTCTTCTAAATTGTATTTCAGTTCAACAATTACTTTGATAAAATACATAATTTGTTATGTGCAAATGGCTTTAGATACTTGTTAGGCCCATAAATGACCATATAGCATATATTCAACACGAAAAAACAGGGACAATATGTTGTTGACAAAGGACAGCTGGACATATAAAGGGCCCTGTTACCTTCAGTAGCTGAGGGCCTCATCAAACCTAAATCCGGCCCTGACAGGAACCATGTCCCTTCCTGAGGTTTCCAGCAGCTGTGATTCAGAAACTTCGCAGCCTCTGTGGATTTTGTAGAGGTG